>NC_060250.1:35965652-36276155 GCF_921293095.1 Ischnura elegans | reverse complement strand
AACCATTTATATTATAATTCCGCAATTTACTAATCTCGCACCTACTGCTTATCCTAGTGGGTAAATCAAACCCCCACACACCCCGGTATTAGTTGCACCATAGAGTAAGTATCTACTTACTTTATGGTTGCACCTAAACCTCCCCCAGCCTTAATTCCTGGCTGCGCCCCTGCTCGCAAGGTATTATGTAGATGTAAGTAGATAATATTTTAGAAAGAAATGTTTATCGGTAAGTTCCTGCGGAAACATTATGAAAAATCCATACGAAACACTTTCAAGCGTGTGAAAGCGTAAACAAAAACAACGCCTACCCAGCGTTGCATTTGGCGGCATTGGGGCGTGGCCGGATGAAAGGTGTCCCGATGGAAGTTTCAACTGAGCGTGTGCGGCCAGGTGCCCGCGAAAGGAAGTCAGAAGGGGTACGGCAGTTTGGGGAAAGAGGGTGGGGGATTCAGCTCCCATGTGAGTCATAAAGAAGGGGGAGTTAAGGTTGGCGGGAAAAGGAACGGGGAGGGCGGAAAATGTTAAGGGAAGGTTCGCGGCTCGAGGGTGCGTGAGAAAGCTTTGTCACCCCAATGGCCGAACAACCGGTCGGAGAAAAACAACCCTAAGCGAACCGGATCGTTGGAAAGGTATTGCAAAGGTTTCCTCTCGGGATCAGCCCGAGTCCTTTTTCGTCCGCCGTGTCCTCTTTCCGCGTGCGAATTACCACAGAAGCCATTTTTTTGCTCTTACATAGGGGGGCGGAGGGATGGGGTGGAACATAACATGATTTCCTCTGCGGTTAGCGATACAATCACGCCTTCTCGAGTACTTTTAGCCTATTCTTAAATCCAAAGCTGTATACTTTCGATGTATTGTTCATGGTATTCGATGATGGCTATTGGGGTTCGCATTGAAAATATTTGCTAACTCCGAATTTTTGCAAACTTAGGTGTTTTTTTCCAAAATTATGTTAACAAACGGCGATGAAATTGATCAGTTCACAAAATAAGGAGCCTTATTTTTTTGTCGATAATCCAAACTTAAAATTTATTTTAAAGTCAAGCCACAACGCTAAAAAAAGCTCATTTGGTTATCATATGAACACGATGATTCGTTCAATGGCAGATTTAAAACGTGCTTCATCGATTTACACAAGGTGTGCATGCTGCTTTTTGCATGACGCTGCTACCAAAGGCTCTCGAAGTACTTTGCTAATTATTTCACGTATTTCTGAAACACAAATTGCAGGAAAACTTTTAATTAGTATCGAATGCTGCTTCAAACATAAGAGATTTCTGCTAGCATTTTAAAGACACGAACGTGATACGCTATCTTTCATGCGTCAATTATTTTTAATGTCCTTCCAGTTTAACTGCTGAGCTTTTGTATGTCAATCATGTCGAATTATTGTCCATAGTCAATATATGGGAAAAACGGCTCGCTTTTAACTGATTGTAAATGGCGAGGTAGGGTGGGGTGTTGAATGGAATATTTCGCAAACTGTGATTGAAGTATATCGTAATTAATGTAAAAATTCTAAAAAGGCATGCTTTGCGAGAAGAATAGTAAAGAGACGATAACAAGCTTGCCTTAGATGGTCAAAAGATAGTACTATATATAGTACCATTCCTCATTTTCTCTGCTGAGCGAGTATAATTTACGTAGGTACGTAAAACGCTTCATGGCATACGTCGAGGAAGACGGATTCAAGCACAATTACCACTTTGTCAACAAACATATTTTCGCTTTCATTTTATTATTTACGACACTTTCCATCGTGCAAATCTCTCGGCGAATAGGTTTTTTCTCGGAAAATCATTCGGACCACGCGCGTAAAGGTTCGAGAGTCCTGGGGATATTCTTATGCTGAAAGTTCAACCTTCCTGCGGGTGGGAACGATCGATCTGACTGTGGAGACTCAGCGCGCTCCTGCCCCCCATAAGAAAACCTTTCCTCAAAGCTCGCGTACAGCTGTTTGCGGAAAGGAAGTTCACGCGCGCAATCCGACGACTTTTGTTTTCTGCCCCCAAAGCAACTTACTCCTCAGGGGAGGAAACTGAAAGAGTAAGAAAAGCATGAGGAAGTGATTTTTCCTACCTTTCAGGCGGCTGCGGTGAGTTGGCGTCTAAGTTGATGTTTTCCGTGGGCACGGCGGAATATTCCACGGCCCTGTTCGGGTCCGTAGCGTTCGTCGCGGGCATCCTCTCTCGCTCTCTGGATAAACCACGTAAATATTGTCACTCTATCCTCGGCACTGGTAACACAATTACTACTGCACCGTAAGGGAGGCCATGTCGCTGGCGGTTCCAGGAAGAGAAAAAAACAACAGAAAAAAAAACAATCCGTGTAGAGCGAAGAGGGGAGAAGTGAGAGATATATCACTGAGACAATCTGTTCGTTTCCTTTGTTTTTGTTTGTATTTTGACTCCACTCCACGAGAACTTCTCGGAGCACCTGTTAATACACTCGCTGGCGGCAGGTGGGGTCGGAATGCGTCAGGAAAAGTGGAGGAACACTCTGGGAATGGGATACGCGGATAAACCCTTGATGGGAGGAGGGATCCTTTTCGGAGGGCTCGCCTCCTTGTGTATGTTTACGTCACTACGGCGACGGACACTGTCGCGCGGGAGATCGAAACAGAAGAAGAGCGCGCGCGTTGCGTTCCCGCCCACTCGACTGGCACGCACGAAGTGGAAAAACAGGGGAGAATGCGGAGGGCCTCCGTTGGCGGTGTGTGCGTTTCCCTCTCTCTCTCGCGCGCGTTCGACCTCGTGGACGTTAGGCTATCGACTGAGGAGGAAGGATACGCCTCCCCTTGCGTGAGCTGGGGTGCGTGGGCACCACTGTTTTGCCGCGAAAGCCGACAAGGAGAGAGAGAGAGAAAAAGGGAGAGAGCTGTTATAGTACTCGTCCTTCCCCCCTTGCTTCGTGTTCGGGGCGTCAGGAAGCGATGGCGTCTCTCTCTCTCTCCATGCACCCTTTCTCTCTTCATTTACTCGCCCTCCTCCGCCCCATTATTCCCTCCCTCTTCTTCCCCCTTTCCCCTCTTTTTCCCTGATAGCCTCACGTAACGAATGCCTCCTCCTCTTTTCTCATTTTCCCCTCAGCTTTTTTTGAGAACTCCCTGTGCCCTGCTTTTCTTTTTTTTATTTCTCTCAGAGAAAAAAAAATTCGCTCTCTCTAAGCGACCGTTGACCTCCGTGGACTCCAAATCGGTTGTTTGTTTACTAGGGACAGTGGCGAAGTGAGGAGGGTGGAGGGGTCCGGACCCCCCACCTTTCCCGATGTACATAAACACAATTAATTCATCTTGAAATCTCATCATTATAAAAGAAAACAATCACCTTAATCATTCAAGCTTCAACATAAAAGAAAAAATATTGAAAAAACATGAATTTAAGAAAGATTTCTTTGAAAAATGAAGAATTTTCGATTACGAAAAGTGCTAAAAATGAGTTAAAAACCCTTTTCTTAGTACTCCGTTTTTCGAAATTCCTGGCTACGCCACTGACCAGGGAACACGCACGACGAGACATTTGCACATGTGTATCATGGGACACTCGTGTTATTTATTTCATGAGATGGAATACGTAATGGAGAAGGGAAAAAGAGCAACGCGAAGGTCCCTGGCTCCCATCATATATTTATTTACGAAAGGTGCCTAGGGGCTGGCACTCGTTCCATCAAATGGGCAAGGATATAAACTTCGCGATAGTTATACGTAGTATGCAAGTTCTGGTAGGCTCGGAAAATGTCTTGAAATAGTTCATGGGCGTATCCAGCGAGGGGCAGGAGGGGGCAGCTGCCCTCCTAGTAGAAAAAATCGCAAAATGTATTAAAAGAAAATAATATTTTTTCGAGCAAATAATTTTAAAAACAAATAAAGAGCTGTTACAGTGTCCTTATAATGTTGGTTTCATTCACCTTTTCCATGCTTCAATCTAACCTATAACTTGAGCAACCATGGCTTGCCCCCGCCCTATTTTTGATCCTGGGTACGCACTTGAAATAGTTGGAATAAGTAACCCGCGGAGTGAAAATACAGCGCTGTACATCCCTGTCACTGCTCCTTTCAGTGGATAATTGCAGGTCTTATTTTGGGTAGGAGTGCAACAGGGGTATAAAAGAACAGTAGTGGAAAGCATGGAAATAAGAATTCAAATATACTAAGCGGGAGCTAACATGCACGTAGTACAATCGAATAAGTACTTCACCAAATTTCTTTCCATGTAGCTTTCTACTGACCAACTTAAGGGTGGATGGCGATATTAGGTTGAAATTTATCACAGAAAACATAACCGCAGACAGTGGCGTAACTAGGAATATGCTTTGGGGGCATGAAGGGGCTTAAGGAGGGGAGGATGTGTTGGGTAAGAGGGGGTTAGTGGGGGCTACCCCCCAGGGGAGTTCAGGAAAAATTTCGAAAAATAACATGCCTGAAAATGCATTTTAAACCATTTTGCACTTAAAATTTAACCATAAGCATATTCAGTTATCAAATCCAGACAAGATTTTAAAATAATTTTTGATTTCTCTGAGGCTTTGGGGTGGGGTGGGGGAGTGATTACATTCCCTCATCCCCCCATAGTTACGCCACTGGTCACAGATGCAATAATATTGTATACTCCAATTTACAAATCAAAAAAATAGTCTTACCAAGGTTTAGACACAATATTCTGTGCCAATATCAAATACACCTGTGAGAATGACACAGAGTCTAGTGTCGAAACGTGGGTTAGACTATTAAAATATTTCTGGAACATACAGTATTACTGTATCCGTGATTTATTTTTTAGCTTTCTACTGTTATGGATACATTTAGGAGTATTATCAGCTCCGTCGAGACTTGACCCTAGTTCCCCTTTGGCGTTCTGCAACAGCGAGTCACGATTTCTCCCTTCCCTCCGAAACTCGGAGAGCCTTACCTAACGCGAGCGTGTCTTCCCCTTCTCCGCTCCTTCATCATTATTCGCTCCCCTTCTCTCTCAATTCTTTCCTCGGGTCGTGGTTTAAGGCTGTGACATCACTCGGGCGTCACTCGAGAGGATGACGATAATTACGGCGGACACAATGGCACACACGCTCTCAACGGAGCATGGCGACGGGGAAGTTCCTTCTGGTCCGCTTAACCTCTACTGCATCTCCCATCATCCCCTTTCATAAGGTCTTGCGCTATTTCGCGACGGATTCACAAACCGAGGGACACGAAAGAATATTTCTACGCGATGCCAATACCTCCACTGCATAAACGTTCAACAATCGCCCACCGAATCAAATTCGCTCATCTAAATAGCCCTTATATTACTAGATGAGCGGATTTGATTCGGTGGGAGATCGTTGAGCGTTCATGCAGTGGAGATATCGATGTGTCTTCCTTGAGGTTGCCAAGGGAGCGTCAAGGCCGCGTTGGGTTTCGGGCGGTACCCTCTTGTTGAACGAAGCGAAAACAAAAAGAGTCGCTTGGCGGGATAACTTACTGTCTGCGAGTCCTCTACCTTGTGGGTGTGGGTTTTGATACTGCACCCTGTTGCCAAGGTGGCTTTGAGTCTGAACTTTGTTGCCAAGGTAGCGAAATGCGAGGGTGGCTTCCTTCAGTTCTATAGGCCTGTTTACACGGTGCATCAACCCGTAAGAGTTCATGTCTAAACGTATGAACGAGTGAATGAACACAAAAATGCAACGTGTAACCACCCAGCTTGAACAGAAAATGGAACCTGCTCTAATTTGGTTCATTCATGTTCTGTTCCGGTAGACCAAAATCGTTCATGCATTCAAACATCAATTCGTGCGTGTTAATATTGCGTGTAAACAGGCCTTTAGAAACGCATAATCGAGAAAAATTTCCATTATACCTCCAAAATTACAATCGATTATTGCGGTTGAATTTTTTACTGTTATGTTTCGGTTCTGTACACTACGTAGTGTTGATACTAAAATCGGCGTAGTTTTATTTTCCGAATAATGAGGGAAAACATTAACAGTTTTTTAGTTTACTGAGGTGCTAAGTAGGAATTAATTTTACTTGCCCCGACTATGATTCAAGTAGATTTTGATAACGTATCAGTACTAACGAGTCGCACCCTAAAATCGAAATGGCAAATTTAGAAGCAAATAAATTTATTTTCACGGGGAATGTCTATAAATGTATTGAATGTAACCAATTAAAGCAAAAACCCTTAGCTAATACTGAGTATTTGAAATTACTTCTGGGACTGAATACGGCACGAAGGGTGTCGAACGCTATGAAATTGGTCCCTAATAAAAGTTCAGCTGCCCCTTAAGTTGTGTTACTATTTCCAATTTTCCTTCGCATAATTATACATGATATTCTCAGGCACACATAGTTGATTGTAGCTATGTTAATTGCGTGAGTTAAAAATAAAACAACATCCCTCTGAAAAAATCAAATACTCGATAGTGCGGAATCCTACTATTTATATTGAGTTTCCAATATACGTGGATCATGATAATGAAAGTAATTGGAACTTTGACGTGATAATTATTTGCCTTTCTTGGCGAGCAAAAGATATATTACGTTGTCAAGGGGTAATGATACAGATCCTGTTTTTCCCCCAAGAGGCGAAGAGACTTCATCCTGGTTAGGACTCTTTTATTTCCTTACGCTAATACAGAGCGCATGCGTGGGATAGCGCGCCCTCAATTCTGGCGCGACAGAGAGGCGCCAAGTCCCTACGAATGACGCCGTTGCTGTTGTCAGGGCCCAATCCTGTACCCTTGCCCGTGCCCCTTCTCCAGGCACATAGGCTGCGCATGAGAATATGAGAATTGGTTATGAATTCCCATAACTTCCAAAGGAGAATCCAGAGAGGGGGTGTGCAAGAGATTTCTAACGCGATAAGTTATTTTAGAAAAAAACACTGAGAATATTGTATTGTCAACCTAAATTCTGGCGTGTCTACAATAATATGTTCAAATAAGAGGTATTTTTTCTGAATGAAGGGTTATTGATTTGTGGGATTTTCAGAGTGATCACACTTTTTTACACACATATTTTCATGGTGTGTGTCTCCTCATCTGTACACCTATAACACCTTAATAATACACCTTTCCCCATCCCCAACATAATAAAAAAATAATTCCTTTTTTCTGCTAAAACGTTGGTTAGAGTGTATGGATTTGTATTAAAAAAGATAAAAAGTTAAACTTTAAAAACTTATGAATGGGCAAATCTATTCGCAGTGTTTCTTTATGTACCGCTTTCGAACGATGTACTTTAAGACGTTTCACAGATATTTGGAGGCATTTCCTTTCCTCATACAGGTTCCTTGCCCCCCCTGGGGTATCCAACCACATATTTATTTTATTTTTTATTTTATTTTTAAGAAAGAGAACCACATACAGCATATAGTTGCCATTTTATAGTGGCCAGGAAAATTTTGAAATTACAAACAATGTACTTAAATGTTTGCTTTAAAAACTTGATTATTTGGAAAATCATAAATAAGATAACCTTGAAGTATTGTTTTCAACCTAGAAATTCTCAAAATTTTCGTATCCTCCCGGACCCCACTACAGCTGGGAGTAGTGGCGTAAGAAGGAATATGCTTTCAGGGAGATGAGGAGGCTCTGGAGGGCTACCCCCCCCCCCCCCCAGGTAACGGGGAGTCCAGAAAAGTTTTTGTAAAATAACATGTCTGAAAATACACTTACCATCATTTCGGCACTTAAAATTTGACTTTAAGCAGATGCAGTTAATATATATAGATTCCAGACTAGAGTTTTAAATGATTTATTGATTTCTGTGAGGCTTTGGGGGGGGGGGGGGGGCGGATACTTCCCCACATCTCCCCCGTAGTTACGCCACTGGCTGGGAGGTTACCCCTAGACCCTCAGCCAAGCTCCCCCTTGTCCCTATCATGGATCCACTACTGTTTACTTTCAAGCCTGAATTGTACCTTTTCTTTCTCCTCTGGCTATACCAGGGGAGAACTGTCTCTGGTATCTTTAATTTTATAAAAAAATTTATAAATATTTTATAAACTAAAATTAAAGATACCAGGGAAAAGAATTAACGGAGAACTAATCTGAGATTTTTGGTAAAGTGTGTAATTACGCGTTATCAGATGTGTTTAGATCCACGTCGAAAAATACGATACGTTTTGTAGGTGGTTTCTTAATAAATACTAAGGTTCGGATTCAGAACCTGTATGAGGCAATAAAATGACTCCATATTTCCGTCTTCGTATGTCTTAAAGTATATCGTTCGAAAGCGATGCATTAAGGAACAGTGCGAATAGATTTTCCCATTCGTAAGTTTTTAAAGTTAAACTTTGTGTTTTTGTGATTCAAATCCTTACACTATATCCTACGTTATGGCAGAAAAAAGGAATGTATTTTTTTGGTTTTGTTTTAAATATTATGTTGGGGATGGGGAAATTTATATATATACAGATTATGGTGTTTGAAAAAGTCTGATCACTTTGAAAATCCCTTAAGTATATAATACTTCATTCAGAAAAAAAATACCTCTTATTCAAGTACATTATGGTAGACACTTCAAAATTGAGGTTGGCAATACAATATTCTCAGTGGTTTTTACAAAATAACTTATCGCATTAAAAATATCTTGCATATAATTTGATTTACAGATCAATTAGATAACTCATAAATTTTGAGATAAATTTCAATTTTACCGCGAAAACGGCGTTGAAATTACTTTCCCCATGGCAGTTAATATGAGGCCATCTCCGTTACAGAGACGAATAGGGCATGTAATAATATTACTATCGGCGCAAAAAACATAAGAGGTGGCATTGCACTCTACCAAAACGACGATTTACGTCTTTTTGGTTTATTTTAAGTAAGAGGAGCAAAATAAACATTTCCTTGCATGAAAAGTTTAGAAATGTCTTTCACATGTAGCATACGTAACTTCGATATTCATTTTCTTTTCTACACCTCGGAAATTAAAATCTACCCGTGTTCTTCTTCACTCTTTCGACCGTAGAAGCTGAACGTTTACGTTTAAACAATGTTAAATGATTCATTGCTGTAATTGAATAAACAATAAGTAAAACGATATACAACACCAGGGGCGCAGCTAGGAATTAAGGCTGGGGGGGAGGGGGGGTTTAAGTGCAACCGGTGCAACTAATACCAGGGTGTGTGGGAGTGTGGAATACCGACCAGGATAAGCGGTAGGTGCGAGATTAATAAATTTCGGAATTTTAAGATAAATGGTTCAAAATGGTGAGTTTTACGGCTTTCTGAGGGATAATTTATTAAACCTTACACTATTCAATTAGTAAAGTCAATACAATTTAAACATTTCTCTGAGCTCTGGGGGAGGGGGGGTTATCCCCCAAATCCCCCCCTCGCTGCGCCACTGATAACACGACCCTATGGAGCTTCGGCAGGATTTTATGCAAATGCTTAAAGTTCTGCCTTCTATCTTTTTTGCGCCGATAGTAGGAATCCTGCTTTTCACAAATAGAAAATCGCGGCAGCCTCGCCTTAGGGTTTATATTTATACCTTTTTTTACATTCCAAAGATATTAAATTGATTTTTACAATTGTTTGCAAACATTCATTACAGCTCTCAGCGTAGATACGTTCAAACACCTTGTCATTGTCACTTATCTGTAAAAACAAGTCCTGAAAAAATAAATAATTTGGAGTAATATTTAGCGTGGGTGTTTATTTTTTAAACAAGATGGAATGCCATAAAGTTAAGGCAAAAGTTCATCAGATTTATGAGGTCATCGGTAGTTGGTTGAATCGAATTCACTATCCCTAATCCTCTTTCAATTTCTCGATCTTGTGGAACATTATGGATCCAAGGTCAAAGCAAGCGATCTGACGGTCGTCGAAGGCACGCTTCTATGGGTTTCCCTCAAGCTCAGCGATTCGGAAAACATTGATCAGCTCACCTGGGTTCCACAACATCGGACGTAGTCCTCACTAGTCGCGCCATTAGACATACTACTTCTTTTTTTTCTCACAGGGATATTTTGAGTAGGTATACTGCTGGCTGGGGTTTTTCATCGGAGAAAAATATTTTGTTTCGGTTTAATTTTCATTACGTGTGATCATTATTTACACGACCAAGTAGGAAATACCGACTTTATTGAGGGATTTTTAGGGAAAACACCATTAATTTCAAACATTCGCTTATTTTGTGTCACTCGGAGTGTGCTGTATCCAGAAATTTTTATAACTATAACCAGGGGCGCTGCTAGAAATTAAGGCTGGGGGGGTTTAGGTGCAACTAATACTGGGGTGTGTGGGGGAAGGAATACCCACAAGGATAAGCGGCATGTGCGAGATTAATAAATTGTATTTTATTTATAATAAATTGTAAATTGGAATTTTAAGATAAATGGTTCAAAATGGTGAGTTTTAAGGCTTTCTGAGGGATATTTTATCAATACTTACACTATTCTATTAGTGATATCAATCCAATTAAGTAAAATGGATTAAACTTAAATATTTCTCTGAGCTATTGGGGATGGTTTTCTCCCCCAAAATCCCCCTCGCTGCGCCACTGGGTATAACTGATGAAGAGTTGATTATAAATGAATGCATCATCATTCAATTGGTATTGCCAACTCTGCTAAGATCCGAAGATTGAACATAACTTGCATTTTATTTCCCACTTGTCCTATCGCACGGTCCTCACTAAATGGAAACGTATCGTATATTTATTGCATTGGACCCTTGGGGGCTCGTTTTTCTGATTTATGGTATTTATTGTCGGATACGAAGAATAGACGTCGGAGTTATCTATCCGCCGATACATATTTTACATTCCTGTTTGGACGTGACGGAAGCCTTAAACATAAAAATGAAAATCCTTAATATGGAATAAAAGTTTGTTTCGAGTATATCGAATTGAATGCACTGCACAACCTGAATCGCCTTGAACAATCAATACAATTCAAAGTGATCCTATTATAATAATTTATAATCCTAGTATAGTCCATAAAGCTTCTGATCATTTTCCTGTGTGACACAAGTAATTTACTTTTCATTAAGGCATTTGCCGAGAATATATTTCAAATTACACTCTTACTCTTTTGAAATCATGCTCATAATTTCAAACAACATCTAATACCTCTGACTCGACGAGTTTTCAAGTTTCTTCCGTAAAGCGTCGTAATAAACTATCCCTCACTTGTATTCTTAGGATATTTCACTTCCTCTTTATCCTTTTACAAACGCAGTGAAACAAATTAATATGCAATGTTTTTGATAAGCATCAATATTTATGGTCAAGGAAAATTTACAAAATATGCAATATATCTTGCTAAGACTAACTAGGTTGAGCGAGTTAAAGTTGCATTACTTAACAAGAGTGGGTCTCAAAAGATTTCCAAGAGAGAGGGAATTCAATAGGGGTCGTTGGATCGCCCATTGGGTGTAGTAATGCTAAGTCGATGGGATGCTATTCGTCTTTTATAGCTTTCTGTAAACGAATACCCTACAAGAACAGCGATACGAACACTCTGATATATTTAGGGAGGGCTCCAGTTGGTGATATATTCTTCACCAGCCCCCTTCGAAGCTACCGAATGGGGATAACTTTTAGTAAGGCCTATTATAGGTTATTACTGAAATGGAAAAGTTGTGTAAGATGCTTGGGATTGAGTTCGGAGCCTTATAAACTGATCCAATCCATAAAGTTATCATTATTTCCCTTTTGTCCAATGGGTTCTGTACCAGTGGAAACCGTTGAGAATCGACTCTTATTGTACAAACCATAGGAGAGATGAGTCGACACGAGGTAATACGAATGAACACCACGGAAAACAAGATTATCTGATTGTTATCTAATCATTCAAGCAGTTCTATTGATTTGAAGAGGAATAACGCACCTTTTCACGGGGAAATCATGTATGTTAATTGAGCTGTATTACTGGGGACGGATGTAGAATAGGGCTCGATTTAATTTACGGATAAGAATTGACTGTTGCCATTGAAAATATAAAGCATCAACTCCCGAGTAGGCCGGAATAATCGTATATGACACCCTGATCAGGGAGCAGCGAATCTCCTTATGTCTTATTCCATTTATGAAAGTTTTATCTTTTAAACTCTAGGCTTTTTTGGGAGAATTTCATTTAATTTTAAGAAAGGGATTCAAAAGTTTCGGAGAATCTTTGTTAAAAGATAAAACGGAATTTACAACTATCTGTTATATTGAAAGGGAGACTCTTTGACAATTATCGTTGGTGTTTGGACGGTGGTTGAGACATTGGGCACCTTTTGACTCACAACTTTCCCACGAGTTATTATTTTACGCGTTGAGCTGCAGTCTCTGACGCCTTTCTGTACGATTGATCCCGTGGGGAATGTCTCAAGTCTAATCATCGTTGATCTAATACTGCCCGAGAAATGATAGCGGAATGATATAGGTATAGTATGGTATTAGAAAGAAGGCGACCGACAGCTGAGGTCATTTGCGCCATGACGGATGGTATGGAAGAAAGGGTGGGGGTAAACCCGGCGTTGGCATTAGGCGTCAAGGGGACCTCGGCGTCCGATTCGACGGACACAGTGCAGCGCTTGAAATGTCCTCCACACAACATCCAAGCAGGGATAGGGCATTCACTGAATATTATCCGCCACCGCTGGGATTAGAACCCGAGCCCACGGGGTGGAAAGCCAACACTCCAGCCACCACACTAAACCGTACCCAGGAAATGATATACAGTACACTCCCGATTATCCGGGCTAATGATGGGGAGAGACGGCACGAATAATCGGAAAACACGGATAACCCAAACTTTCTCTTAAATGTCTTGCAATGCTCATAATTTACCTAAAACATGCAATATATTATTATTTATGCAGTTATTCTGTTATTTTAGAGTGCTTCCCGGGCTCAATGAGAGCTTTCTTCGCCAGTTCGCGATCTTTTTTTTCGGAGCGCGGTCGCGCACTGCGAGGCTTGGTAAACAGGAACACGGTGCTCCCGTGAATGCAGCAAGCGCGCGATCGCTTCCATTTTACGAAGGGGATTCTTGCCCGGTGTATCCTAGCATTAATGCAGTAATTTCGATGATTTTGCGTCCGATTTTATTTTTTTGTGAAATCGCGGAAAAATTGAACGAGAGTAAAAATCATTCACGGATAATCCGCAACCCGGATAAACCGCAGCCGGATAATCGAGAGTCTACTGTAGTTCTTAAATATGCATCTTTTAGCATTTCATTGGAGGCTGAACGTCAGTGCAAGTGCTGAAATTTCGGTTTCCTGTGTTTCACGGTTTTCACTCGAAGCGGGTTGACGATTGTGGTCATCAGCTGATTGGACGCGTTCGAGAGGAGCTGGGAATTAGGGCGGCAAGGAGTTAGGTCACGCTCAAGCCACTGGACGAATGACTCGTGCATGCTCCGCATAAATTAACCTCTTCCCTTCACGTGGGCCCTTTGAATGCTCCATACTTCGATGCGCGTCCACACCTCTGCAAAAGCCTGCTGGCCTCGAATTAGCTACGCACGCTGGTGCAACTCCACATGCATCTATCCTGTGCCTCATTCGATTTTGCTTTGACTCAAATACCAGTTGGGTGTGGCTTTATTGGAAGAAAAAGAAGGATAAGTTACTGGAAAGGTCAACTATATCTTATGAAACCTGCTGGCAATGAAAAGTACGTGGAATTACGCATCCAGGCAAGGGATGATCGTCCTGTTTGTCATTTATGAATCAGTCAATGAGTGGGCTTTAACAATAGCAGTTGAAGAAACAGTGGAAAAAGAAGCGATGATGATGATATATCCAGCTTGAGTAAATGAAGTTACATCATCTCCGAGCAGTCGGCAATCCTAGATTAGTTAGACGCAGCTCTCCATTCCGCTCTCCTATCCGCTAGCTTTTTCTTGGTGACGTATTTATTTTCTTTTACATCCTTGATAATCTGCCTTCTTGCTTCGCAAACAGATGTACAGTTTAAGGAGAAATATTGCAATGAAATAATTTTATTATTGCTACTTTTAATAAACATATTAAGCACCCACGTTCCGAGTGATGGAAAGCTATATTTTTTACTTTTTAGTTTTTTTTAATACTGTACTCGGAGAATGTGAGTATTTTTATAATTTTTACTACATATTTATTGTATAAAGTATTCGTCTGTTCATTCAATGTCTTTGGTCTCCCATTGAACTTTTTCCACTGATTAGTCTCTATAGTTATTATGAAATAACTTCCATAGCTCGAGAGGCAGTACCGATTTTTCCAATAATAAAAATGAAAATGTGGTACAGAATACATTTGAAAATTCGATTTTGAACATTTGGTTTGATCTTAGAAGAGTCACTAACGGCCTATGAAAACTCATCTGTCCCACGTAAAAGATTTTTCTCAAAGGCCGGTATAATTGGAAAGGCACGCCCTCGATCATCAAGAAAGCATCTCAATAAGTTGAACTTTCTTAAAAAATCAAACAATGGGTAAAATTTGATTTTGAACAGCTATTTGTAAAGCGAAGATATTGTTCTCTCTACAGAAATTTAATGAAATGCACCAATCAAATTTTATGCCCTTGACGAGATGAATAAGACGACCATTCTGCCGTTCTCATAGTTTTTCGCGTGTTCTTCTTCACTCTTTCGACCGTAGAAGCTGAACGTTTACGTATAAACAATGTTTGATCTTAGAAGAGTCACCAACGGCCTATGAAAACTCATCTGTCCCACGTAAAAGATTTTTCTCAAAGGCCGGTAAAATTGGAAAGGCACGCCCTCGATCATCAAGAAAGCATCTCAATCAGTTGAACTTTCTTAAAAAATCAAACAATGGGTAAAATGCATGAAACCGAATGGTTACTAGTGGTTAACCCAAAACTTTAATGGGCGTGCATTTGTTAATTTTCACTCTTACGAATTCAAGCACGTATTAAAAGTAGATTTTTTCTACAACTCAAATGCGTATTTTGAAGTGTTTTTCGAATAAATAATAAAAATTGAGGGATTCTCCTCGGGTTTTACACCAGTCTATTTCAATCGTATTGGCCGACGCTTTCCGAGATGCTTCCTTGATGATCGAGGGCGTGCCATTTATTCACCAGGACATATTGAAATTGTTTAATAATAAGCATGTTTTTGTACAAACGTTTTTTTTTAAAGGAATCCTAAATTTTTTCGATCGTTTGGTTCGAATTTCGATTTTTGTTGAAAAGTCGAGCTTTTCATTTCGATTAATAATCGATTGGTCCAAAAATCGATTTCGATTGACATTTTTCCATCTCTAGATATGTACAGGCATATTTCTGATGCTAGCGGCCGATAATTGAGGGCAGCCGGCCCAACCTGACCCACAATCCCTGGCGAGCCATTCGTCCTTGGCAACGTAGGAACATGAGGATGACTCTGGCTTGTCAGTCACTAAAGAGCATGTGCGCCTCACGGTGGGTAAATGGGCCAGCCACTCAGCGAATCTGCTAAAATGAGAATTCATTCCGTGCACGACGCGTGAGGGTAATAGAGGAACATACGTGTGCTTAAGTCAAACTTATAAAGAAGTCCTTCGCGTAGTATTTTGGCGCACGAATATGTATGATTTCTTTACGCATTCTCGAAAGTATTTACGTTTGAAAAGTGCAAATGAACAGAAATACCCTGTGTAATGTCCTTAATTTCAATAGCAGTTTTTAAAATTTGGCCTGGGGTATAGAAGGATTTGGAATTATTACTTCCTAACGCATGTCCATTCATTTTCTACGAATAAATTGCATTGCTTAGTATGCACTGGTTAAATTTAAAATCGAGACTAAGTTATTTGAATAAGGTTACACGTTCATACATGGTATAGTTAATGACTAGGTTTGATGTTATACCTCGTTTCCTTTGGGAAAAAAATTATGCAGGTATTTTATCGACCATCCTAGTTATCGGAAGCAAATTTTTCCGAGTTGCAATTTATTTCTCTCACTATGCGTGAATTTTTTTTAACTATCACACGTTTTAAAAGGAAAAAGAAAGTACAGCCGGTGAAATATTGTAGACAATAATAGTATTTTTCCGGAATTCGGACTTTTATATCTCCCATTCGTGTCTGAATGCGTTTGCCAGTTCAACCACTTTCTCAGAATGTAATCACGCGAAGTAAATCGCACGCACGTGTAGCATGCACATGCCTTAGGAACTAGAATATTAGAAATAAGGGTAAAATTCTTCCATGCGAGACTTTAGAAATGCCATGCACTGCGTGATCATTGGTGAATAAAATATCTTTATTATAATGCAAGGGATGAGTTCTATGTCGACGTTATTTTTAGTAAAATGTGCGATGGCTACTTCGGGTGCTTCGTCTCGTGTACACAACTGCATTGGTAAGTATCATACAAAAATATACATAGGCCGGAAGACCTCGAAATTAGGATATTAAACGTTACGGGAAACATATCAGACATAGAATGAGTTACTTTTATAGAGTAAAGGCCTGTTTACACGATAAATTAACACGTACGAGTTAATGTACGTTTGCGTGAATGATTTTTGTGGACCGGAACGGAACATGTACGAATGCAAGAACCAAATTAGAACAGGCTCTATTTTCTGTGCATGCATTCGCACAAGTTGGGTGGTTACACGGTGCATTTTGGCGTTCATTCTCGCGTTCATACATTTAGACATTAACCCGTATGTGTTAATGTACCGTGTAAATAGGCCTTAATTGTTTGGCATTAAGGGTCTCGTATAAAACGAAATTAAATTAGATTTTTAGATCATGTGATTATAAAAACTTTCCTTTTAATCGTCGACTAGTTTTGATACAATGTACCATCTTCAAGGCTAGTTTTGAATATTTGATAGACTGTATCATACTCAAGACTAGTCTTGAAGATGATAAGTTATTTAAAAACTAGTGGACGGCTAAAAGTTTAGTTGTAGCAAGCAAAGTTCGTTATTTTTTCAAACTTAAAATGAAATTCTACAAGGTAAAGGCCTCAACAATTCAGTGCATCAAAAACTAATATTATTTCACAATTCATTAGATCAATTAGGTTATTTTTTATATGATATGCATATTGCACACATAATCAACGTACCTGCAGTAGTATCTCTTCTCTGTCGAAATCAAAGTACTCCAGGAACTCCTCCCCGCTCAAGTCCCCCTTCTCGTTTATCTGTGCACCTCCTGCGGGGACGAGAAAACCCAAAACAACAAATGGTGCGTTTTTCAAGCTCTGAAAGTAAGAGTTTCTTTAGAGTATAAAAGCATGCATAAGGATTTTCACTTTACTGGTTAGCTTTCGAAGGCTTTCGATACAAAATTCAGGAAATGAGAGTCCATTGCTACTTAGCATAAAATTATTTCAATTTATTGTGGTTAGTGCGGAATCACTATCTATTTTTGTGACTCTTATTAATTTTAATAGTCACATTATTATGAATACTAATAATCCAGTTTTGATCAGAGTTCATGAGCAGTTAAATATAATTGAATACCCCAGTGCTGAGCTAGCGGTCGTAGGATTTAGGTGAGGTCTGCGGACACCCCACCTTGCCCTCATCCAAGCGCGCATTTCTGAGTGAAAAGGCCGTTTTATTTGAGGAATTTTAGTGTTATTCGTTAGGCAGAAGTGCATCTAAAATTTCGTCGTGTATAGGTTTCGACAATGATTTCACAAATTCATGTGAATGCAGCTATCTAACGATCAATGACCGTTTGAATGAAGGCGCGTTTCTAGTTGCTGTACAAGCGAGTCAAAGATTCAACCAAAAAAGCCAGTTTACAAAGAACATGATTCAATTGGCGCATATGCTTGCGTTATCGGTGTAATCTGATCTCTGTATGAAGAGGAAATGTAAAACTAATAAATTTTTAAAATAATTCAGGAAACAATTGAACAAATTGTAAGTTAGAGTAAATATTTAATTTTTAAATTTTTTGTACCGTTTGTACCAATTTCGTAAATTTCTTTGTGTTTTTTCATGTTTTTAATTTGCACTAAACATCGCTGCCGCGAATTTCTTAGACCTTTTGCAATTATATCTTCTCTATTGAAATTTTCTTACGTGTTTTTAAAATTTGAAAACAATGACATTACTTATTAAAACCTAAGATTGGAAGAAGGTTAAGACGTACAAAAGACTCATAGAAGAAGGATGTTTTAGGCAGTGTAAAAATTGTTGGAAAACTTCGAATTTAATTCCAAGTGTCACTTACTGTCGGCGCTCATGTCTAGGCAGGATGCGAGCGCGTGCATACCGGAGTGAATCCCTCGTATACATATCCTCCACTCACTGTGGTCACTGTTCTGGAAAACTTTGAAAGTCAGGAAAGCCTAAGAAATTGTCTGAATTGTGTCTGAAAAGCCATAGTATGCCAGGGAAAGTTACAAAAATATTCTGGAAAACTCATATTTGTTGTAAAAGTGCTAGGGGTGATGTTTCCACAATCTCCTACGCAAAGGTTTATCTTCGATATCAGAACATTAAATTCCCAATTTGCCATTCGTTGTTTAACATTGTTATTAAAAATTAATATCCTCGTGGTGAATAGACTTACTTTTTGGTCTTCATTTTCCACATTTTATCGCGTTTTTATCTCCCAAGTTTCATATCAATCAAGTGGTCTGGAAAATTGCGAAAATAGTCATAAATGCGCGTAAAATTCCGGGAATGCCTATGAATTTTATTTTAGTGGCCACCATGATCTCACGAGGTTTCACTATTATATCCACACGCATTGTCATCCCGCGCGAAAATCGCTCAAATGCTTGGCGCCAGTATGCGTTTACCTTACATTTTTCTCAGGTTCGTTGGAAAGTGCAAATGAATTCATCCACCAGAGGGTAGGTTATATACGTTGAGAAAAACTAAACTTAAACGATGGCCGCAGTTCCCCTTTATGGCTGCTTTTCGACGTTATCGAACTTCAAAATATAGCGGAATTTTTTTTATGACCATGCCCAGTTTATTATTAATTAAAATTGAAGTATATTGGAGTAAGTGAACCTTTAATTAATTTTCATTTCATAACCCGTTGACAACTTGCTCTTGCCATTTTTCGACGGGTGGTTCCAAGTGATCCCTCCAGTTTTTAAAAATTATTTATGGCCCCATAAAATACTGGATTATCGATACGGCTATAAAAATATCGGCTGATAACAATTTATTCATGATGCCTTACAGGAAATGTTTCTGAAGATATTAATATAAGCAAGTTAATTATCTCCCGCCTATCACCACGTGAACATCAATCGTAGAGTCGACAAATGCCACTTTCCATGATGAAATACGTCCCTATTTTCTCCTGAAACCGAATGGTAGGAGTTTCTATTGGCGAGCATCGGTGAAGTAATCACATATACAAGGAAAAGCACTTGGACAGAAATGAGCTTTGCCAGGCGTTATCTCTATCTAGCTGGCAGAGACGATGGACTGATGAGCAAGTTCGTTATTTATAGAAACCGTGCTCTCCTCTATATGCGATAAAATATAGTTTTGACTTCCGGGCCGAAAATAATATTAATACCGTTACATGGTTGTTCACTCATTATGTGATTAATGACAACTATCTTTCGTATGGGGCATCGGAGGTCATTCGTCACGCAGCATTTGAGATATTCTTACCATATTCCGAGGGTTCTTTGGTCACCAAGTGTACGAGTTTGGAACGTTTGACCATAGCTTTTTTGGCTGTTATTAAGATATCTTGATTTTTATTTTATAGCGATTACTCATCTTAAAGCACACTTCACTTGTGAAAAAATCTTATTTTTTTGTCTAGCGTAGGTGTTAGGTTTCTATCCCTAGTATTGGAAAGCATATGTTTAACTCATTTTTCACTCTTTTGTAAAAGGCTTTACTGCTGAAACATTCTATCTCTTGTCCTAGCGTTGTAACATAAAGTCTACACTTTAGAGACTTCTTCAATTATCACGGCACCATATAGGAATATTAATGGTGGAAAATAACATAATGATTCCTATAGTTGTTTTCGGGACGGATTGCAAATGAATCATTGGAAATCACTCTGAAATTGCAATCGGAAAATTTTAACGTTGCTGGCAAAAGCGAAACCCAATATACTGCGTGCAATAAACAGACGGCATCAGTAAAGTGAATAATAGTTAGTTTCATGTTCCCGCTTGATTCTGGCTGTTTATTTCACGCAGTCTCTTGAGTTTCCCTGTGAAATACCAACTACCAAAGAAATTACCCCTCGAATGTTATCTGTAAATGTATTAGTATAGCGACGGGTGTTTTTGAATTTTTCAGGGAAAAATGGGAAATTTCAAGGGAATATGATTAAGAGAATATTTCAACTCTTTTCCGATGAAAACTCATTTTCACTTGCGCCTTTCGAAGTAGATCTATTGACGAGAACTTTGGGAAAATTGAGGAGGTATAGGGGAGAAATATCTCGGGAACTAAAGGAACTGATTTGGGATAGGGAGAAATTTATGGTTCAATTTACCAACCCAAGGATTGCTATTCTATGACGATGACTAAGGCGTAAGTAGTGGTGATAACTCACAAAAATTTATTTTTGTTTACATCTGTTTCTATTCCCCTGAATTCGAATACAATATTCCAATTCCGCGAGATAACCTGTTTTCTGCTTTTCTTCTTTGAGGTCAACAGTTTTTCTAGTGGTTAGAAAATCGTTTACATTAGAATTCTTCTAAATATTTCCACAACGTTAATTTCATGCCGAAAATTATGAAAATGTATGACCTCGTTTTGTGTTCTTGTATTGTTTTTCATTGTAATGTTTCTACCTACTCCTGTGCTACCATTTATAAATATTTTTAGTTTGTATAGATGCGGGTTTGGTAGCAATAAGTGATGGTGCTAAAAAAAAACACCTGCAAACTCTTGAATAATGTGAAATACATAATATATCGCAGTTGCAATACCATTACCATGTTTAAAAATTTATGTCCATGCTATTGGAAAGTATTTACTGGTTTTCAAACTTGATAAGCATGCATTTATTTATTCGTCATTGAGATTTCAACTATACATAATTAATGTTTTATAACATTAACCTCAGGTCTGTTTGGAATCGAATGCCATATTTGTTGAAGTAAATGATTTATCATTATTCATGTTCTACTTATTTAGTTATTTAATTATTTTTTCATGTTCTACCCTAAATGTTGTGATGGGTATATGTGCATACTTAGGTTTTCTTGCTATGATTGTTTGAGTTAACTTCAAGATTTCATTTCTATGACCTGATGTGTTAGTTGTGTTGAATTCCATTCGGAAATATCAGATATATTTTGTACAAGTTTATTTTGTGATCTCTTTTGTATTTAATATTCATCTTATGTTCTTAATGGACAATTTGTCCAAGAACAATAAATATTATTATTATTATTATAAAAAAAATTATGGAGATTTAGCGCGCTCAAGTCGTACTGCTTATGAAAAACTTTTGAGGGAGCAAGTCAATGATGATGCCGAGATGGAAGTGTTGGATATTGCAGCAGGAATTGTAGCGGTGGACGAAGCAATTAAACTTTATTATCACCTCACGGACTCTTAAAGGAGCTCGAGAAGTGTTCATGATGATTCCCCGGTGATCGAAAAACGAGCGCTGCAAGCATATAATTGACTAGCCTGAAATTAAGTAATTTTTTTAAATGGGTGAAAGAATGATCTATCCATCATAAATTTCATACATGGATTGATTTTATAATTGACTGAGATAATAGGCAGCTATTGCTTCAAGGAGAACACAAAAATCCTGTGGGTACGATAATCCATCTCTGTTTAACTTATTTTAGTAAATATACTGGGTTATTTTTTCCTAAAGGTTGTCTAATCAATTTATCCATTATTTTTATTTAGAAATTTTCTTACGGAGGAAAAAGGAGCGGAAATGGTTGACATAAATTTAAAGAAGCTTTGGTGCTGTGAGGCATGGATTGAAATGCTGAAATTAAGTGAAATAAGCACTTTATAAGAGAAGAGGAAGCAAACGTGACTATAAAATTCTTGCATTTTTGAATATACATGCTTTATTTTGTATCTGCGCCTTTCTCAACTATTATCAATTTTTGTCCAATCGTATTGTTGCATTTTGAAGAATAACTTTGATTTATTTAAGCCCATTGATAGCTGGAGCCTCTATTGGACAGTTTTTAAAATTACTTTTACTGCATATTCTATCATCGTCGTTTTGGCATGTCTCTGAAACGCATTTTCACGCTCTCCAAACAAAAACTTCTTCGCTCAACACCATTAAACCCCTCTCGCGTGCATCTCCGGAACACCGCACCCAGAAAAGAGAAGAAAAAAGAATATGTGGGGCGAGAAAAAATTAATCAAACGCAATCACGGGACACGAGGATGGCTGTTGATTTTTTTCTCGCCGGAATTACTCTCGTTGCATTCATTTTTCTCTAGGGTAATGTTTACACCCAATCTCTGTAGAAGGACGTGATCGATTATCCGCGATACGATGCACAGATTAAGTGACGGAGAGTGGGTGGTTTGGGAGCAGAATTGGGATTTACGTCTCGGCTGCCATTCATGCGATAGGGATGAGGATATGGAGCGTTTAACCGCCTCGACGGGCGTCTTCAATTACGACGAACGTGAGCCCCGTCATCGTCGCCCAAGGACGTTTGGCTCAAAGTGACGTAGGTCACTCGCAAGGCTACCACCCGCAGGGGGATTCGTTGGGAGAGAATAGGTTACTTACTCCCAGCTCGGTATTTTCATTATCATGCATTCTATCCTAGCGATACGAGAACTGACCCACCGAGTTGGTCGTCGTTCTGTTTGATGAAGCAACTTCCGCAATACGAAGGCCCTCAACTTCTATCTCGTTGTGCAATCCTCAAGAGGGAGTTTAAAAAAATTTACGCCAATGAAAGAATCATCGTGATGCGGAGATTATCATGTAACCCACTCCTCAGCTGTTGCTCTGGTTTCAATGATGCCGGCAAATAGGAGAAAAAATATCTTGTCTCAAACCATTCATCCAATTAATCTTTCAAACAGTCTTAACTTCATCGTCGTTAGCATCGTAACATACGTACTAAATGCGTAGGATTAATACGTCATCTTACTCAGGGGCGGTCTGGGGTGATTAAGGGCCCTCGGCTGAAGCTCATAATGGGGCCCCTCTTACTGGGGGAAAATACTATGAGTGGGGAAGGTGTGAATTTCACAGCTCATAAAATTTAATAATGCATTATGGTTCTATCATCTATTAATTAGTGAATCTGTTCCTTTAAACTGCACTGAAATCTAAAAAAAAAACATTTTAAAATAACCCTTTCAAAAAATCACCAAATTCTCTTTTATCTTCTGGGACTTTTACCTCATTTATTTTCATAACATCTTTTTACACTGAGTATGCTGTAGATAAAGCAACTATTGAAAACGCAGAATTTTGTAATTGCAAAAAAATTTCGATCAAATAACCTTGGTGTTTTTTCCTACTCATTTCATATTTGCTTCACGATAGACGCAAGCGTTGTGGGGGTCCCATAAGCTCAGGGCCCTGCCGACCAGCTGACCAGCCGACCTGGCCTGACCGCCCCTAATCTTAAGAATATGCTGTTTATGTTGCCAATATGACTATTTCCTCCAAGTCTCAAACCAAGTCTCAAAGGGTAACTGAGATCACTGGATAAGATCTTTTACATTAAGGAATTATGTATTTAAGTTTCATAAAATGTATTCCAGTTAGGACTCATTCTCACGATCGGCTGGAAACTTGTCTTATGATTTTCGTTGTAACTGTTTAAAAATCGGTGACCGAATTTATAACGAAGCAATCGCGTCTCTTTGGATACGAATAAAGAAAGACGTCAACGGAAATATTATTCTCAGCAGGAGGGCACGTACAGATCGGTCAGGTTGACTTTATTGGAATATGCTGAGTAACAGAACTCTTGAAGGAGTGTGTGAGATACACCGTAAGAAAAAAAGCTATTGGTTTATTTATTCGAAAACCTGAAAAGGATTTGGTTGTCAAAAAAAGACTTTTTTCTTTTTAACATTTTGACTGCCTATTGGTTACACGCCATAATTGATTCGCTTTAAGCGGATTTGATATGGGTGTAACATACGTTTTGTATGAACAGGGTAAATATAAAGTTTTCAGAAACTACTATTTGGGCAGTGCTTAGTTTGAAAGAAAAGGCAAAATAATTAACACTATTTTGGCTGAATACATGAGCTTAACGCGTAATGCTTAAGCCGTTGCCTTGACTGATTCCATTGATACAAATAAAAGTGGATTATTTCTATGAAATTGCTCAATAAAACTGTTTGAATAATAGTATATATTCTGTGAATCCATTTTTCGTCGAATCAATGGATAAGGACGTCGGGTTATGTTCCCGAGAATACGCCGTGCGAGCTTATTGTGGATATCCACACTTAGCTAGGGAACTGCTGGCGTCTTCATGCCGTGTTTTCTTTTCTCTCCGTCAACAGCTAACGCAGCGGTGAATTTTATGAGTTGGCAGTTTGCTGATTTCACATGTCGTGAAAGTCATCCCAACTACTGATGCACTGCGCGTCGGCTTTTTCAGGTGTTCAATTACACGCCATGGCAGAAAATGCCTTCGATATGCGCGATAAAATTTCCTAAGGGCAAGTGGCAGAAGTATTCATAGTTACGCCACTAGGCTAGCTCGACCATTTTCTGTCCAAGTCCAGGAGAATTCACATCAAATTTTAATCCCGTTAGTGAAACAATGCACTGTTCATTGATTTTCCTATTCAGTAATTCAAGGTGTTAACTTGGCATGCAATATGTTTAGCATAAAGTGAACAATAGATACGATTCAGCAGAAGCCAACTGGAATTTCTCAATCCACCTACAGCTATCGGAAGCCAGTGAAGAGATTTTCAGTCGAATACATTTCCCAATGAATTATTTTGGCAATTATTTTACCGTCATCTTGTTTAGGCTCTCCAATCAATAATCTCCAGAACAGCCCCATGACACTTCCTATCCCACTCCATTGGGAACCCATGGTCTTTTATTGAAGTCGTTTCCTCAACCTGCCGCACGTTTGCCGGGGCGGCGCCACGTATTCTGGAGGGCAAGAATTAGCGGGTGAGTTAATTTCCGTATTGTTGAGCGCATACTACAGGTGAGTGGAAATAGTCATTTTTGTAATTAATTAAGATTTATTTTCGAATGTTAGTCTTCTGCATTATTTCCTTACTGTTCTACATTAATATTTCGTGGATACATATCGCAGATTTACTGAAAAAATGAAAATGCCGTGGACGTGTGTGGTACCGCGTTGCACCACTGGTTATGGCCACAAGACTTCGGGGATTTCGCTTTTTAGAGTCCCCAAGGACCCTGAGAAGCGATGAAATAGCTGTACGATTCCTTTTTTTGGTGTGCTAAAGCTCCAAAATTTATACATATTTTAAATTACAGGTTCTGCTGTTCCAGTGGTCAATGTCATTCACAGTGGAGGAATGAAGTAACACTGAGAAAATGCAAGATGTGCGACGGCTTTCATCAACTATTCATCATTCTCTCCTACTAAATTGAATCTCTAAGAATGATTAGTAATTAGAAATAGAAATTAGTAATAGAAAGAATTAATAGAAATGTTAAATTGTGAGTACTTAAAATTTATTTTTCATGACATTACCTTGCATTGATTGTATAAATAATCTCAGTTTCAATAGCATTGTGTAATCATTCTGTAAATGTAGATTTGATGTGTGTGTACATTATATAAGTTGGAAAAATGTGAATCGTTTTCATTCTTAATACCTCTTTCGATGATTTCTTTTAATGCAGCTGAATAGGGAACTTGCGTATATTTCAGATATAATCAATAGCCCCAAAATTATATAAAAATATATGTTTGCATACCTCGGTGAAAGTTTTTTTATTATTTTATGACGTGGTTTGCGATATTTAATGCATCAAAGTTCACGAGAATTTTCAAATGCAAGTGAGAAGCGAAAACGCCCAATGATTGGCTGGTAGAAAAGTGACGTCATAGTTCAGTACGAGGAGAGACGGCGGCACGGCCATAGTAGAGGTTGCATACTTATACATGCGACGGCGTGGTTATGATTCATTTATTGAAGTGCAGACGTATCGCAGTTGTTCATTGTGACTTCAGGGCTATTATTTGATCTACTTCTCCTCCATTGAAAGCGATAGATTGCGTAAAGATGAAGGCATATGGTTATTCTTAGGCTGATCCTAGCGAGCTTCCTGTTACTGATTCCATCATGATAACAGGGTATTTTAGTGAAACTGTAGACTTCGTCGGCTCGGAAAGTCGATGCCGAGAAATGGAAAGGTAGCTGATGTGCATCTGTAATGTTTTATAGTTCATAACAAAGTGAGACTTGCGTATAATATTGGCGAAAGCGTATACTCATGTGAATTGTGTATTCTTTTGGCAGTCCGGTAGAGTCTTATGGTGAACTTATTTCCACCTCGAAGCTGTCGATGATACTTTTAACTTAAAAATAACTTGCCTGGAGGGCGACAGGAAGCTCTGAGGAAGTCAGACTATTAATGTTTCAATTTAGTAGCGATAATATAGACGAACTTCCAACACAATCTACCATCTTGTGACTAAAAACCCCGAAGCCACTTCCTATTCTGCAGAAAGATTCGGTCAATCGCACTTCGATCAATATAATAAACACAACGTCTTCAGGTGTTAATAAGTTACTTTTGAAATGAAATACTTCCTAAATTAGCATTAAAATGTGCATGTTTTCCAAACAGAGTCTTTAATACATTTTGGGAGCTTTTCTCACTATATATCTGAAACCTTCTCATCTCATCGTCATTGCGATCGGTTGTCACTTAAAAATTCCGTATCGGAAATCCATGAGGGATGGAAATGGAAATCCTAGAGGGATGACTTTCGACGATGACCGTGATCACCTGCACTCTCACTATCACTGGAACCCGTGGTGAAAATATCATCCCAATCCAATTTCTATTTGGTTTTAACTGGGGAAAGAGCAACATAGAACTGCACATTCTTTGGGCAACTTTGGGTTTGACTTTCCCTCAAACACCCCATTTCCCCTGTGGTGCACATCAGTCCTATCTTTATACGAAGGCCTGACAACCTTTAAATGGATCCTTGGTTTATCCTGACAACCAACTAAATGGAAATTGCTGATCCACACATGTCCATTCTTATCTCCATAGTTTCCAAATCAAAGGCCGCGGAACATTCCTCTTGTGACTCAACTTTTTTTTGAAAAGCAAGCAACGGCGTAGAATAAAATCAAAGAATGCTGCGATTAATTTTTTGTGACCACCTCTGGATTCCATTCTTTTTCCATCTACAACTTCCTTTATCTTTCGGGGTAAACTATGGGACAAGATAATGTTTAAATATTTTCATTAATTTATAACAAAATATAAGTTCTAAAAATACCCAAAAGCCATTAAGATGAATGCTGTAGACGTAGTAGTTTTCCTTAGGTTGAGTTGCAAAGTTCATGAAGTTGACAAAACGGCTAATTTTTCGGTGCGCGGAGTCATTTATTGCACTGACCGTGTCTACATTTTTCAATTTTTTGTAGTAAAATAAATCAGAATTTAGGATAAAATTTCCTTTAAAATGACGAATAGTTCATTATTATAGCATGTAGTGAAGCCAGGATATAAATTTGCAAAGTACAGCGGCACATCATTTTGACGCCGACAGTAGAAGAAAACGCTGTCTTCTTGGCTGGCACTCGAATGCATGAGGATTAACGTTGCTCTACATTTTCATATTTCCTCCCTTCATTTTAAACATCATGGAATTTTCTATGTCCTTCCGTAACTGAAATTGAACAAGTGCCTTAATAATTTGAGTCCATCGTAACGATCGTAACCATCGAGAAACACCTATCTCGATTTTTGTTCGGAAGTTGAGTTTTTATTCTACGGAGGCCGAATTATCGAAAAATCTCAGTTTCATGTTATTCAGTCAATGAAATATGGAAATATTATTTATATTAAAGTTATCTTCGCTCACATAGCACACGGGTTTATCATTCCGTTTATTATACTCTTATTTTTCCGTAACGCTCATCCCGACAGACGGCATGCATCGAGGCTTTTCTTCTAATTTCCTCCGTGGGAATGCAGACAAAATTTTTTCTGGGGTGTTATTGCACAGAGGAACAATGCACCACTTGTAATTTTTCCTTATTTCACCCATGTTCTCCTTTAAACGCAACGCGGCTCTTCCAAACCTGCAGTTACTAGGCTTGGATCTTGGACTCGTACTGAACTATGACGTCACAGCCAAAGATTAGTGGGGGCGGTATTTTTTAGCCCGCGAAACTCGGGCGACTTTTGTGAGTCATTTTCTAGGGTATAAACTGAATTTTAAGCGGAAAAAAGTATATTGCGGTACTAAGTGTTTACTGTAGTTTATCAGCACACTGTTTATAAAAAGTATGCAATTTCCCTATTATCGATGGTGCGTGCAACTCTCATGAAAAGTACATTTACCGCGTATTAGCAGTATTAGCCTGTGGTTTCTGTCATACTACTCATCTTATTTTTGGGCGAGGGATAATATTTCAGGATTGCCAGCATCTGAAAGTGATCAGACATCCGCAAATCCCTCGGATTATATCCATTGCACTGTTTTCGTGGAAGTTTATTCGGAAATTATTTGCAAAATCTCTTTCGTTCTTATCTTTCATATGGTATTTTACTTCCTTAAATCTCAAATTATTCCTCAAGGTGAGTAGGCAAGCATCGTTATAAAATAGCCTTTATAACGGTAATAATGGTACTTCCGGAATTTATTCACCCTGTTCAACGATTAAATATGCCTATTCTATACCCGCAAAACGTCCCTAGGACAGAATCATTTTTTTAGGTTTGCTGTGCCCTGCCATTATTATTATCACTTGATCGAGACTCAGGAGACTAAAAATATTAACATACGTCACTTCATAAGAAGTATTTCACTTCGGCCTTGGTAAGAAGCCGTTTGCGTTTCTGATATTATATTTGTTAATAGTGTTTGAAAGCAAGGAATAACATCTATATTCTTATAAGTCCGTGGAAACATGCCGATGGGCTCAGAGGCAATGGTGCGTACGTAGCTTCTATGACAACTTATATTAACGTTTACCACAAGATAGCTATAAATAATTATTTCCTTAAAAATACCTTTCCTCACTACATAAGGTTTTAACTGCTGACAATCTTTCGTTATGGCTGTAACTGATTTTACAAAGGTATGGAAGCAGACGAAGCTGAAATCCAATTGATTAATACTCACGCATGAGAACGATTTCTAGGTATTTTTCGCTATAAGATGTTAAGTGCATATGAACTTGTTAACTAGTAACCACTGTCGATGTGTTTATATTCATTTTTGCCATAAATTAGTTCATAATTACTGAAGTATCGTATACAGATACGTAGGAAACTTGCCCTTCAGGATAGGTGGCGCCGCTACCGGCCTCAACGGGAAACGGCTTCATTAAATGACCATGCCTGAACGGAGAGTGTCCAGACCTTCTCATATTCTAAGACCGTGCTCCAGAACGACCAATTATTATCATATGTCGATTGTTGCCCACTTTAACAGCTCTTGCATTGGATCAGAAACGAACATAAGTAAAGGCGAACTGTATGCATCCGTTTCACCCTTTTGAAAACAGATCCGACTCTCAAAAATAGTCTTTTCGGTTAAAATATTGACTCAATTACATTCGGAAAAGATTCTCCAGATGTTAGTGCATGCATTTACTACATCACTTCAATGCCTCCGTATTCCGAAAGTAAGGGTTGACGTTACTTCAAAGAGTTCATTAATCATCCTTATGATTTAAAAAAACTGAGTTATGTTTGGGTTATGATCTGGTTCTGATCTGATACTGACGGATCTGACTCGCTCTATAGCGATGATGCATCGATATCCATAGTAAAGGGATTTGTAGTTGATATTAATTCCTATATATAAACCAGTGAATTGTTCTTTTTTATATTTCTCCCTAAAATACAATTTACACAACAGACATTAACACTACATACATTTCTAAATACGAAATTTTTCCTCTCTGAAACCCTCCAGTGTCTGTATAAATACGATAACAGTGGCTTTTCCCGAAAAGCAATACGTTCACCGAATTTACTCTTCAGAATATCAGTAATTAATTGGTATCTGTTAATTAAAACTTTATAAGAACGTTGATAATAATATCTACGGAGATAATTTGGAGAATACATGAAAGATGAATGTCTGATTGTTCAATGGTGTCTACCAATTTGTAATGTAGACATTCCAGAGTTTTTATGCAAAGAAGTGTAGAATTCCGGTCCCAAAAGACCATCTAGTTTATGCATAGATTTGAGGGCCTGTTGTTCTACTATTGAGCATTTGATGACAGGTATTAATTCATAATTCCACAGTAATATATCCTATATCTATTTTACATACTTGAAATTGAGTCTTTTATCCAAGGGATTGCTTTGCAACCATGTATACCGTGTTTCAATACCGTGTATACAATAGGGGCAAACGAGTATTAATAGATAAACAACTTAATGGAATACAGACGTCAGCGCATCAAATATTAAGTTTTTAATTTTATTTTGATTATTCATGAAATAATTATCTCCCTTTCATTTACCGATAATTAACGAGTTTTCCGCAAATTGCTGACTTTTCCTGGTTTTCCGGCGTCAGTGAGATCCCGTGTGGTCCCGATTTCTCGAATGGTTCTAATGTTCAATAGAATGCCTAAGAAAGGGAAAATACTGTTTTCTAAGAAAAAAGGAATTGGTAACAGCATGGTTTATCCCAACGATAGCTCCTAGTGTAATTTTAATTGTAAATTGGTGTAGAAAAAAATACGCTGTTAAAGAAAATCACTGTTTTCGTATTTTTATTCTTATGGGCGTTCATCTCCAACTATTTACTTGGAAGTGCGTAGCACAGGATTGTACTCAAGTGTCAAACGAAGGTCACTGACCTAGTCTTTCCAGACTATTTTAGCAAATTTCTAGACTTTGATATTATGCATTTTAGAGAATCTTTCCCCAAGATAAATATGTTATAACTGCAAGCACATCTTGATTGCCAGTCAAATAAAAAAAATCACGGTAAAAATCCATTTAACAATCAATGAATTAACTTTAACTGTGAATGAATACCACCTGAATGATGCGTTGCGAATGTGATTAACAAATAGGTATCTAAAAGATACCAGAAGACTGACTGACGACTGTGGTCATATGCAAGGGCGTACCCAGGATCATAACTGGGGGGGGGGGGGGGGGGCTAGCCATGGTCTAGGGGGGGCTAGCCATGGTCTAGGGGGGGCAAGCCAAGTTGTGACATTTTAGCATGGAAAAGGTGAATGAAACCAACATTTTAAGATATAATTATAACAGCCCTTTTTTAGTTTATGAGATTATTTCCTTGGAAAAAGTTTTATTTTAGTTACTTATCTTATACTAATACATACTATTTTCGTGGGTTTAAAGAAAATTTGTTGAATTCTTTCGTTTCAATTCAGTTCTGATTTTGCTTAAAGACTTTTACGATTTTTACTTCTAGGGGGTGCAGCTGCCACCCCCTGCCCCTCGCTGGGTACGCCCATGATAATATATATGATCATGTATGTCTCCCACATTTTTCGCTATTTTTATCATACATATGTATAACCATATACTTCCCGAGTAACCTAAGGACGCACGAGATCGATTAATAACAGCTATCATTTGAAAATTAACAACATTAACATTAACACGCTGCATTTCCTGGAGTGTGCGAAAGAAACTTTTGCTTGCCTCACGGCTTTCCAATGCTATTGAAATGCTAATTGCCACTTCGTGACTTACTAGTTTGACTGGCACATTTAGTGCAGATACGTTGGCTTATGAAAGAGCTATTCACACTTTACAAAAATTAGAATAGCATTGATGGAGGGAAAATCTAATGTTCCTTCTAAAGGACTAAAAATGACCTACTAGTAATAGATGTGGCTTCCTTATATCAAAATTGCAAGTTATAGGAACGAAAACTACGGGAATGCCAAGCGCTCAAAGTTGGGCACCTTGATTTTACGCGCCAAAAACGGGTACTTTTTCGAGAAAAAATTAAGTACAGGAAATACTATTGAGCCGAAGAATTTTTAAAGTACATGATGTAACGTAGAACCAAATTCTCTTTCGTATTATTTTTATTGCATTGAAATCGATTGCTTCGTTTAGACGCTAGAGCTCCTCAAACTCGAGTATCTTGCTTTTTTTACAGACAGTAGGCTGTGTATTCACCCAGATTCTTAATATATGAGGATGTTTACAAACAGCGCTGAGGTTTACACTCATCATGAAACTCAAAGCAATTTGTAGCCTTACTTTTGGTAAGTCAGGTCCACCCGTTTATTAATATATTTTAACCAAACGCTAGTGTTTCGTCCCATGAAACCTGTGGCGTAACTATGGGAGGGGGATGAGGGAATAGATCCCCCACTAGAGCCTCAGAGAAATATAAAAAGATAAGTAAAACTATTGTCTAGATTTGATGTATAATAACTGCATCTGCATAAAGTTACATTTTAAGTGCGAAAATTATGTAAAATGCATTTCCAGGCATCAGTGGTGAATTTCATTCAAGCATACAAACAAGAATTTCGTTCGGGGGGAGGTCAGAAACCAGGGGTGGAAATTAAAAAAAAACAGGGTCTTAAGTAGAGGGTTTTAAACAAATTTTAACACTTTTCACAACCGAAAAAAACTTCAGTTTACAAATAAATCTTTTTATTCATGATATTTCAATATTTTATTTTCTATTATGAAGCAAAGTAATTGTGTCCAAATATTTCCGGACCCCACCCTCGCTACGCCACTGCCAGGCATATTGTTTTTCAAAACAATTCCTGGACTCCCAGTTGCCAGGGGGGGGGGGGGCTCGTACCCTAACATTCCCCCAAAGCATATTCCTCGTTACGCCAGGGCATCAAACGTTCATTGAATAATGAGGAATACCTAAGAACAGGTTGCTCTGGTGAATAATATACCTTTTAAGCCAGGGGTGTCAAACTCAGTCACCATGGCGGGCCACATTGGCCAACTCATACAGCTTGAGGGCCGTATATGTATTTCAGGCCCAATAACAGGAGAATTATATAGATTAGGAGGCCAAGATGATAAAATGTAGACAATTTGTGAAAGAGAGCATTTTCGGAGTAGAAGAAATACATGTGGGTAATGTGGATGAAGTGGCAGTAATTTTGATCTTCCAACTGTAAGAGCTGTAAATCTTAAAGGAGCAAAGGAAGTGTCGATTGCGATTGTAGAAGTCATGGTGCCGCGGGCCGCATGCGGCCCGCGTGTTTGACACCCCTGTTTTAAGCCGTCGCTGACAATGCTCTGTATGCACTTCGTCTAATCAAAAAACTCTCTTTCCCAAGGATAATGGACGCCATTAAAATGTAATTCCCACCTCTACTAATAAAAACACAACCGGTTCCTCACTAAACTATCTTTAGATTTACTTTATTTTGGGAAAAGGTGATAAGCAAGGTAGTAAATATGTATACAAAGTCAAAAAGACTGTCTGGAAGCCTCTTATTCTAGGGAAACGTTGGAAAATTCTGCAATGTCACTGGACGATACGTGTAAGGATCGATGTAAGGAGCATGGCCTTGTCGACCAGGTAGTCGTTTTCCCTCGTCGAAAAGTCTTTCGCAAAATTCATGATATCGATTCATTGTTCACGGTCGTACACACATGTGTCGTTGTACTCTGCTTAGAATCGCTTGAGTGAATGACCTTCTCCCGTCTCCCAATCATGTATATTTTCGTTTTTCTGTTGTCACCGTTCCTTGATGTCACGTGGATTTCGATCGCGTATCGACCATAATCGATTGGTTGAACGTGACTTAGCTATGGATTTGGAATGATTGGGTAAGAAAACTGCCGTGTTCTGCCTGTAATTCCTCAGCGATTGCTCTATTTTTCTACGATGAATTTTAGGAGGAGGAACTATTTTGAATGAAAAAAGTAGTTCTAAACGGTTATAACTGAAATAATTTAATTCGAACGAGAAATACACGTTATCCATGGTATAAGAGTGTAGTTTTTTTTATAAGTAAAAGGCTAGCACTACTGCGTATATTTGAATGGGAATAACTGGAATTTACTTTTGACAAATGACGGAGATAAATACTTTGAAACTGCGCTATTCATTAATTGTTTATTGTAAACGGCTGGTTGGGGTGAGCCAAGGCTCACCCGTATAGCACAACATTCGCGCCTTCGGTGCGGTTATCCCGTGAAGTTTTTTGAGTTTTTAAATGCCCTATGGAATGCTTGTTTAAGAGGAAAATATTTTAAAATAAATATCTCCTTTTCCTTCCTGGTTTATAATTTCAAGAGTTACTATGTTCAAGCTGCTATATCATTCGTGAGCATTATTAGAAACATATATTATTTTAAAACTGGAAGAAATAATTATTTCTTTTTTCACATAACTTCCTCAAATGATCTAAAGCCACTAATTTTACAAAGGAACTCACTTAAGGGTTTTACGTTATTTCTTGATGGACCAGAGAACCGTACCGCTAGCCAGTGGCGGATCCATGGGGGGAAGAGGGTTACGAACGCTTTCTTTCAATGATAGCCGTGAGCTATAATTTATTACTTCCTGAATCTTTATTGCTATTTGTCATTGTCCCTAGGTATCTTAATACCTTTTCAAAACAAAGAAAAATTCCCCCTCGTTGGGTATCCAATTTACACTAGATAGAATGGTAATTTTTTTCCGTCCCCTACTTAGCCCCCCCATTGTCACTATCCTGGATCCGCCACTGCCGCTAGCAACCACCATTTAATAAGCTAGCCCACTTCGTTTTTCTCGCATAAAAAACACCAAACTCGCTTCAAGGTCAATTGTATGATGAGAATAATAATGATTGAGATTCCAGAATCCGTCCTAACCCTGGGCGCAGAGTGGGCGCAGGGGATTCAATTTGTCCGTCTGAAAACCCTTCAGACCAAGTATTGTCCATTGAAAGAAGAAAGTTTGTGAACGACTGACAAGTACATACATTTAAACACGGTCATTTTTTCCATATGTCTTATTGTTAGTGATAGCTTCAGCGATAGCTCTTCAGGGACAAAAAAATGACCGCTCGACCTCGAATGATCAGTTCCATCGCTTATTCCTTTACTTTCCGAATTTGTTCGAGACTCAAATTGCCGATGGCGTTCCTGAAGGTGATGACGTCATTTGATAATATGGCCACCGCATTTAGTGTTGTGATGATAACATTGTAGTAATCGGTTGAATCGTAGAGACATTTTGAAAAATAAAGTAGAAAATGTCAATGAAAATTTTTCTTGGTTTTGAAAAGGTATTTCGATACCTATGGACAACGACAAATAGCAATAAAGATCCAGGAAGTAATAAATTATAGCTGATATATCCGCTACCAGCTCACGGCTATTTTTCAAAGAGTTCGTAATGACCATAAACGCGTGACTCCGATTAAAAAAACACTATTCCTAGCATGGTAAGAAATAAAATGCGTAGGTCGTTGGATACCATAAACGCCTTAACCCTATAAACCACCGTCACGGTAAATAATGATTCGCAGAAAATAATGGCAAATAAAATACATTATACATAGATATGAATGCATAATATATCTTACTTACGACGTTTTGTGACGGCCAACAAAATAACAAGAGAAATCAGAAAATACCCAACAATTGCAATTATTTGTCAACGTGGTTTGCTTAGGTAATTACTTGTATCCTCGGAGGTCTACTTCTGAATCCGGCCGGTAGTTGGCGTCTCACTTGTCTGGATTCTCGAATAATTGCTGTTCAATTAAATTCAAGCGCGGCGTAACAATCGCTTACAGTGGCATTTGATAATTGGTAACTTCGCTCTTCAACTGGCGAGACTTTTAAAAATGAATAAAAAACGAAGCATGGCAACAATTAGTTGCGTCACAATCAGATATTACATCTACTAATATGTATTAGCAAGAATCCACCACAGGTAAGTCTAAATTCCACCATGGGCGTACCCAGCGAGGGGCAGGAGGGGGGAGCTGCCCCCCTAGTAGAAAAAATCGCAATGTCTTATAGGAAAATAATATTTCTTCAAGCAAATAATTTAAATAAATAATAAAGGCCTGTTACAGTTTCCTTAAAATGTTCATTCACATTTAAAATTTTAAATCTTACCTATTACTTGAACAACCGTGGCTTACCCCCCCCCCCCCTTGTTTTGATCCTGGGTACGCCCTTGAATTCCACTGCATCCGATCAGAACTGTAAATTAGATACTATGAAGTCAGAGGCTGAGCGAATTTAAATTGACTCTGTGCGATGTGGAAAACTAGTAGGATGAGAGCAAATAATGCTAAAAAATAATACGTAACTCGAAGGCCGGAATCATACGATCATTTTTCCCTGCCATCAGAATGATTTCCTCAAGGCCGTTTTACACGGGGCACGCACTTGCACAATCTGACGTGTGTACGAAGGCGCAGTCAAAATTGCGTCGTGTAAAGCGATGAATGTCCAGAACACATGCGAGAATGCGTGGACGTGAGATGGCAAAATGGTTCTGATTTCGTTCATGCATTCACGCAATTCCGCGCCATTTTAGAAATTAATGCAGTTCTAACCTGCGCAATTCCGTGCCCCGCGTAAAACGGCCTTCTGAAATTTTAAGGGACCTTATGAGTGATCGCTCGATCCATCATTTTCTTGATCACACGGTCATTCCTACCGTGCTTTTTTCCATCGTTTAATCCGCCTCTCTCCTTATCTACAATTTCCATTCCACAAAAGCACCAATAAAATAAGAATGGAGGCTATGTTGCCATCTCACGTTCACATGCATTCTCGCATGCGTTCTTGCATTCACCGCTTAACACGACGCAATTTTGCCCCTTCTTAAGGCCGTTTTAGACGGGGAACGATATTGCGAAATCTGGCGAAGTATGTGCGAAGGCATAAAATAAACCTTCTAGCGTTTGCAGATGACGTAGCCGTTGTAGCTGAAACCATAAATGATCTTCAAGCTCTGACAGAAATACTAATAAGGGAAGCAAGAAAAGTAGGCTTACAAATAAATGAAAGTAAAACCAACTACATGAAAATTAGTAGACAAGACGATGAAGAAGACTACTTAGAAGTCTTAAACTACAGATTCCAGAGAACTGATACCTTTAAATATCTTGGAGTAACAATAGCAAACAATAATAGAGAAGACATTGAAATTCGTAACTGGCTCGCAGCTGCTGAAAGATCATACTGGAGCCTAATCAAATTATTTAAAAGCAAAATTCTATCAAAAACCACTAAAATAAGAATGTATAAAACCATAGTACAACCTGTAGTTATATATGGATCAGAAACGTGGGCATTCACCAAAAAATCTCAGAAGAGCCTCAGTACTTTCGAAAATGAGATATTGAGAAGGATTTTTGGACCGATAAAAGAAGGAGATACATGGAGGATAAGGAAGAATAGAGAATTGAAAGAATTGTATAGGGAGCCAGATATTGTGGGCATAGTAAAAAGTAGGAGGTTGAGGTGGCTGGGCCACATTCAACGCAGGAATGAGAGAGAAATGATAAGACAAGTGTTAAGAGGCAAGCCAGAGGGTAGGAGACCGCTAGGAAGACCAAGGATGCGATGGATTGACGAGGTGACGAAGGACTTGAGAAGAATGGGAGCAGACATAGAGCTGGCAGAGGACAGAAGTGCATGGAGGCGCATGGTTGGTGAGGCCAAACACCACTTAGGTTTACAATGGCCACAGGAGTAAGAGTAAGCAAGTAATGTGCGAAGGCGCAGTCAAAATTGCGTCGTGTAAAGCGGTAAATTGCTAGAGTGCATGGCAGTGGCGTAGCCCAGGGTGGGGGGGGGGGGGGGGTCCGGACCCCCCTGAAATATGAAAACACAATTATTTCCCTTCATAAAAGATAACAAAATATTGAAAAATCATGAATTTTCAAAATATTTCTTAAACAAATGAAGTTTTTTCGATTATGAAAAGTGTTATAATTAATACAAAACCCTCTACTTAGTACCCTGTTTTTCAAAAATTATCCGCCTAGTTTTGGACGCCCCTCCCCCCCCCCCAACGAATTTCCTGGCTACGTCACTGGTGCATGGATGCGAGATGGCAAAATAGCTCCTGCTCTTATTCGAACTCGCATTCTTTCAGCTTTAAAAATATTTTCAGGGCCCGACTGCGCAATCACATGGCCCTCTGCTTATCATGCTTAAAACGGCCTCTCAAAATATAGTAAGACTCCCCTCCAAAACGTGAGTTGTGTCAACGTATCGTTAGAAAATTTAGTGCATTTGAAATCGTAGGGAGTCCGACTGGGGTCGCTTCTCCTAGAACAGCAATTGGATAAATGGATACGGTGTGAACCCGACCGTGGTAGACGCGGTTCAAGTCCTGCCGGTTCCCCGGCTTGCTTCTCCCCTCCCGTTGCCCTTGCTCCTCCCATCCCTTCATGCCGGCCGGCGAGTTGGTTTGGCATCGCCGCTCCGGACCACGTGTTACGGTTTACATTTTCTGGGCAGAGCACTTGTGTGGGTTTAAGGGCAAGGTAAACCGTCTCCCCTCTTGATCCCTTTCCCGAAGTATTCTCGACCTGAAATATTCTGCGATGGAGAATATGCTAGTCACGTCACGGTTACGAATTATACTGAGAACGTGCGCATTTGCCGTTAAACTTGCCTGAGAAAGAAATTATTCTTGATGTGCGCGTTATGAATACTCAATGAACTCACTGACGTTCATGTGATCACGGAAGGTCTCCTATTCATTCTACTTATGGGAAAACCAGCACTTTCAAGGTGACTTCAATACGATTCTCGAACGATCGTTGGAACATTTATTTTCTCTGGAAACCCGATTGAACTAATTGCTGCCGTGTTAATTTCTTAAAGCCGAACTGTGTAATCATGCTTTGTCGGAAATTATATGATATTGTTTGCTATTGTACGAATAAACCTCATTAACAATACAAAATGTATAAACCCTCGAGAACATCGAGTAGACATACGTTTAAAAGCTGAATTTGGTTTACTGAAAAGATAGTAGATAATGAAAATCACAGAAATCAGTATTAATAGGCTAATAGTGAAATTCAATGCGATGAACTGATAAGAAAAGGAGTTTCAGCTTCAGGGGGAAGATAATTGCTAAAGTTATTTATGTGGATAATTCTTCAAGCACAATCAGTTATGTAATTATAACATTACCTCATGAAGGAAGTGAGAACTCCGGATACCGGCTGGAGAATGGCAGGGAAACATTCGATACTGAGGTGTTGTGAAGTGTTGGTATTATCTCTGTGACTGTTATTTTTTTTGAAAATTGATTGTTTCTACCCAAAACCCAGCTATTCGAAATGTGGAATTGATTTTACAGGTGAAAAAACTTGTTCAAGAATATATTGGTATCGATGATACTTTTTAAATGTCTACCACAAATCATGCCAAGTTGGGATTCGGTTGGAATACATTGTTTACGGGAAGTGCTTTTTTCCCAGGCGGTAAATATGCCGCGGAGCCAAAAAAATTCTGAAAAGAGTTCGTAGCATTTCACGCGTTGACACGTAAGTATACACAATGTAGTTATGTGAGAACGCGAGAGAAATTTACTCTGGAGGGATGCGTTTACCATGAGACGTCTCAAGTCACGACCAGAGCCATGAGAAGTCAGAGTGATTGATTGATTTGCGGGTAGATTTTTTTCTCTAGGAATAAATGAAATATTCACCCATACCATCCTGCATTTGTTTCTAATACCTTCAAAGACAGCTTGTTTATGTTTCTGCCTGGGCATATCCCGGGAACCTTCTATCATTAGTCTGAAATATTAACATTAAATACGAAAGTTATTGCCGCCTAACCACATCCCTCCTCGGGATAACTCTGCATCCTAGACGGCCGGAAAGTGACCTAGTCATTACGATCACGAAATGAGATAATATAACCTGTGGATATCGCTTTAGTGGTACAAGGGTAGGAAACGTTTTCGAATCTGAGGACAGCATTTTTAAATTGTTACATGGTAAAACGGGTCGCATTTAACTGTATTTTCGATACATATATTAATAAATAATATTAATAATAAGTTTTATCAATATAATAAATGATAAATCTGTAAAAATATCTTAAAGGCGACAGTTCGATAGTTATTCCGGACGTATTTAGTGCGAATCAAAACGAACCCATCTGGCTTAAGTTGGTGGAAATACGTTACATCCATGTGAAATTTAAAAACATTTGTTCCGTTTAAACAATAGATATTAATATCTTTACCGACCATAATTTTCTTACATCATGCCAATAACAAGGATTTACGGGCCATGGGTAGCCGAATCCAACTTGAGATTCAGTATGAAACAATTACAAATACACTTATGTTGTATGTCCCACAAACTGTTTATTAGTTTTACTCAGGATTCGACAATGTACACAATTTCATTCTCAAAGGCCTTTGAGAATAACGCGTCGAAACTTGGGTCCGACAAATAAAAAATTCGTGGAACATACAATACTAGTGTGATTATGCTTATTGTTAAGCAGTTCCACCAATTATCGTCATCCAGCCTTAAGTTAGTTTGAAATGCAGTGACTATAATGATGCGTTTACACTGTATGTTATATGAAACAAGTAACATATAACATGTTTTACAAAAATTTACAAAACTGTGTGACATGTTATGTGTAACACTGTGTTATAAAACAAAATATTGTGTTATACAACAAGTTTTTCGTTTCCTGCTTCGTGTGGGAAACCAAAAACTTGTTGTATAACACGATATTTTGTCTCATAACGTAATGTTACATGTTACACGGATTCGTAACTTTTCCGTAAAACATGTTATATGTTACTTGTTTCATATAACATGTTATAAAGTGTAAACGCACCTTAACTGTGGGAAGCTCTTTCTAGAAACCTTCATTCAGGCTCCGGGAATTGGCAGTTTTTGGCCATGTGCGAAATCTGGGTTCATTGTTGGGGCATGGGACCCCTAGGTCTCCACTTGAAACTTACCTGTATAAGTTCCCCCTCCCACTCCTCCTTCCCTCCCGTGCATTATTCCACCTCCCACCCCCGCCTCCGTTCGCCGACCCCTAGACAAACACCTCCTCTCCGCTCCACCCCTCCTCCTGACGACTCCTCCTCGCTGTCCCTCTGAAGAAGAGGACCAAAGAAGTCCCCCACACTCCTCTCGGCTGCTTCAAGGCTATGGCATGCCTCCGCCGTCGGTTTCCGGAGGCAGAAAAGAGAGCTCGCCGCCCCCTCTACTCGGACACCGGCTGAAACCACCACCAAAACAACACTTGGATCTCCACTATTATAACGACACTTCTCCACAAGTATTCACTCGGATAACACCCAAGGCATGCTGCGTCGAGTGTAGGAATGCGACGAACGGTACTTCTTCGACGACGCACAATCACATTGACGTCGTCGCGATGAGGGAGACTGAAAACAAGTAAATGAAACGGTCGAACAAATCACTGTCGATATTTTCCTATTCGTGCCCTCTCCATGTAGCGCTTTTCAAAACGGCCCGGTTTTCTCCTCGAAGTTGACTGACCTTGCGGCTGGTTAAGTAACCCAGTTTCCTCTTCTCTTCGCAGCAAAAAAAAATGACAGTGCCTCCCTCCTACTAGTCCTTCCTTTTATTTTTAAGTGAGATGAGACGAACGCTGTGAAAAAAATAATGAATCAAACCACACTCCTCATCCTCCTTACTGCCCTTTCGTCTGATGGTTACGTATTTTCCCGCTCAATCTAGAAAGAAAGGGGCCGTGCCACGAAGACCAACAGGCATTATAGAGGAAAGGCCCTAGTGTATAAAAAACTTCCTCCCTATCTCCTATTCCCCTATATCAATCAAACCCCTCTCTCTCTCCTACTCCCAGTCACAGCCAATGTTTTAGAGGCTTCCTCGCTACTGCCTCCCCGCGAAACGTTCGGGACGGCTACGTTTCCCGCCCCACCCCCCCTTCCTCCAAAGCCCCCCTCCGACCCCTCCGCGCATTCAACCTCCTTTCCCCTCCCTTCTATTCATTCGCCCGCTGCTTCTGCCTCCTCCCCTCCCGACTTGCAATTCCACCCCACCACACCTCCCCCCCCCTTTTTCATAGCTTCCCATGGCATCCCAATGGGTGGGACGTTCGTGTGTGCGTGAGTCGACCGTTCGTGGCTCATGCGAGAGCGTGGGCACGGTTGCCATGACACCCGGTCACATCCTCCTCCCGCCTCCCCCCTTCATAGTTCCGCCCCCTCTTTAGGCGTTCTGGCACCACCTAGACCTCCTCCCCCTCATCCCACTTCCCCTACATCCTAGACAGTCCTCTAACCACCCTGTGCAAGCTACGCCCAAGAATTTTGCATTTATAGCAAGTAGGTTTGACCTTGGCTTGGTGGCCTAGTGCAAGGCTCTTCAACCCGCAGCCCATCGGCTCATTTATTGCGTCTAAAGAAAATATTGTGCACAACTGCAAAAATAAAGCCAAACATCGATACACTCGTCAAAAATAAGCAATGTCAAAAATCGCATTGATTAATTGAACTTTTTAACTGTTAAAGGTTATTGAACTTTAAAATTAAAAGCTTGTTTTTATTTTATTTTATCGATGTGTTAGTGAAGTGACGTGGTCCTCCGGACGATATGAAATCGATTTTTGGCCCTTTCATTAATGAAGGTTGAAGACCTCTGGTCTAGTGGATTGAGCGTGTGGCTGGCTACTGACCGAAGGGTGCTCGGTTTATATTCTGCTTAAAGGCATAGAACTATTCCAAGCTGGGAATCTGGGTACAAAGTTGCTAAGGGGAAGGAATGCCCCTCCTTCCGCCCTGAACATGAGAAATTTCCACTGCTTCGGGGTGATCTGAGGAGTGCTTTATCTCACAATTGTCAGCTTATACTAACCTTTAACCCTCTGCAGTGAAGTTTTCTTGGGTTTCGGACCGTGTCAGGTCGTCCATTTCTCCTTCCAACGTTTCGATGGTCAACTCGCTCATCATCATCGGGGATTCAGGAATCCCTGATGGCGATGACGATGGATGAGTTGTCCATCGAAACGTTGGAAGGAGAAATGGAGGACCTTACCCGGTGCGAAACCCGAGAAAACTTCACTGCAATTGTTCGCAGGGAAAAAACCAAAAATGATATTACTTTAACCTTCTGGTTAAAATCACTGAGTGGGTGTGTGAATGAAGACGTAGAACATGGTTCAACCACGAAAAAAGTCTTCATGAATATTTTTTGGTGGTGAACCACGAGGATATTATTTTGGGAGAGGGATTTTTTGGATTGGCACGGAATTTGGAGGGCACGGAATTGCGCATGTTAGTTAACTGCATAAATTGCTAAAATGGCGTGGAATTGCGCGAATGCGTGAACGAAATTAGCTCAGGAGTTATTTTGCCATCTCACGTCCACGCATTCTCGCATGTGTTCTAGCAATTCATCGCTTTACACGACGCAATTTTGACTGCGCCTTCGTAGACACGTCAGATTATGCAAGTACGTGCTCCGTGTAAAACGGCCTAAAGACAATTAAGTTGATGGTTTAAGGTGTTACTTTATGGACTTTGTTCATATTGAATGAAAATTAAACTATGTTTTTCCACGTAAAATATTTATTAGATCATTACCATGGTTTCAACGCACTGCGTCATCCTCAGGTCTGTGTAGTGATCTAATGAATAATTTATGTGGAAAACATTGTTTAATTTTCATTCAAGGCCTTAATACGCTTCTCTACCCCCGTATAAAGCGGCTTTTGCAGGTTATGTTGACTCGGCCAATGGTGAATTCACTGTTGACTTTGAAGAGGTCATTTTCATTTATCGTGAGAAAATAAATGCATAGAGGAGGTGACTTGAACAATTCCTTCGTTTGAATCTTGGTAAATTAGAGATTTTAATTCTGATTAACTCTGAAGGGACGAACTAAGGATATGATCTTCTTCTCTTATTCCTGCGACGTAGAACGCACAAAGAAAATAAATGTTGCTGTAATCTCAAAGTTGCAAGCTTCTTCTATACAATAGGACAAACTTCGAAGTCGTACATTGTAGAATAACCTCGCTAGATCCTTCGGTTTGGAGCGTTCTGGTACCGCCTCGTCCTACCACCACCATCCTACTATAAGCCCTTCTTAGACAGTCCTATAACCACCTACGACCATGAATTTTGCATCTAGTAAATAGGTGTGACCTTGGCTTGGTGGCCTAGTTCGTCGAGTAAGTTGAATGGTGCTCGGTTAATGAATGAATGAACGAATGAAATTTATTAAATGTCCCGGGGCTATACCCCTTAAGAACAAAAAAATAATAAATTTTTTGAGAAAAATAAATAGAATATGGACTTAAATAAAATATATACAGCTTGTTACTGACATAGTTAGATGATAAATATAAATTAATAACAATTTTCACAATTATAAAGCAGAATATTAAGTATTTTGATTACCATTTAACAAATATGCATACTTAAAAAAATTAACTACAGAAGAACTGCATAAAAATACTATTATTGATTATGCAAACCAAACTACTAAAAGAAATTACTACAATATGCAAAATAATAACAACATTATTGGTTAAAAAGTAACATTTTATAATATTTAATCTTAAAATTAGCATTAGAGCAATTTCCTATGAAAATATTCCGGTTGAATGCATTAAATTAATTTCAAATATGGCATCTGGGTGCAAGGTGGCTCAGTGCTAAATTTATAAAATTTTATGCATCGGAACGCGTACCAACCCATTCAATCAACGCGATTTTCAAATGTAATCACCCCCTCCTAAAACTTGCAATTAAAAAAAACTTATGATTTATGTTACAATGTTAAACTTAAATCATGTTCTACCAAGTATAAAAAAATCAATGAAATTTTGAACACGTTCCAATTTTCCCTAAGAGTGCTAAATTTCGGCCGGAACGGTGTTTCCTCTCGAAATTTTCTCTGGCGTGATCTGCGGAACGCTTTATCTCAATTTATCCTAAATAATCTTATGGTTAAAGCAATGGGTGGCTGAGTGGATGAAGACGCAGAAAATGCTTAACCACCATGAAATATCGTCGTGCCTAGAGGTGGCACTGGAAAGGTATCGATCCTTACCCTGTACTTGGAATATTCGCACGCCTTATCCTTAATATGCAGAGAGTTTTCCCTTCATTCGTCATAAATGGTTATGAGTCGATCCAAATGTCGATTCTCGAGCATGGAATCGCAGCCGATAATCCATTGTCTTATGTCAATTCCATCGATTCCAGGAAGATAAATATTTTGAAAATAGACTATAAGCTTGGGGCATAAATGCCTCCATACAACTGAGCGATTGTGCACATTTTGTCATTAAGTTTACAATTTATGTCTAAAACAGTTTACGTGCTTATTATTTTATTAAAGCTTAGGAAATATTCTAGCGGAGAAAGCAAGGATAGAGGCCGACGAAATGTGGTGCTACAGAAGAATGATGAAGATCAAATGGATCGACCGAGTTAGTAACGAGGAAGTCCTAAGAAGAGTAGGAGAGAAGAGAAGCCTCATGAAAACCTTAACAAGAAGACGGAACAACCTTATAGGCTACATCTTGAGACATGATGGCCTGATGAAGACAATCGTCGAGGGACATGTGGAAGGCAAGAACGGGAAAGGAAGACCTCGAACAAAATATATGGAATAAGTAAAGAAGGATGTGAAAGAGAAGAAATATGTAGGCGTGAAAAGATTAGCTGATAGGAGAACTGAGTGGAGAGCTGCGTCGAACCAATCCTAGGATTGTTGACCAGTGATGATGAGGAAATATTACCAAAATGTAAATTCCCTATTTTTCATGAATATACTTTTTGAGCCACCTAATTTTCTTTGGTATTTTATTCCATTCAATACCTAAATTTTAATCGTACCAACGGTAATGCTACTGACAAATAGATATTCCTCCTAATCAGAATCAGATTCGATGGAGTCGGAATCGAGAATTGGGAATCGATTCGAAAGAATCGCAATAAAAAAAGTGACTCCTCCCTAATCCGAACCAATCTTCTGGCTGAAGCAATGAATGACCGAATGGAGAGTAGAATAATATAAGGTATCTCGAAAAAAAGTCCTCGTGTAGCGGAGAGGCCTGGGGAAAGGAATTGGCTCCCTCACCATACCATGAACTTGAAAATTTTGCTCACCTGTTGCTGCTATTGTCCTGGTGTGAGCTCCACCCTTGCGAATCCCAACCAGCCTTCGGGTTGAAGCACTAAGGGAGTGAAGGCGATCCATTTTGGACGTCCTCCCCGAGTGCAATTTTATATTTTGTGTTTTAGACTCTCATGCTGATTGCATTGCGAAATTCCTTAATTTTTTTCAGAGCTAGATCCTACAGTTTACTGTATTTATGTCGTCCCTGTGGATTTCCGATACATTATCTCTCTATCCAGTTCCCTTCTTATCTGACCATGATTTAATATACATAAAATTTAATCTTAAGGTGCCAAAAATGAAAGAGAAGGTAATTTGCTACCACGATTTCAGTAAATTTGTTCTCCGTAATTTTCAAGAAGAATTTGATAATATGCCATGGGCAGACTTCATGTCCACCAATTCTGTAGATACCAAGGTATCAACCCTTATGATTAATTTAAATCAATTATTAGATATTCATGCCCCACTAAAAAGTTTTACTCCGAAACGAAACCAACTTCCATGGATAACCCCGGAAATAAAAAAATATTATCAATAAAAGGGACATAATTCGCCGCAGTTACACAAGGAGTAAATCTAAAAAACTTTTTCTGGAGTATAAAAAACTGAGAAATGAATTAATTAATGAATTAGTTAATCAATTCAAAATGAAAATGTTTGTTTATTTACTCGAAAAATATGATTGTAATTAAAATACTGTAATATATTTGTCATTAATACTGTTTAATTGTATTTTCACTTTTTCTATGTTGTTCACTGCAGAGACTTAACTGTAAAATTTGATATGTTCCATAGGATAAGGTCCTAGATCAATAAATTTATTATTATTATTATTTTCCGTCACTTAATTTCTCCGGCCGTGCCAGTAATCCGGCGTTTTTATACAGGCAGCCACCCAGCGGTTAGCTCGGTATTTTCAAGTAGTCCACTGCATAGGTGAGCCTAGTCCTTGCCTGGTGAACCTAGTTATTGTAGTTTTACTTTACGTTAACTCTTCGATTGCGTGTGTATACTATTGTACAATATACTCGTATTTTATACCGACTGTCCCACAACTCGTGTGTCATTTTTGACCTCTAATTTATTAACTTCCCCTTGAGTAATATTCATGAAATTTGGCATGCTTATGGGAAAAGGTCCTAAGATGGCCCGACGTTTGCCTCTATGACCTTTGACCTCCATATTGGCCTCACGGGTCAATTAGTGGATAGGACGAGTATTTGGACTATGTGTGGTGTAAAACTGTGACCTTACCGGGTCGGCGCGCCGAGAATAACCGCCGCGGCGGTTAAATTTTCTGAAATGAAAGTATTATTCTCGTTTTTCTCATGTCCGAAAACCGGAGAGTTGACATATTTGTCTATGAAATTCAGACTGTTCATACAGGCAGCTACCCAGGGGTTAGCTCGGTATTTTCGAGTAATCCACTTCGTAGTTGAGCCTAGTCCTTGCCTGGTGAACCTAGTTATTGTAGTTTTACTTTACGTTAACACTTAAATTGCGTGTATGTAATATTGCTCAATATATTCTCTTATCATATACAGACTGTCCCACAACTGTTGACACAATCGAATTTTTTTAACATTGAAACCCCATAAGGGAAATATAAAATTTTGGCTGACATTGTGAGGTCAAAAGGTCAAAATTGTGCAATTTTGCTTACGTTCAACAAAACTTAGGACCTTTGCACATAGGCATGCCAAGTTTCATGAATATTGCTGGTGGGGAAGTTACTAAAATTTAGAGGTATAAAATGACACACGAACAGTGGGACAGTCTATTTATACGATAAAACATATCTTCTGCCGTTTAATACGTCATTATCCGTGACATTCAGTAATTCTGCGTTTTCGGTCACCCGGCAGTGCTGTGGCCCGATATCTGCCGGGTTTCGTAGAGACCAGTGTATTTGTAATTTTTTAATCGCAGTTTTTTTGCTAAAATTTGTGATATGTGCCAGCAATCTTGTGAACTATTTTCGTCGTAGAGTGACAACTGGCTTCACTAAACAGCATTTAGCCAATTTTACAAGGACGATTGCTGTGTCAGCTGTTCCTCAAAACCTTCATAGCCATTGAATTCACGTCTTGAAGGTCGCGTCACTTGCAGCTGAGACGGTCTGGAAGTATGTTAAGCGCTCGGAGTTTCAGAGTCAGGCGATTGATGCCTGGCTTGGGTGATGAAAGATTTCAAGAACCAATTTTTATTTTTTCTTCATGTTTATTAATCAAACTGGTCGGTACTTATGCTTAAATACCTACAGTGAATTTTGTTTTAGACTCGGAAATGCGTTGAATCAATGCAAAATGTGTCATAGATAAATTTTAAGAGATGGAGTAAAGGAGCGAATATATTGCTATTTGTATTTGTTAAAAAAATAAGCAATAATGCCGTCAAGACCTTTACCCCTGTGAATAATTTCCACAAGTTTCGATATTAATTGCACATAAAATTTAGGCGAATCAAGATAATACCTACTCACAATGTGACTGTAATTGATCGCCTCCGATGAGCCAATTTTGTGTACGTATCTGCGCGATTTACGAGTTAGGATTTACTACTTATCATTTTTTTGTTGAGAAATTCACTCTAAAAATAAGAGTTTTTACTGATTTTCTGTTAACATAATGATGCACCGTGTCTTTAGTTTTAGGTAGAATATAGAGCTCCACGGAAGCATTCAAATTCGAGACAATTCGAATACTTCTCGGACCGGGATATTAAGGGTTGGGAACCTTTATCAACTTATTACAGTCAGTGCTTACTCGGAACTTTGTTGATTCTTACTTTGTACTTACAATTTTAGAGACATCTTATTTTTTCAATGGTGGTGCTCGTATTGTGGCTTTTATTCTCCCGCTACACGCTTAACGTATGCAATGCACTTGGTGTCTTGAAATGTTTTTTTTCTTACTTTTCTATTTAGGGTAAAGCGAATCGCCATCAATATTTTCCGAAAATTTTTGGTCTCAGTTATTAGTAAAATTTATTAAGGAGACCGATAGACATTAACTTCCAATAGCTGGCCTTGGCGAAGCTGGAGATTATAGGTTTGAAAAATAAGTTAAGTTTTTCGGCCCCGCGACAGTATTTCTCTGTGTTCTTGGAGGAAATAATTTTGATACCTACCCACAGGAAAATGTAATCACATCGAAATTCGAACTGTCAATTCCGTAGCATAAATAAGCTGAAAACTGATGGCCATTTATTACGCGAAAAAAATCGACCAAAAATTTATCAAAGAAAAAATTACTTTTCATGAATTCGTGTTGAAGAATCATTCAGCTTTGCTGTCCTCTTTATCTCATAATTTTCTAATAAATTGCAATTATCCAGAATCGCACGAGCTTAATATAGTAAACTTTCTCATATATACACGCAATTCAGCAGTGACTTAGCTAGGAATATGCTTTGGGGGGGGGGGAAGAGGCTGCCTGGGTCAGTGGCATAGCCTGGAATTTCGTTGAACCAGGGGGAAATGTTTTTGAAAAACAGTGTAGGTACTAAGTAGAGGGTTTTAAACTAATTTGAACACTTTTACAATCGAAAAAACTTCATTTGTTAAAGAAATATTTAGTAAATTCACGATTTTTCAAGAGTTTGTTTTCTTTTATGAAGAAAAATAATGGTGATTATATATTTCGGAGGGGGGGGGGGGGGAGGAGAGGGTCCGGACCCCCCGGACTACGCCAATGGCCTGGTTCGAGCGACTCCCCAGGCAACGAGAGTTCCGGGAAAATTTTAGAAAAATGAGATGCCTGGAAATACTTTTTACGTCGTTTTGGCGCTAAAATATAACTTTAAGCAAATGCAGTTACTATTCATCAAAACCAGAAATTGTTTTAATTAATTTTTTGAAATTTCTCAGAGGCTGTGGGTAGGATCTATTCCCTCATCCCCCCATAGTTACGCCACTGCACTTCAGTAACCCTCTCATAATTAAAACATATTTGTTCGTTTTCGATCAGACTCTGTTGCGTTTACGTGTTTTCTCCCTCTTTCTTAACATGCAAGTAAAGCTACAAAATTTCCCTCTAATTCATTTTTAATATCTTTGATGGATGGATGGAACTGCCTTTGAAGGAAATATCTCCGTGGTAAATTTCTTACTCCGATTTTATATTTGCAGTAATCTCTTTCAGTTTCAGTCAGTAACTTCACCAGGGATATTCGTGTTTTGCTCCGGAAGTCATGCCAAAAACATATTCTCTTATCTAATGCCCTTATCATCACTCCTGTGCTTCCCTCTTACTTTTATGCTCGTTAGGCCCACACTATCTTTACATCCACACCCTTTCACTCTTCCATTAGTTCTTTTTCTTGTACCAAGTACCCATTTCAATACACTGTCCCATTTCTCACCATTGGACTGCTACGTCAATTGAAAAAACTCACCTCACCATGGTCGCACCTTTGCTCGGGTGATGCTGTTCCTCCATGGGTTGAGAATGTTTCGGAATTCGTGACAAAGTCTACTATCATAGAGTAAGTATATTCCTACTATACTTACATATATACCTATATACTTACTCCATGCTACTATACAGGGCGTTTAAGGAGGACACAGTAACACAGTGGTAGGTGGTAGGGGAGACATTTATAAGCATTTTTGTCCATAAACATGGGGTCACAACTCATTAGTTACTGGGATATGATACGAAAACGTTTTTTATGCACTTTGCAGTTACCACGGAAACGGGTTTTCTTGGATATCCAGCTTTTTTGATATTTTATTTGATACTTTGGATTTTTAAGGACATTAAATGATTAAGGCCGGGAGAGAATGTGAGATTATAATTCCCTGAAGCTATCAATCTCAAAATGGGTGAAACTGGGCTGTCGCATTGTTGATACTCGCTCAAAGCTCTTGTTCTATTAAGATAATTGTTTCAGACAATTACAACTGCACATTTTCGTCCAACCTTAATTCATAGTTCATAGTTCTTCGGTCATATTTCTTGAATAAAATACATATTACTCATGATGAGACTTCTGACGTCTTTTCTGGACATCCAGCCAGTACACTGGATGATTTTATCGACGCGAGATGGTGGGTAGCGGATGCTTTTCAGAAGCTATAGGAATAATTATTGTTAATTGAATTAAGGATTTAGTTGAGTAGAATTTGACACGGAAATTTATCGTAAATGCGATCAATTGTTGAGTAAAATCTCAAATTAGACTCTTCCCACTGTTTTGAGCGCAAAAATATTGATAAAATGGATTCTTCGTTTTTAGGATAAAAAAATTTAAGGTATCCAATTAGATTCTCGCATGACAAACCATTTTGCAAATATTTTGCTTGAAGCATGGTGTTAATGAAACTATATCAAATGTTGAAAAGTTGACCAGAGTTTTAAGAGCTGTAAGTATGAAGAACTGCTGGAAATAGAGAATTCATTCCAGTCGCAAAACGAGGAATATTACTTTTGATGATCAACACTGCGTTGGGTTATTTAAAAACAACGATTTTAAAAATTATTTTTAACCAAGATTAGTTTAGACTCGTATTTAAGATTACTAAGATCGTTGTCTAGAATCGACTTTACACCGTTTCACCGGAAAAAATTACGTGTTTCTTGCCAGGACCCCCCTATCCCCTCGTTAGAATGGGTGAGAATCGGCTGGAGCCCCCCCCCCTCCTAAACGCCTCACGTAATTAATGGATGCCCTCTATACGGTGAGTCCAAATGCGAATCTGAAAATCTGGAAAACCTCGCCACGTAGCCCAAAAGAAAACACCGCGACGGCTAAACTTGAGCGTGGACATGAGTTACCTCAATGGATTCCATCCGCCAATCTGAATTCCGATTGGGCTCCTGCTCCTGGAATTTGACTCCAGCTTCGGTAGCTCAGTCGCGTCCGCGTTCGTATTCGTCGGCTCTTGGTGCCGTGAAGGCACAGGGTACAGCTTGCCTCATGAGCCAACCTTCCAAGTTGTCACTAATCCGGCCCCGTCAGTCAAACTAGGCACGTGGTGTCTACATATTATTAAAAACGATAGTACTTTGCCGGTCAAACGGATGTACCCATTTTCGGCCTTGTGAAGGCTGGATATAAAAGGTGCGTGAGACGTCCATCCCGGCAATAGTTTTTGAGGCGTACTCCTCGAGGGAGGACGACCTGAAGTCCGTTGGAGAGAAATACACAGCGAAGCGGCCTCCGGAAGATCACAGCGCACTCGGAAGGTACGGTTGACGCCTAGGTTTACACCTGCGAAATTCCTTTCTTAATGCCTATTTCATATTACGATTGTCCGAGCGATTGTCCTAGCGATAGTTGACCGAACTAGCCATGTGAATGTATGTCCTGACAGTAGTTCACGTAGTTCCGAACGTTACGATGGTTAGGCGCTGGGAGACCGGAAACGGAAGCGACAAGAGAAAAACGAAAAGTTCGCGAAGCTCTATTCGCTCTATTTTTTTCATGGAATTGTCCTAGGAAGGAAGAATATGGGCGGAAGAAAAATTATTCGGTAAATACACGATGAACACAGTAATATCTTGACCCTGCATGCATCCACAGCTTTGCTATGCGTCAATTTCTCGTTCACTTTAGATGTCAGCACTAGAGGGCAGCACAGGTTTTAACCATCGTCGTGTGAATGCACGATTGTTCCGACGATTGCTGTAACGATCGTAATCTGAACGAGGCATGAGGCTGTTTTACTCGGTGCACTTGCAAAATCTGACTTGTGTACGAAGGCTCAGTCAAAATTGCGTCGTGTAAAGCGGTGAATTGCTAGAACGCATGTTGCGCGGATGTGAGATGGCAAAATAGCCCCTGTTCTAATTTCGTTCATGCATTCGCGCAATTCCACGCCATTTTAGAAATTAATGCAGTTCTATTTCCTGCGCAATTCCGTGCCCCGTGTGAAACGGCCTTGATACACCTCTTGGATTAGTCTCTAACGCCCGTATTATTAGGTTGCTACCCTATTGTTTATCGCTGCGCTAGGCCCTAGGCCACTTCGGTCGCATTCTAATCGGTTTTCAAAAATGTTCGCGGCACGGCGATGAGTGCAACGCGATCCACTTTGTCCTAATATTTTGCAGTAAAATTTTTGTCATTGCGAGGAATGGCATTTGAAAGTATTGAATTTCTTACATCACATCATCATGTGTAAAAAATTTCGGTGAATAACTCTAATTATACCTTATTTCCCATTGAAACTTGGTACTTTTTGCCCGTCAGAGACACGAGTGGCGACTTTTGTAAACCCATTTAAATGTGCGGTGGATGACCACACAATTAGAGGCTTATTTGAGGATCCTTTATTGTAATATTCGTGGGCACAGGTATCGGTTTTACTAGTGTCCCTCTCCTCAGAGACGGCCAAACGAGACTTGCGATTCTTAAATTTTGACTTGCTTTTTTTGTACCACGTAAATAAATACTCAGAAAATAAAGAAAATATTTTTCTCTCATTGTCTACATATTGTACATCCTGCAGATTTTTGGTAAAGTTTTTTTAAAACTTAATATGGCGTTTTAGGTTTTTTCCGACATGTACCTGTCAGGCGCGCCGCGCCCTAATTTTGAGAATTCCAGACCACACCATACGTAGGATTAAGTAAAACTGGTACTTTTACAAACATTCACAAAGTTATTTTTTATGTGCTGCCGACGACCCTGGACCCGCATGCGTTTCAAATGCCTTCATGTTCTATTTAACAAATCGGAGGCATGAATTAACGAAAAAAAGTAATTTTAGGGAGATAGCTTTGCATAAACTCTGAGGGTACCTCGCTTTCAATTTTTGTTCGATATATAGTAATTTTTTGCTTCAGTTATAGCATCCAGAGGCTTTAGTCTTTCGCATTAGCTTATCAGTTAAGAAAGTTGCTGTACGCAGTTCTACTATTGGGCATGTGCTCCATAATTTTCGTCAGCAAAGTGAATACTCATTTCCTCGTCACAAACTGCAATTCACTGGTAACTTTCCTCATGAAATATTTAATCACTGAACCGAATATGGTTTTCTGAACCTCGTGTAATTATCGAGGTAATATTTTCAAACTTAAACCCCCCCAATATTTCACCACCCCTTGCCACATTTTCTATTGAAATACCCCTCTTCTCAGGGTATCTAATGTGGGGAAATGTTCGATGCCTTCATGTGCTGATAGTTTGATCGGTTTAGTGGTTACAAATTTTGTATGTAAGGTTACGGGTGTTTATATTTTTTTATCATGAATATCAGAAAAGTTCAGATTTATTCGCTGATGCACTGTCTTCTATTTTTCTCATGATGTAGGTTCTATTATCGCTCAAAAGATCTTTAGTATTGCATCGGGCAATCGTGAGTCCTTGTAAAATCTATCGGGGAGTAAACCAATTTAAAGAGAAAGACGAATAATGACAATGCTCTGATTATTCATTGATGGGTGTGATGAAGTCAGCATTTAACGAATGGGAGCCAGGGGTCGGAGTGAATTATCAGTGGGCTTCCATGGCGTAGTTGGACTCGATTATGATGCTAAGGAGATGATATCAATAGGCCACTGTAAGCTGCGATAGCTAGGTGGATGTCCCGGAATATACTGCCCTCAAATCCGTGGAATGCCCGAAAATTTCCAATTTCTCGGGACGTATTAGTAACATGAATGTCGGAGGAAGATTTTTATATTTAGGGTGAATATGAATATAAATGGTATTTAGTGAATTTTGTGACATATGTGTAAATATGAGGTAGTAGGTGTTCAGGCTAGAGAAGGATATGATAGTTCCTGATACCTTACAGGCATAATATATTCTTGGAGAGCAACTTTAATACTCGGGGTGCACAATTTTTACCTGTCGCAGAAAGTGGAATGTCTGTCAACAAATCATTGAAATGTATGGGAAACTCGAAGAGGACGTCCATTTTTAATTGGCATTGCAAAAATAATTAATTGCAAATTCTGCATATGTTGGAGAGTGTGGTTTGACTGTCAGCAAATTAATGAAACGTCAGGGAAACTCGATGAGGGCGTTCCTTTTCAATCGGCATGGCAAAAATAATTGATCGCCATTTTTTCAAATTAAAAACATTGTTTTTGAATTAGCCGATAGCAACAAAATATGTTTGATATATTATAATTGTGTCAATTGCCAAAGGAAGTAGGGAATGTAAAAAAGGAATTGTAATGGTAAACATTTTGGCTATTTTTTCCATGGCGATTTAACTAAACACCTCTGTAAATAAAATACAAACATTTACTTTTTAATTGTTTTTTTTTTCTGCTGGCTGTTTTTATTACACAATTCCTCGATTACTGCATTTCTGTGAATACCCATTTTTGGTCTTAAAAAATCTCGGGAGGGAAATAAAAAAAGTATTTCATACAATTCGAATGTATTTGTAGCCATCCTAAAATGCAATACTTAATTGTGCGGGAAAAACTCTATTTTATAAACATGGAATTGAATGTCATATTTTTAAATGGAATAGATTATTTTCAGTTTTAATTCATGATTACAAAATATGACATAAATAAAAACTAATTATCTTTATTAGGAAAAATCGGTTTATAAATCCGAGAATTTATCTATATTGACAAAAGCCATGAGGAAAAGAAACAAAAATGTCTAATTGTCCACATATGTGTCAAGTTGTCGCTGTTTTGTTTGGATCACAAATAGGAGAGATGCCAAAATGCGCGACGAAGAATTGTCCTAGGTGAAGCAGTAACCATGAAACACTTGGACAATCGAGGTGAAATGGAATAAATAAAGGCAGGTTTTATATTTTTTTTCAATTTTTGCGTAGGAGTTATTATATAAAGTGTACGCACAGTGAATTTTGTTGGAACCAAGTTTGGTTTCAATGGAAAGCTACAATTCGTTGCAAAGGCAACTCGAGGAGATGATTGCAGGTAGAAGTATGTGCTCAAGAGAGCAAGGTTGGGATTCCGAGATTTACTAGTTGAATTGAGGTCAGTTGAAAGACAGTGCCATTCCGAATAACTAAATTTGCTGGCAAAAACTGTTTAGATAAAAATTAAAATTCGATTCCTTCGTTATCGTCATAAATAAGTTTAATATGAATTTTATACGCCAATTTTCGTACTCTACGATACGTGTTTCTGAGAGCAGAATAATTTTAAAATCCTGTAAATAATTAAATCATAGTAAATAATGTTTTACGCCGAATCATAGAGTTAAATTTTTCTCATGCATTATGAATAGGTTCCATTAAGTTACGCCATTATTTAATATGGCGGAAATTTCAGTGATGCCAAAAATTAATGTCTCCAAAATTATGGTCAAATTCATAGTTGATGCCATGGTTAAAGGTAGCCGGTACTTACTTTTTATGTTATCATGCCATCACAGAAGAAAGTAGTGACCGCTGTCTATAGGATTGACCGCTACATTCAGCCATTTATTTCTGTCTAATGATATGTTACAGTGGCATGACTAGGAATATGCTTTGGGGGGAGTGGTATTGGATAGCCAAGGGTGGCGACGGGATGAAGGTGTTAACGGCATATTTTTGAAAAAAATTACATGCCTGGAAATACAATTTACATCATTTTGGCTCTAAAGATTTGACTTTAAGCAGATGGAGCTATTGCACGTCAAAATTAGACCATAGCTTTAAATATTTGTTTTTATTTCTGATGCTTTGTGGGGGATCTATCCCCTCATCCCCACCCGTAGTTACGCCGCTGATATCCAACACCTCCCCAAGGTCTGCTTTTCTCACAACTTCTTGATTTTTGCCTCATCTTTCAGTCTTTCGCGAGGGAATAATTCGATAAGTGCCACATAATCAGATCGAGTTTCATTATATTCCGTGGTAATCTTTAATTTGATATGCTCAGGTCATCTTAACTTCTTATATTTTCTAACTTAAATATAAACGTACTTACGAATCATACCAGTGTTTATTACTTGTGATTGTCAAATTTAAACGAGCGTTCTCGTAAAATATTGGGATATTGTAAATAATTTTAATTTGTGGATCTATGCACTGAAGAATATTCGGAGGCATTTTAGGATTTAAACTTCTCTTGATCAATAATCCCCTGTTGCACAGAATGTTCACCTTAATTGCAATAATGTTATATGAATGTTGTGAACATTCATATAACATTATTGCAATGTTTCCGTGCGACATGGGATGTTGGTGTATATTTCACAGAATAATTATTTTAGTGAAGTATTGTTCCCGAATTGACATCGAAAAATTTTAGCATGGTATCACAGTATCGGAAGAGAGTAAAAACTGCTGTTTACCCAAGTTAATTTATTACCACCCTGAGGGATTTTTGAATGTTTTTGCGTGAAAAAGCATATGGAAATATGCTTACAAGTAATTCATACAATGAATAAACGAAGCTTAGTTTTTTCTTGATGGAAATGCTACAGCTTAAGCGGGTGGTTATGACTCATGTCTCTCTTTTACTTACCATTGTACCGTATTGTATTGTAATCCAATCGCAGGTTGCTATTCTGTTCAGTTGTGAGATTACTGAAAAGAAATCAAGGGTGGAAAACCAACTTCTGCTTTAAAAGAATGAATATGAACAGTTGTGGACAGATTTTATTTATCATTCCAATCAATAGAATAGAATCAGATGTCGCTACATAAATTGGAGAGTGATGCACGATGATTTTTTTTGTCACAGCTTTTGGTTCCTCGTTTTGTGACCGAATTCAAATCATACAATCAAATACGTGCGAGGATTATCTGCTACGAAGCCCTCGACCGCTAACGTACCCACGCGGAGACCAAGCGTACTAAATCACCGTACCTCGCGCCACCGTGGCTTGTGCTGCCACTACACATTGACGGCCAAAGTAGTAAGTTTTCACAACACAGATGGTAAGAGAGGGGGCAGTTTTTCAAAAAAACTGCAGCAACAAATAAATAAATACATCCATACGGACACCCATTTTTTTACATTCTATACACACCTTTTATTTGATCAACACTTGAGATCCTAAACTCATTTTCATCTAAATCTATGTACAAAAATACAATACGAAGATATGTATCCAGAAATATCCCCCGGAGTTTCCAGGTTTGTAGCACACAAATCCGCCATTTAGTGGTACATGAGCACATCTACTCGGAGATCGTTCGAAAAATAGGTACCCTGTGTTCGTATTTACAAGAATGATTTACAGGGGTAACATAAATATATATTCACATAAAATTTTCCTCTTCTTTGAAAAAATCAATGACTATTTTCTTAATCACAGGTCAGGGTGACGACACATAATTCGAAAAGATCCTTTCCTCTGAGCAGTTACCCGCACAATAAACACATTAAAGTTTTTTTTATTTTACAGTATTCTCACACCTCGCCTGGCTACGAAGAACTTTCTTAATTGTCAAAGGTTGGTAACATTGCTGCACACAAGTGTAAAACACACAGAACACAATTATTAGCGAAGGATTTGGAATCGTTTTAATTGGTCTGGCGATTATTTGGTTGATCATCATTTGTTATACTTGAGAGTTTTTTTCATTTAATGAGAGGTTAATTTTTTCAATGCTTGAAATGAGCCTGAATGGAAAAATTATTTGGAGAAACATGATGATTTTCATGAATAATGTGCGTCTGATATATGAGTGTGACCATCGGCGTACCCAGCGAGGGGCAGGAGGGGGCAGCTCCCCCCCCCTAGAAGCAAAAATAGCAAATGTTTTTAAGGAAAATAATATTTTTCAAGCAAATAAGTTTAAAAACTAATAAAAAGTTGTTACAGTTTCCATAAAATATTGATTTCATTCACCTTTTCCATGCTTAAATCTTACCTACGACTTTAACAACCATGGCTCTCCCCTCCCCCCCTAGTTTTGATCCTGGGTACGCCCTTGAGTATGACCCCTATTGTAGCTGTTTTAAGAAAAAAATATGGATTTATTTTGTTCATCGTGATCATCGTATGTATTACTTGTTGATGGGAAGTCCATAAAACTAGACGTGGAAAATATCTGTTTATTTTCGCGATGTAGTGGCCTCTGGTTAGACTCCTCGTTCATCGGAAATTTAAGTATTAATTTAATGTAAAAAATTAGAAGATTTGTATTCACCGGCTAGAAAATAATAAACTTTGTGTACAAAAATAATGACTCCTTTGTGATGTTTCTTCTTTTTGTCATTCTATGACAGTATTAATATTCTCAAGTACAAATTATTCGGCATAATGCCTCGACCACTCCTTCTCTGCACTGTCGTGTACACCGAGAGCCTATTTCATGATGACAGGCATGAAATGTTTGGTAGTAATCATGGGCAACTTTGCCAATAGATTTGGTCTCAGCTTTGACCGAGATGACCCAAGAAATTTCTCCAGACCAATTGGACACAATCAATCCAGCAATTCTCTTTTCAACAACGTTGTTTCGAGGTTCATGAGGAGAAAGACATATGCTCTCACCCACGAATGCACAACGTTCTATACGTCTACACAATTCTACTGTTCTAAAGCAACGGTGTACCTCAAGAGGGTCATGACAGGCGTTTTCTCTCATTGGTCCGGAAAACCCTCACGGCAGTATGCTCGCTTTCTGTGATAGGCGCGACCATGGAAAATATAGCTGTAGTTTTCGGTATTTTTTTATATTTTCAATATTTTTTTAGGTGGGAACACGGATAGTCTATTTTAAAATATTAAATCATGTTATTATTCAATCTAAAATTACAGCGCAATTTCGTATGCGCCGTATCGGTAAGTTGTGGTCTGATCATGGCGAAGGAAACAACTCCATCAATTGACGGTAGTTTGTAAGGATAGGTGTGTCATACATTTTAATTTGAAGGACAAGTAAAAATTGCATGACTAACACTGTACGGGACACATAGAAACATTTCTGACCACGTAGTTTAGCATCGAAAAAAAGTGTAATGTCTGTGCGTAAAAATTATTTGAAAAATTCTCCACGTTCATACCAGGTACATACACAGCGCGGTATTTCATTGGACGTCATATTTATTAATCTATCTGTGCTAAAAGTGGCCGGTCTAAGTAGACAGAGAGATTGATTGAACAAATTTTTATCGAAATCGTACTTGAGTTTCCTTGCAGCTGTAATTATTTTGTATAGTATCTTTAAAAAGCCATCTTAACATATATTGTCGTGGAATGAATCAAGAGCAGTGGATATTTTCTTCTTATTTAATGAATGGGTAAACGTATTCTGTAATTATTAAAATCTAAGAGAATACATGAAATCTCTGTTCCCTTTCTGAGCTAACAGTTCATGAGGTAGCAATTTTAAATTATTCCGTTTATTAGTTCATTACCATCATCATGCTGTTGGGTGAAATGAATAACAAAGTGGGTGTTATATTGATATATTACCTATTGTATATAACTGTAATTATTTGAAAGAACTTATGAACTCCTCCGTCTATGTGAGTGAATTCTGACCATTTTTGTCTGAATATTTTAGAAATGAATAAATTATAATTCATCATGCTCATATAAAATGCATTCTCAAAATTTGGACCACGAACAATAAGTATCCACTATATACACATCTTCATAGTATTTATCCGAAATCAAAGGCTTTGAGTTGCAGAAAAGGACTATTTATTTTTAAGTGATCTCCAATCTTTAGAGCATCATTAAAAATGTGTTAAAATTTGAAACATCAATGTTCGTTAATGTATCAATGAACTGAAACTACTGGAGGTCAAATGCGTACGATTTCAGCCTGCGATTAGAAATTAGAAGTCTCACACTGGGTAATTTTTGCAATATTTACGCCACCCTGCTTTCATTATACTTACGTTGAGATGCGATTAAATCTACGTTGTTATTATGTAGTAACTCTGCAATTTGAAGAATTCACTTGAATTTTTAGTTCGGTAATTCACTCGCATAGTTTCGACAGTGAATTGAAAGTTAGAAAGCCATATTGTGTAAAAAAAACATTTTTTCGGCTGAATTCATCAGTGTACTTTAATTTTCACACGATAGACGGCCATTTAATAAAAGCAATGGAAAGATCAATTATAATTTTGCATTGATAGATTGGTGATTATCAACTGGTTCGCTGAAGAAGTAAATTGATTCAGGCAATTCTGGTGCGTGTATGTCATATCGTTTATGTTAGACTTGCTAAGTAGAAAATATTTGAAAGCCAGAAAATCATAAATTTTCATTGGCGAAGTATTGCCCTTCGAAAAATCAGCTTGAGGACAAAGGTTTTTTTTTGTTTGTAATCCTCGTGACTGACTATTGAAGTGAAAAGAGAACAACCGACAAATCTGGTATGCAAACGGGTTACTGAAATATGACGCCAATTCTGTATATTTTATCCATATTTTCTCTACAGTCGTACATATATGTATGCGAAGAGTCAACCTACTGCCAAAGCTGGGTTCGAAAATCGAATTTTTACACAAAAATAATCTAAAACATTACTATGCGGACCCAAATGTACGATTAAGAATATAACGACACATACACACTCACATGTTAACTACAAGACTCCTTTTTCGGTTTTATGCTCTGTTATTTTTTTCTACTTACCTATTCACCGATAGAGCGTATACTATATCGCTAACATACTCTTTAAGAGTCTTTACTCGTATTTCTACATTATTGGTGTTGACACCATAGTGATTTACATGAAGTTTAAGGTTTATATTCCCTTACGAATACAACATTACTCACAATATAACCTCATTTGCCTGCGGTCTGCCGCCTAATATTAAAAATCCGCTCAAGTACAAGACTCATCTTTCCTACAAAATTGAAGATTGACCCGTCACCTATTACGTTAATGGTCTAATCTTGTCATTATCTAAAATGATGATTTTAGAACGCACTACGACACGTCAGATTTCTATGATTCTCATCGTTTTATACATGTATTTTCCCCCAGTTTCAATAATTCGAAAATCGAATTGAAATTATCGAAGAAAAGATATAATTTTCCCATAAATACAGTAAAAACGGTCATTGTGATAAAATAAAAGCGACGTATTCCAAAAACCGTTAAAATGCTGACTTTTCGTGTCGTTTTGCTACTGTCGACTGCAGTCATCCTATGAAGCTGACATTTTTAGACCGAATACCTCAAGGGAGAAAACTTTTCTTTCTTTGCGGTTGAAGGAACTAATACCGTAATGTTATCCGTGGAAAAACATATTTACTCCAGTAAATTTACCATTTAAAGTAATTACATATTTTCAGTCGTATGGTAAAAATATAACTTTGATGAAAATACTTTGAAGGCAGCAAAAGTATAAATTTTAGAAGTTGCTCATGGATACCATACCATTTAAGTTTTATCCTTATAAAATCAATTCTCACTTGGATTCCAGATCAAAACCTAGGTTTGTACATTCTGCTATTTTATGTCCATAGTACGTAGAATTTGCTCCCATACGCAAATAAATATAGGTGAAAAATACCAGTTATATCGTGTCTTTTAAATGTGCAGTCATTCCACACGAGTCAAGGAAGAAACACGTCTTCACCTATTTAAACTTGGCTTATGAATGGCCCATTTAAATTAGCGTATGAAGTCTTAATTTTCTGAGTGTTACAGTAGTTAGTAAGAAAACTACGGGATACCAAATTTAGAATATTTTGTGAAATTTGAACATGTCCATATATATAACCGCATGTCCATATATTTTTGGTGACCTTTAACTCTGTTTTTAATGTAGATTCTGCATCAAGCATACATCTTTGAAAACTGAATAATAAAAATGCAACTCTTTGTGGCCTATTTGTTTGAATTTTTAAAGCAGAGGTCATTGGTTGCCCAAGTGAGCATCTTTAAACAATAGTGCTGATTATGAATTTTGATGGCGTGGTGAATTTTTTGTGACTTTCTTTGAGGATGGTGCCAATTATTCGCCCTTCTAATAGTTTTGGAGTAAAAGGAGGATGTAGAAAAACCCTCGGGAAATATAATAAAAAAAAATTATAAGGGATTTTGGATACTAAGGTCGATGACGTGAAGCCAACGGCCTTGGTTTAAAACATAATATAATAGGTACCTAGGCGAAGTGTCATTATAGCTTAAATCTATGTGGTTCATTTACAAAAATCTATTTTTAAACGATGTATCTACGTTATATATACGTACTAAAAAACGTTTGCCTGTTGATAGGCCCGCTAATATTTCTCAAAATTCCCTAATTTTGTGTCCCGTAATTTTCTTATTAATGTTTAAAAGCCTCTGAAAAAATGGCATTTTTTCCTTGCACCGAAGATAATGTAAAAGTTCTAAATTAGAAGGGAATCGTAGGCGGTCGGGTTTAGTGGTATGTTGAAGTAATGTGAAATAAGCCTAACATTAATTATAAAGAGTCGGTTTTCTATCACTGATTTAGGATACACTCCTTTATAAATTCTATTTGTGTGCCATGAAGATTCACCTAATATCATGCTGGTATAATGTTTGGGGTTAAGTCAAAGACTGGAAAATGCTTTATTAGAAAATTAAAAGGTAACTCAACTTAGAATAGTTTGTGAAATTTGAACATGTCCATATATGGATTTGTGACCATTGACTTGACTCAATAAATAGTAGTATGAACATTTCTGACACTATTCCGCGGTATCCTCTTAAAGGAAGAATTAAAATCACTGTTCAAACCGTGTCAATGGCTGATATCATTTGGAAAATTAAAAAGTGTTATATTATTTCCAACTACAGAAAGGTTCCGTTGAGCCATCCCGTAGAAGATAGTTTTTTAGGGGCAATATTGAAGTTGTGCGTTGTTTATTTAATTAATTAATATTATATCATTATTATAAATTAAATTAATAATGATCATCATAAGAGATCAATTAATCAGGTGATCATTTTTTCCGAACTATTTTTAAAATCATAAAACACGTGCGTATTTGAAATGGGAGAAATCAAAATAAAAAAAACTAGCCAAAGTATTACAGTCCTCGAGCGCTGTATTTATTAAAATCAGACGATAATGGATGAACTATCAGAAAATGATCGGTGGATGTGAAAGAGATGGTAAAATTTTTTTTCGGGAAATAGGTTTGAATATATCACTTCAGTTGCCATGCAAGCACGGATCTTGTTGGCAGTATTACCTTATGTTGTGGAACTGCCATATATCGGACTTGTAGGACAAAGGAGGTATTGATAATGAAATAATATCAAGCGGGATGCCTCCATGTTGCCGTTAAGCACGAAGCAACGTATTTCGTGGAAGTTTTCGGTTACACACAGTCGCGTCCATCACCAGTAGCGAGCGGACATCTCTGCCGATCGGGACGACATTAAAGAATAGAGCAGCCTAGAGATGCACAGTTATCAAACACAAGAATAGTGTCCACATACACCTCACACACTGATGAAGATTGCTTTTGCAGGGAGAGAGAGACAGACGAGGTTACGAGGAACATTGATAGAAAGACATACGGAGGCACGCACCATGTTTCTCGCCATAATGTGCACATCCACACACACTTAATAATACGATAAAAACACGACACAGTTTCTCCATCTCTCTATTATTTTTAAAACTCTTTTTTTTACCAAGTAGACCTTAATTTAATATTTTTATTTTACTGTTTCAATTGCGAGTAATACTTCCTTCACGCCTGCAAACTCCGGTCGTTCGCTCCGACCCCACCTCCTCCTCCCCTCGTCCTGCTGGGCCAGGAGTGATGGACCTGATCGCCAACCCCGAATCTTATCTTCCTGGGTGCCGTCGAACCCCTGACCTTCGGCCTTCCCTGACCTGCGACCGAGGCGGGCACCGAGGCGTCGTCCTCGTTTGGACCATCCTGGTTGACATGCCCTCCCTCGCCGGCTCCGTTACTTCCTCCGCTGACTAGTATGCTGTCCAGGGACGTGTAAAGCCTAGGGGAACCCGCTGGTTTGTCCTCGCCGGCTTCGTCGGGGTCACCAGCCGGCTCCACGTCCTCCTGCTCCTCCCGTCCGTTCTCTTTGGACACGCTGATTTCGTCCGTGGCGGCCGAGTCCGATCCAATCCTCCACCGGACCCCTCCGGTTCCCAGCGCCTCCGCGGCGCTGTCGTCCTCCGGGCTCTCCCCGGAAGAGAAGGTCTGCTCCCGGCTGAGTCTCCTCTCGAGGAGGGTGGTGGTAGACGAGGACAGGCGCCTCTCTGGGGCGACGGCGCATGGCGCCTCCGACTCGGCTTCCTTGCCTTCCTCCTTTTGGGTGGGAGGGCGATTGGGGTGTGGGAGAGAGTGGAATTCATCAAAGGCATTAAAATAACTAATATTAGTAGCATATTATTTTTAGGCAAACAAAAGCAGAGATTTGCGGGTTGAATCGGTGTTAGTGGCATTTATAGACACCGATACATGTCAAGCTCTATGATATGATATCATCTAATGAAATTCCTAATATTAGGGTGGCCCGGAAATTTAATATATAGGCAAAAATAATAGCAAAACGAACTAAAGGATTTTAATTCGTTGTCTATGGCGTGACTTAACATAGTGAAATCAGTGAAATGTAAAAAAAACTTTTTTTTTTAGAATTCCACGTAAATTTCATGCCTAGGCTTATTAGGCGTGGCACGTCATTATCTACTCACCAGATTACAACGTGCTATGTCGAAACCAAGGTCGCAAAGTATTAAAGTGATATGGAATTATAAAGTTTTTTTGCATTTCGTTATGAAGTAAAGGATTCCCTAGTTATTTTTGTTAATTTTTTCTGACCCATGTTTAACTCCTTTCACGAATCCCTTGCATAGTGATACTTTAAATGATCAAAAATTGGGTGCTGTATTTTGATATAATGGTGCACCAGACTTGCTATGTGTTCAAACTCTTGTTTATTAGATATAATAGTACTTCAGGATGACAAAATTAGAGAGAAATATCCAACCGAATGAAATAGCAACGAACTATTGTTTAATGGCTCATTAGAAATCAGAGCCGTATCGAAGGGGTATTTTCGCACGTAAGAATGATTTTGAAAGTTTTTTTTAATGCACCTTAACTTTGGGTTTCTCGCTCAAGTCCCGTCAAAAATTTATGGGAAAACATATAAATGATACTCGATGAATACTGCTGTTGATGTACAGAAATGACTTTACCTGATCATGGACCATCGCAATTCGTGTATTAGGTTATCTATATTAAACAGAATAAAAGATAGGGAGGAGTATGGCCTGGTGATTCTCCGTAATATTGCTTCGTGGAAGGCTACGCGGCTTTCCATTGGGTGATAGCGGTCATTGTTGTCGACGCCCCGCGAAATTGGAGACTCGACTCAAGCTTCATCCCTTGGGTTAATGCTTATTCTGTGAAATTGACTGGAATCTTCTTATATAAGTTTTGACGTCCCGGTTACTGGTAACATTTAGTTTTACCAACTTAACATCTGGCCTGAGGATGAAACTCGACTCGATTTTCGAAACATTACCCCATCGGCAACAATGACGACAATCACCCTTTGGGAGAATACAAATAGCTCTACACCCTTACATGTAGAGACTTTATTGCCTTGTATTATTACTTTCTAATATATTATGCAATGATATAATTCGACTTGATCAGTATTATTATGACTCTTATTACTTCCAATAATCATTAAGCCATGTTAGATACCCATCATATCTCGTGTATGGCCCATTAATCTTCGAAAATAATATTAGAAATTTTCTGGAGTTTTTAATGGAGTTTCATGTTAACTAGAAACCTTAGTATAGATTTTAAGCATTTAAAAAGCGTTAAAGATTCCAAAAAAGCAGTAGGTTAGAGTAGCTTTAGCGCGAAATATTTGTTAGTTTGTTGTTTGGATTAATTTCACTAAGTTTGGTTCCCAAAGTTCTACAAAGTAAATAAATATTATGATTTATATTTTCAGTATATGCGTTAAGTTAAGTTAAATTCCAGTCATTTTTCGCGTTGTCGAAAGTAAAGAAAAGGTTTTATCTAATCCCTTTGAAAAGAAAAAAGAACTTGCAATGTTGAGTTGCGAAATTTTGAAAGGTATAGTCGCCTGATACGCTCTAATTCAGGGGCGGATCCAGGATTTTTTTTCTGGGAGGGGCACAAGCAAGGCCGTATCCAGGATTTTGTTCTGGGTGGGGCACAAGGATACCTCGTTATACAAAACGAATGCAACGATGATGGGACCGTATTAAAAATCTTGCATATTTTTGAGTGTCTGGGGGGGGGGGGGGGGGCACGTGCCCCCGTGCCCCCCCCTGGATCCGCCTATGCTCTAATTAATACGTAATTTAAGCAACACTTGCGGTAACCTCTTTGGATAAGTTTTGCTTCAGTTGCCGAGTAGAAAGAGTTTCCCTTCCCCATCGCGGGGCAATAAATACTCCTCTGAGTTCTAGTGTGCGTAAGTCATTAGCGTTTTATGTTTTTTTTTTAAAAAGCTTTACCCGTTTTAACAAAACCCATCTAGATGCATGATCATTGCGTTATTTCAATGTTGCTGACGGCGGAAAGGGAGTATATAGTGACTTTGTCCTTTTCTTTGGCGGCTTGTGAAAATGAAATGTTTTTGATTAATTTATTTTAAGTGTGCCAAATCTTGAAGGCTCTTCTTTTATCCTCAGCGTTCTATTTCCTGATGTTTCTTTTGCTAGTACTGTACTTTTTATCCCATAATTTGCAAGAAAACTTCATCATTTCTGATTGAATCACCGCGCTTGCAAGTTTGCGTTTATTTTTAATTAAATCTCTCTACTTTAATTACTTTTCGATGCTAAGAGCAGGTTTGGGGTGATTGGGGACCTCGGCTGGGTCTCATGATGGGGGTCCTCTCCAGAATATTTGAGGAAATTGCATGCGCGGAAATGGATTTTGACGCTATTGTGGCTCTTAAAAACAGCAGAAAAGTTTATTAAAAATTGCAATTTTCTAAGAAAAAAATACCACAAAATGGAGAATTTTTTGGCTTTACAAATGTAATTATTTAATACGGTTCTATTGTGCATTTAGTAAATTTTCTCCTTTCACTGCACTTAAATCTAAAATACCTATAACATAACCTTTTTGAATAACCCTTTCAAAAAAGCATAAGGTTTTACACCTTTGTTTCATTTATTTTTTTATGCATTATTTTTACTCCGAGTGTGTTGTAAATAAAGCAACTAATGAAAACGTAGAATTTTATAGTAATATGATTTACAATTTAAAAAAGCTTGGCTCAAGTGATCCGAGTCTATGTACGATTGACGAACGACGTGAGCGTTGTGGCCCCCCCCCCCCCCTAAGCTCAGGGCCCTCAGCGATTGCCGACCATCCGCCCTGGCCAGACCGCCCTTGGCTGAGAGGTGTTGTCATACCCAATGGAGCCGCATGAGGCTATCTACTATTTCTTCAACATAAGATTACCATATTCACTCTAATAATGCCGATATCGGGGGAATGGATCCGAACTCTTTTACTTCTTAAATCGAAACTTGAAGCTTTCACGTGGTGGAAGGGCTCCATATTAGCAGTGAAAAACACTTCGTTACTTGCAGAATTTATTTTTTAACTGGGGCTTACATATTTTTCGTACCTGAGATAGTGCACGGGTGACCATGATGCGAGGCGATCGCCTCCTAGTGGCGCTGTTGCCTCCTCCCGCCAACTGGTGAGCGTTGTGGGAATTAGCGAAATGGCCCCCTCCAAAGCCTGCCCTGCCGTGGTGGTAGTAACCCAAAACCCTTTGTAGAAAATACTGGCTTCTGCCCAGGAATGGTGCTGTGGAACTGTTAGCATGGACGTCCCTGTGACATCCCACGGAAGACTCGCACCTCTGCAGAGTGGGAACCTGTCGCACAGTTACGGAAAAAGGAGTTGTAGTGGTGGCCTTTAAAGACAAGCTCTCCGAGCTAGAGAAATTGAAGAGAACTGAAACCAAAACTTCTGTGTGCTGCTTACATGCCATTGAGCTTACGATACTGATTTTAAAGCTTTATCTCCTTGCGTTATGGAATAAACATTTCCTTAAAATTGTCATCTGAGTTTAGTTGGTGAAGGAGAGTTATAAGTTGGCCGTGTTTTACGGTCCTGGAAGTGTTCTTGAATGAAGGTGAGGGAAGAATAAAGTTAACTTGTTGTTTTTGATGGAATTGTGGCATTGATTGATCTAAAAATAAATCTCAGTGAAGTGCAACATATATTTATTAAGTTGCTCTTCAGTGCCGTATCGTTTTTTTTTACTGTGAGCAGCCCATGGATATCTAAAACACATGTATGACTCTGAATTGTGATGGTAAGCTTTGTGTGGGGAATATACAGTAGTGTGACACAAAATATCTATAATGTGCAGTAAAACATGTGCCATGTAATTATGGTTGGCGATTTCAGTGGAAAAAGGCTGTGTATTTGTATGAGTGTTTTAGCTATAAAATGATGGTTGGGAAGATACAAACGGGTCTACTTGGCATATCCAATTGACTTTTTTCTTCTTAGGTAAAATCTGATCAATAGTGTAGGTTGTGCATGACAGGTACTTTTTACTGTCTTCGTATGGTAAACGGGATTTCTGCAAAGGACTGGAAGATTACTTTATCAAAGCAATGTCAAGGCGACTAGAATAAAATGCTGAATCGCTTCAAGGTTAGTGATGCATTGTGAGGCAAAAACCAAAAGCAGTGTCTATAGCACTAAAAGCAGAAGGCAAAACTTAACGGGAGCACCAAACGCCAGGAAACCTCATGCCTTGCAAACTCAAAATAAAGGAATGTGCGCAGTACATCTGGCAACATTGCCTGCAGAGTGTGGAGTCCGGTGGTGGTCGTCCTCCGCTCCCGGAAGGACCTCGTCCTCCTCGGCAGGTGGACCGGCGCCACCCCCGCTATCGGCGAGGCCACGCCGAGGGGCCTCCAGGACAGCTCCGAAGCCACGCGAGTGATCCTCGGCTTGGGAGGACCCGCCCTGGGCCCTGCCGAGGACCCGGCCGACGATGACGAAGACGTGGAGGCCGCGGACGGCGGTGCCGGAGGAAGGGCTGGGAACCCTAGGCAAGCGTCCATCGAGGCCCTCCTCTGCAGTCCGAGGGGCGTCAGGGACGGTCGCCGGGAGCCGCAGGTCGACGGAGTCCTAGCCTGGATCTCCTGGTTGACCGCGCTCTTCGACATCTGCTTGCGCCAGTAGTTGGCGAAGGTCCGGCGCAAGACCTTGCTACGAACCCCGTAGATGAAGCCGTTCACGGGAGGGGAGCAGGCGAGGAGTGCGGAGGAGGCGGTGAGGAGCAGCGGGGGAACTCCTCCGGAATCGCCCGGACCACCGCCGGCGACCCCTTGGAACGAGTGCCACATCATCACGGAGTAGAAGGGAAAGTACAAGAGGAGGAGGGAGCCGATGAGCTGGACCACGGTCAGGAGGGCAGAGCGGCGGTTGCCGAAGAGACCGCCGCCGATCCAGCCCCCGGGACCGGACGCGGGGGCGCGCGGTTTGGTCAGCGGGAAGGGGTTCCGCTGGTGGGTGATGGTCACCTGAGCCGAAAGGGTTACCTCGAATATGGCGGCCGCGATCCGGTGGCGGTGGTACCGGGCTATCGTCAGGACTTTGACGTTGCAGGCGAGGATCAAGCCGGCGGGCAGCAGGAGCGTCAGGGCTGTGTACGCCGAAGGATACCAGGGGGACAGGGGTGGAGGAGGGATCCTCGGGGACTGATCGCCTTGGGTGTACCACTCCGAGGAGCAGGTCCCGAGGATGAGAAGCAGTATGTAAGGGGCGTGCGATGCCGAACTTGGCCCTGGGGAACAGGGTTGAGGGGTCGCGGTGAAGTTCCAGTCGGGGTCTTCGGTCGTGACGTTGCCCACGTTCGAAAGGTAGCCGGTAGGAGGGGAAGGGGGTGCGGGAGACGCCTGCGGGAGGAACAGGGAGGGCAAGGCGACGGCGAGGCACAGCACCCAGGTGGACAGGAGGAAGATGGCGGCCCTGCGTGTCGAGACGAGGCGGGCGTAGTGAAGAGGGGCGGCGATGGCGGCGCAGCGGTCGCAGTTGAGGCCGCACACGGTCCAGAGGGCCAGGGGGTGCAGAAGGGCGGCGAGGAAGGAGTGCAGGGAGCAGAGAGGCGGCGTGGAGGCCCAGGATGAAGCGGCGTCGGCGGGTCCACGGGCTCCCAGGGCTCCGGGTGCCGCGAAGAGAAGGAAGAGGGCGCAGAGAAGGACGTCGACGGCGCCGAGGTGCAGCAGCAAGAGAGTGTTGGCGGTGTGAACCTGTTAAAGGGAATGGAGAAAATAATTGTTAGAGAAAGGCGATGCGATGCTGTAGGAGGCATTCTGAAGATTAGGAGAAAAAAAGCGCTTTTAACTTCAATGATCCCAAGGAGAAGACGCATGAATTTTGGCGCTGCAATCCAAAAATCAGACAAGTAAGACGCCATGTCACTACGTAGGTTTCCATGGTGTGGAAGTTCCAATGTCTTCCATTCTTCCGGTGCTACCGCATCGGTTGTTGGTTTCAAGACAACAGTTTCATCTTCGACCAGAAGACGTTGGCAATAGTGTTGTCTTAAAACCAACAACCGATGCATGGTCGTACCCAGAACCAAAACCAGGGGGGGGGGGGAGTAAAAATGGCTGTGGTCTTTCAAGTAGTAACTTTTTTGCACAGAAAAGGTTAATGAAACCAAAATTTTTAAGGATATTATGGCAGCAATTTATTATTTTTTATAATTATTTGCTTGAAAAAAATAATGATTTTTATTTTAGTTCCATGTCTTATACTAATATCATTTTCCTTCAAAAGGAAAATTTGTTCATAACTCTTGTTTTGGAATAAATTTATTTTCGCTTCTAGGGCGGCAGTTGCCCCCTTGCCACCTCCTGGGTACGCCCATGAACCGATGCGGTAGCACCGGAAGAATGGAAGACATTGGAAGTACGACGCCAACTATCGGGCGAATTCGGAAGTAGAGCTGCAATTACGTAGGAAACATAATGGGGAGCACATTGAGGGAGACAAGGGGTATGGTCTTGTTGTATGTCTAAGAAGATACCACAGGGTAATACCAGTAATGGCATGGAATTTGGAGAATTGAGGACTGTTGTTTGTCAATCCTTGCACTGTTTTACGAGGTGCGTCATTACGTAAGATAAGCCTTCACTACTGGATCTCTTTAATCTGGATAACACCACCATGCATTCAATTCTTCCGATTTTAGACGGAAAAGAGAGCTATCATATGTATGTACCTTGGATCTTTTGAAAAATCATCATGATCTGCGGCGTTTAACACTCCGCCGTGGATTCCTAGGCTGTTCTTCTACACTGAAAGATGAAGTACCTCATGAAAAAATATTTGACTTTGCCGGAGTTCTAATCGAAGCCTGGATCTCCAGTTTGCCGGTCAGGTGTGTTAGCCAGTTACAGTAACAAGCCATTTTCTCAGAGCGAACTTCGGGATGGGTTTCAGCGAACTTCTATTCTATTTCCAGATTCCTTCTTCATTCCTTATAATCCCTCACCTTAGTTCCGCTTACAATCCGAAATATTGCAACGGCTTAACTTCACTGTGGAATAGTTAAAGCTTTCATTTGTTGTAGAACATCAGAGACGATCGGTATATGGTTTTGGGCAGAAGGCACTTGAAGGCACTCAAAAGGTTTGTTAGGTACAATTTCCTTATGGAATGAATTAAATGTCATTGCTCTGAATAATTCAAATTCGCATTACTCTCTGCGGTAATTTTCAATGCGACGAGGTGACTTATCATCAATTTGTATTAATTAAGTTGTCAACATTAGCGGCGCTTCAAGGGAAAGTAATTATTGCGTTCCAGAATTCATGGTTTCCAAGTGTTTTGATATATCTCAGACTTTGTTCATGAACCTGCGTGAATATGCATCTTCATCTGCATCGTAATGGATACTGCCCCTCACATGATTTTATGTGGCGAAAAGGAAATTTTTTAATATGGACGGATCTATTGATCGGTTTACCAGTGGCACTTACCTCGAGTTCTGGAATCTAAATCATGCCATTTAGTTTTCATTCCCTGCGATTCATGTTATATTTTACTTTTACCTCCAAGTGTACTATGTAAAGGAATTTGTGAAATATATTTTTGTATTTTTACCGATATGGATGCTTGTAAATGCAATGGATATGTACATATTTAAAACCTATTCGAAAGGCATTTTTTGTACTTGGGTTGCGTTTCAGTACTCGTTTGAATTGCTCTGGAGATCCACGGCATCAGAATATGCCGATCCTACATCAAAGCGTTAGGCTTACCGCCATCATAATGGATTGGAACGCTTCAACTGGTATCAACTGCTGCAGGCAGAAGCGCTTGTTTTGATTGACGTTGGAACGATGTTCGCTTCGAGGCGTCATCGCTGTATTCCCGGAGCGCGTCGATGGAACAATACAATCGGGAGCTAGGTGACGCTACTCGCTTTGTGCGACAATCGGACCAAAACTCTGTTTCTCCAATACAAATGCGATTTACTGTCGTATATCGATGCGGTGATCGTCCGCAGCCACGGTTTTATCTATTGTGCTTAAATTAAACTGGAAATTCGTCAGAGCGTTTTTAAATGAAAGCTGCCATGCAAGAATTTAGAACTTTGAAAATAGAAGGTATGAAGTTGAAATGAAAGAGTTAAATGGCTTGATCATCAAGCCATTTGCATTATATAATTGTACTCACTATATTGCCTTTATTCATGTAATTCTACTATAATGTAGTTAGTTAAATGATGAGGAAGGATTGGATGATTGAGAGAAATTTCTTCTTGACCTGTTATTATATTTGTAGACTTGCTCTTGGAGTATCTACTGGATATGTTTTTGCAAATAAAAAAAATACACTTGCATGGCCAATTATAAAATATATTTTTTCATTTTCAAGGCTTCAATGCAATGATCACACAAATTCACCGCTTACAACTCATTTCATGAAATTTTGTCTCTTAATTTGCTTAACTGGCTTTCATTTCGAATTGTCTCCAATTCTCTCTCTTTATCATCTCCCAAATATTTCCAAAAATTCATACACGATGATTTCTTCATGCAAACAACTCTTTCAGTTTCCAAAAGTGATTGAGAAAATTCAGAGGATGCAAGTCTTTATACTGTTTCACGGTTTTAAACTGTAAATAATTCACTCAAAAATGAAATTGGATTTTATCCTGCCCGGCATCAAGGGGTTGTTCGACTAATGGCTTAATAATAAAATTGTCTTATTTATTTCCATTGCTACGTTAACATGGGGAAATGGAATCCTCCTTAAGATTCATTCGTATCCGGGAAGGTCCTTGTGTTACAAACTAATTTTCCATCCAAGTATATGCCACTACTCCGAGATATCGGCATAATGCTCATTGCCTTCTGGCCATGGTAATATTCTTCATATCTTTCTTCCTCGCCCCTTTTTCATTTCGGTTTCTGTTTGGAGAACCCTCCAGCAGGGGCAAGAACCCAGAGGAAAATCCTTGAGAGGTCTTTATTTGTCGTCGATTTCTGAAACTGTGGTTTCCCCATTTTTCTTATAATGTACTCGATCAATATATTGTTCATACATTTGATCGCAATCATCAGATCGGTTTAAAATGGGTGCAGAACGAGTAATTGTAGATTAATGGGATTGGAGTCTTTTCAAATAGATTTTCCTATGATAATGATCAAATCGGATATCAATCGGCGTGCGTTTAGAAATTTGTGATATTTTAATGCAAAGGTATTGCTATAAATTTTTCTCCCGCGAGGTGCTAAGGCTCCCTCTTTGGAAATACACGCAGTAAGCTAATAATTCATGTCTATGAATGTATTTATTGCTGCATACTATGATAACATAATCTATTACTTCAATGACTTACTATCAAAGACATCAATGGTTTTCATTTGCATCATTAGCAAAGAATTTTACAGACTTGAATGAAAAGATGGAATATAATTAAAAATGTTTAAATTTATATTGTTTCGAGTGACTCAAGAATTAAGTGTTCGTTTTGTATTCAAGCGAAGTCTAGATCTTCTCAGTTTAAATTAACGTTTTTCGGCATGGTGAATTTCAAAATGTTTTGGCTGAAGTAGTTTATTTGTTATTTTAAGTGGAAATTTATTTATACCAGTTTATTATTCTGCCAAGGGGTACAAGTGATTTCTCTTTTCTACACAGAGTCACGTACAGAAATTAGGTATAGGAAAAAAAGAGATGACTTAGATATTCGATATAGTGCATTTGATTTTCCACTCGATGTCAGCAAAGAGCAGAGACTCACTCGTTTCCCTTGGCAACCAGGTTTTTGTGTATTTATTCTAAAAATTAACTTTACCTAACTCTGTTGAGAAAAAAATCAATTGTAACCCTTGGTTTACAACCCACTCATATTTATTTATCTTTTGGCGATATACCATAGGAAAGTATACTCGCATTGTTGAGTTCGGCATCCTGCTATGGATCCTATGTTTAAAGTTATATTTTGGATGCCGTGGCTCTTTGGTTTTTTCGTTCCCCGTGCAGGACGGCCGAAGTCCTTGTTGACCAGGGCTAAAGGGAAGTGAGATTAATTCGCACATATTTTATCATATCCTCTACACGAACGCGGATTCTACTCTGAGTGGACATCTGTCGTGAGCCTCATTAGCATTCAAGCAAAATCCGACTCGGATGGGCGTTGTTTTTATTTTTTCGAGCAACGGTTGTGTGCGTGGGAGGGGTCTAATTTTTTGCGTCGCGACCCCAGAGTTGGGTGGACAATATTATCTGAGCGTTTCATTAATCAAGAGATTTTGCTTCCTCCAAAGACCTTAGTGCAGTTTCTCTCGTTTCTCTGTCATGTCCCCACGCGTCTTGTGTCAGATAAAATATTCTCCTCAAACCGTTGTCGACAAAACGAAAGTCGTATTTTAGGTGAGATTTTGCGATCCCCGATGCGATGCGTGCGATGCCCGAGACAGATAAAACATCTTGTAGCGGGATATTGAGTTTCCAGTTTCTCAAGTCTTATATATTAAAATTATGTACGCAATTTTATCATGAAAAAAAACAGGCCTTCCCTCTGAAAAATTCACTTGGTGAATTTTAAATGTCACGATAACAACATTTTTGAATTTAGTATTTATCATATTTATTGAGAAATTTTGAGCAAAGCCACCCTGATTTAAAAGAGCTCGCTTTTTGAATATTTTCTTCAAGTTTATGCGCTCAAAATGTCTTGAATTAACCACAAAAGAATTTTTTTTCATTAGAAAGAAATTTTCAGATACATCAAGAACTATAACATAAGAGGAACATAGATGCAGAATTCATATGACTTCTTAGTCCTGCAAAACCCGTCAAAAAAAGAAATGCGGAGGAAACACGGAAGGGAAAAAAGGTAATGCTTTCTTAATGTTATTTTCCTCAGCGGCAATGAATATCTTGACACTTTCGTCCAATCTATTCGCAAGAGTTTCTTGTTGACGACAGAGCACGAATGTGCGGCGTTAAATGGCCTCTTCATCACAGAAGACAGGACTTTACTTCGTACTCCCTCTGAAAGGCGTTTATCAGATTGGTATCTGTACAACCCAAATACACGATATTTAAGCTATTTACTCAATATCTCATCTTTCAAGTATTCAAATCAAAACTTGCCACAGTGATCGAAAAATTGAAAATAATTATCCCCTTAGGTGCTGGTAGCACTCAAAATAAATCTCCAAATTACTTGATTTGTTTTAGGACTTTTAAGAATTTATGCTTGAAAAAGTATTCTTCTATCTTTTAGACGAATTCTCATGTTTTTTTGTTTTTAATTTCACGACAACCGAGGAGTTTCGTCCCTCTATTTACTTTCTTGCATCCCCGTATTGTTTATCTTTACCCAAGCTTATCCTAAAAACCTGCTGCACACAAGGTTCTTTAAGTGACGAGATGTATTCTGAGGTCATTTTAGGAAAGCGTAAAAATATTTCGTAATCGAGTAATCCTTTACTCTGACCTTACTCTGAGAACAGCAAAAATTACAATCGCGCGGGAAGAAAACATATCTTGATCGCTGATGTTCTCAAAACAATGTGGCGCGTCGTATTTTGGTGTGAACTTCGTTACTAACCGACCGAGTTCCAGGAACAGCTAGGACTCATGCTGATTTCCATGAATGTATAGGAGATAAACTTAGTCATCTTACCCGCTTCCGCATCTTACCCGACTTTCTCTTACACCCTTCAGCCCTTAGGATGATCATTTTTCCGTTCCTGGAGCAGACCTTGGGTTCACATTTCACTTTATCCAACACACTCACTGCTTTTTTAGGTGCTTATTGGGAATTAAAAGCCGAACCCAACCGAATTCATTAATATATTTGGGAAATTCCATATTTTTTCAGCAAACTTCGAAAAATTCAACAAAATTCTTCGCTAAAAAGTAATAATTTTACCCGAAGTTAGTTGAAAAATATCATTAACATCATTTATGGGTATAAATATTTTATTCAAAACACTCAAAGGTTATCAATTGCAGCTAAATGTTCTCGTTTCTGAAGTGATATTACCTGTAAATAGTTCGTTTTTTTCAACTTGGGGAAACTAGAATATTGCACGAATTCATTAGTTTTTCTTCCTGAATTGATTCTCTTCAATTCTTGGGGCTGAAAATAGGGGGAGAAAGAAATCACCTACGTCGAGGTTAATCGATCATGTTGGGAAATGTATGGAAGTGGCTATAGACCCGAACCAATCTCGTGCTATTCCAATCGATCCAACTGGGAAGCGGCTGGATGAACTGTCACGCAATGGAATACCATGCCGCTCATCCTATCGCATGTTTTTTATTCACGATATTTCCCCCAGTTTTCAAGTCTTTCTGCTGCCTCGAATGACCTTGATCGAGCGCTCATGCACATCTTCAATGGGGAACATGCACAATTTTTTCAAAGTACTAGAATACTAAGGTCCCTACCGCTATAGGTAAAGGCTTTTTATTCACTAAATGAATTCATTAAAGACAAAAATGACTTCACATTATATGTATAATTATAAACCACAGGATTTCGAATCCAAATATTTGTAGGATGTCAATTTTATAATGTAATATTGTATTTTGATTGTAATTTATATTGTGCCTTGGTGTACACCATAGTGTACTGACTTGTATATATCCTTTACTGACTTTATGTACTTGACTATTACCTTTTATGTACTTGATCATTACAATTGACTTGCCTTGTAAAATTGAAGGTTAATAAATTTATTATTATTATTATCTCAAATAAACTCACCGAAAATTTCGCGGATGAATAATGTTTTTTAGCTGAGTTATGAGTCTTTGAAAATTAATCTTCATCGGCTGCTTGAAAACACGACGTCATCGGAGGATGACGTCACGGCACGGTATCCACTGATGACAGACTGAGGAAGAGGATAAAAAAATCGGTCTATGCAGGGGCTCAAACGCAAATATGGCGAAAATAATTGCTGTTTTAACGTCAAACAGCAGATTGTGAATATGTTGGGTTGCCTAGGCGTTGTTGAAACAAATGAAGGGGATTGTTTGGTGAGATTTGGAAGCAATCGCTATTTTTCAGAAAATCAGCCACCATATGGAAGTCGACCAAAAGTAAACTGTCGTATTGTGCTTTCTTAAATCCTTATTAAGGCAACTTGTCCTGTTAGGAACTACTACAAAGCTCGTTGACGATTTTTACTTCTATATATTGCAATCAAGAGTCTGCCCTTCTACTCTCTTAGCGAAGTGAATGGTGTACCGTGCGATGACGTCAGAGGGCGTTTCAGGTCACGTGACATCAAGCGATATTCTATCACTTGTAATAAGCATTTGATGACGTTTGTGTAGTGCTAGGAGAGTTTTGGCTTATATATTTGGACTCGTGAGAAAATCGTCAATTCAATAAGACTAACTAGCATGATGAAAAAATTTCATGCATGTTCCCTATTGTTATTCCGTTCTGGGATGATGAAGTCGGTGCGATAACGGTAGATGACTGTTGCAGTCGCGCGGAAGACGCGTGAAAAAAGAAGGCAATAAAATTAAGTAACTCATTACTAACTATGTGGTGTTCCGTCATACGTTTTCTTGAATATTACACTATTACTTAAAACATATATTATTTTTTATACCATTATGGTTTAAGTAATAGTGTAATATTCAAGAAAACTTGTAAGGCAATAAAATCATATCCATTCAATGGTCTCTGGTTTCTAGATTTATACAGTTATGGTTGGGGTTATTTTATTATATTATTATACAAGTTACAGGTAAGCTATTTGCCAGGTGGTAACAGTAAATATTTAATGAAAAGGAGCATATAATAAAACATCACCAAAGTGAAACTAGATCAGTGAGATCCAAAATTTAAAATGGCAATGAAATTAATTTTCCAAGATGAATTTTTACACCTCTTCTAGAAAATCTGAATTAAATTTCCGTTCCGTAAATATATATAAATAACATAAAAATACCCCAGGTTGGGCAGAATCACAGGACACAAAAAAGATAAAAAACGCTCGCAGTACTAAATTTTCGGTGGCGCATTATTTAGTACTGTGAGTGTTTTTTTATCTTCTTTTGTTTCCTGTGATTCTGCCCAACCTGGGGTGGTCTCAGGGGACCCGGCCACCCTTAAAAATTATGGTTTTAATACCCTAGTACTCTACTCACTCAGAATAACCGGTTAACCTTATACCGGTTTTTTCTCATGACCACCCATCTGTAGCACAGATTGACTATGTAAGTTCATTTATAACCGAAAATCAGACCGAGTCAGATGAAGTGTTGATGGGCTTAATTAAATTCGTGAACTAATTCTTGTTCATAACACTGCGCTATTATCAATAATAAATTTCGTCACGAATGCACGCTGAAATTACACCGTTCTTAAATAAAAATTAATCAGAGGCTTAGTGGCTTGGGTTTTCTTTGGGATATGATTGTTTCCAGTTTTCGTTTGTGATAACTAAGAAAAGTGGTAAAAATAGTAAAGAAAGATATTTGAGTCAAATTTCTAATTTTACAGTATATCAGTTTTTGTTGCCAAAATTTATTCAAAGGACATTTTATCATTGCTGTGTTGTGAGATAAAATTAGCGACATCTCTTAGTAAATTTTGAGATAACTGGGAAAGTAAACTCTTAGTGCTTCTTACGTAGTATTTAAGGAAAGTAGCCAATTTCTCGTTATTGAAACTAATTATTTGTAACCATATAATGATAATAATAGAGAAACAAAACTATCCTCCGTTTATTTGATGGTGACATAGCTGAAGCTTTATTACGACCAAGAATAAACCCCCAGTGTGAAAAATGAAGAATGAAGGTTCTTTGTCTATTCTTTATCATTAATGCTATAGTAACCGCAAAAAGATGTGGAGCGCTACCAACCCATATGCATTTTTATTTCAGCCAAAAAATGAATGATTAAACAAGGAAGTTATCGTCTATGGCATGTTTTGATTATTATTGAGCTTTGCTTAAGACGAAATGACTTTTACAGGATTCTGTTTATTTGCTTTATGCCATTATTAATCATATAAATTCCTTCGAATAGCCTTTTTATTGTTTATTCCCGTAGGTATGGGCTCGTAGTGTTTATGTTTTAAGGACCAACGTCTTGAGGATGAGCTTAGGAAGGAAATCAAGTAACTTACAATGACCTCCAATGCCTGTAGGAACCTCTGCGGACGTAAAGTGTTGAGTGGATGCCGCATATCTTAATACCGGACCATCTAATTGATGCATTTTCTAAATTTCCTAGGATTCGCAGGCTAAGTGAAACTTTACGTTTTGCAAATTGCTCCTAAGTTGAAACTGTGTTCAATGCTGTTTCTTAGGGCTTAATCCAGATTTTATTTCAAGAATTTTGTAAAAGCTTGCTCTGACTTGACTTGTAAGGTGCTGATTGGAATGTGGATGCCATCTCTAGCGATGTTTTCAACGTTTTTTTTCCTGCGTGTTATTTCTTGGCAATGAATCTCTGGGATCCTAATTACATACAAATGAAATGCTATTTTAACTCTTCGTTTTCCGATTCCCTTTCTTTTGTTCCGTAGTAATTTGAAATCATACATGAATATGACGTATAGCTGAAGAGAAATTAGTTATATCGAGGTCAAATCATTTGAACTCAATGTAAGACGGGAAACTACACAAAAGACTGAGTGAAGTCCTCTCGGGATTTCCACCGGTTGATTTGATTTATAGGCACCAACGTTTCAATGAACGCCTCGTTCATCGTCCTCAGGGTGAATAATAAATTTTTACTGATTAAAGAATGTTTATAAGTAACTATAAACAAATTGCAACAATTAAGTTACCCCTGATCGGCCGGAAAAATCTGAATTTTTATGAAACGGTGGGGTTCTATGATATGTGCGTCCACTAAGTCACCAGCAGTAAGCCGCATTCTAAGAAGAACCAGCTTGGCTTTGGTCCGTGAACGAATCCACGATAAGCGAAGACTTTTGGACTGCAACGCAAAGAAACTTATGGCACTACATCTTCGAATTGCATCGGTTCTCTCTCCTCTGGACTGGGAATTTATTGACCGAGTCACTACTGCCATGGGAGAAATTTTATTGGAAAAGGAGAAAATAAGACAGAAGAGTAAGTACGATCGCCTTCCAAAGTCTAAGCCTGTCGCTCCTCCATTGGACCCAAAACGTGTTGTTATTAATTTGACAAATGAAAGTTTTAACGAGGCAACTTTTACGGCATTGTCCAAGGGACTTAACTTTGCTCCAGCACCCAAGACCATCCCATATTTAGATTATGTAGGTGGAATAGAAAATGCTGTTCGTAAACTTCCGGATGATTTGGCCGAAGAAGTGAGGGTCGAAGTTTCCTATGTTTTAAGTCGGGCCGTCCCACCAAAACCTAATATATCCAGAGAGGAACGATCTGCCATCAGAGCCCTTCGTGGGAACGAGGAGGTTACTATCTTGCCAGCAGACAAGGGGAACGCCACCGTAATCTTAAAAACCGAAGATTATCGTAATAAAATACGTGATATTCTAGAAGATCAGGCTTACCGGAAACTGCATAGAGACCCCACAGAAGCGGTAACAAGAAAGACGATTTCCCTCATCAAGAAGTCCGGTTTAGCACCTGAAGAAGCAAAGAATCTACAACCTGATGCTCCGGCTCCCCCTAGGCTTTATGGACTGCCCAAAATCCATAAAAAAGGAGTGCCGTTAAGACCGATAGTGAGTTCTATCGCTTCGCCCACCTATAACTTGGCTAAATATTTAACATGGCTCCTTTCTCCGTATGTTGGGCTTGGTGAACACCATGTCAAAAACTCGGCCGAGTTTGTGAATATCCTGGATGATATTAAAGTGAAAGATACGGACATTTTGGTCAGCTTGGATGTTGTGTCCCTTTTTACTCGAGTGCCACTCGTTGACACCATTGAGTTGCTGCAGAATATTTTTGATGACAACACGGTGAAACTATTCCATCACGTACTGACGTCAACTTATTTCAAATATGACCAGGAATTTTTCGAGCAGACGGACGAAGTTCCTATGGGATCCCCTCTATCTCCAGCCATTGCAAATTTTTATATGGAACATTTTGAAGAAAAGGCACTCTCCACAGCTCCGCTACGCCCAAGGTATTTTTTCCGATATGTGGATGATACCTTCCTAATTTGGCCTCATGGGTCTGAGGCTTTAATGAAGTTTTTAGAACATATGAATAACCAACATAAAAACATTCAGTTTACTATGGAAAAAGAAATAAACGGCAAGATTCCTTTCCTCGATATCTTGATCCACCGGAAGAGTAATGGTTGCCTGGGACATAGCGTGTATCGCAAGCCGACGCACACGGATCTGTATCTGAATGCTCGCAGCCATCACCACCCTTCTCACAGAGCGGCGGTACTTTCTACCTTAGTACATCGTGCCAAAGCCATCGCGGACACGGAAAGTCTTCCAGGTGAGATGAGATATTTGAGGAGAACATTCCGGCAAAATGGATACAGTGACCGACAGATCACTTTGGCCATGAAAAGAACTTCTAACGAAAATTTGTCGGGTGGGAAAGAAGAGTCTAAGCCTGTAGCCAGGGCCGTTCTGCCATATATGTCGACAGTATCTACTAAGATCTCGAACATTCTCAAAAGATACAATATAGAGACAATACATAAACCTATTAGTAAACTGAGGGACCAATTAGTGAAGGCAAAAGACCCCGTTGGCCTAATGACACCTGGCGTCTACCAGATTTCCTGTGAATGTGGCCAAATCTACGTGGGGGAGACTGGTAGAACGATAGCCACCAGGATTAAGGAGCATCGGAGGCATTTCAGACTTGGACAGCCTGATAAGTCTGCTGTGGCTGAACATAGCATTAATAGGGATCACCAAATTAAATGGGATAGCGCCAAATTAATCTGCCGTTCCAACAACTTCTGGGACAGGCTCGCTAAGGAGGCCATTGAAATTAGGCTTAATAAAAATAATTTCAATAGGGACACTGGATACAAAATTAGCAATGCGTGGAATCCCATTTTAAAGAAAATTAAAAATCATAGAACCCCACCGTTTCATAAAAATTCAGATTTTTCCGGCCGATCAGGGGTAACTTAATTGTTGCAATTTGTTTATAGTTACTTATAAACATTCTTTAATCAGTAAAAATTTATTATTCACCCTGAGGACGATGAACGAGGCGTTCATTGAAACGTTGGTGCCTATAAATCAAATCAACCGGTGGAAATCCCGAGAGGACTTCACTCAATTAATACGCCGGGAAAGAATCTCATCATATTTTACACAAAAGACGTAAAACACCTGATGGTGCCATAATTGTAACTCATTGAAAGATTAATTGGGAATATTCGTTATGAATTTTATTTTGACTTTTTTCATCCAGGACTCATTGTATGGATATAAATTTATAAAATATAGGTGTGTCGATTTTTTTTCATTTCAAATAAAAGCGTTCAAACCATGATACAATACGACTAGTACACTACGATCCTCTTTTTAAAAACTATAGAAAATCGAAATTTCTCGAAAATTTAGACCTCATAAGTCTGAATTTTTTTTTATTGTTGACCTTTGCATTTCGCTTGAATGATTACTTTTCGTTCGTTTCGTTTCACTTTTTTTCTGCCATAATGCCTTAAATTATTTCCTTCATCCATACGTCTATCATCTGGCTTAGAGGTGTCAATCCGAGTGATCGTAGGTATAAATCCTTTTTCGAAGCGGCGAATGGGATTGGAATGGTGGAGATTTTTTCGCTCGTTTCAAATTAGCAAGCTCACTCTGATACGGATTTTCTTTTCAATACGTCCCTGAATTAAGCTGGATTTTTGACTGCCCTCTGTCATTGCCCGTGATTTGTTATTGGTAGAGAGTACCTCACCGTACATACGCACTCAGATTTTTGCACCGAGCTATTGATTTCACCACAAAAACTCTGCTGGGAATGGAAAGAATATCCATTTGAAACCAGAGTGTATTTAATAATATTTAAATATCACTATCACTCCTCAGATAATTCATTTTTCGTCTTTTTATTCCGATTAATGTTTCTTAATGTAAAAATTCTCCTTGACTACGTGAAAAAAGAATGAGAGTCACATTCTGTAGGACAACAATTCTCTTTGTTGGCGTTGAGGAAACGTAGGGCAGGAGTCATGTAAGTTAAGTTTTCTTCTTGCATCCATGCAATAGTGGCATTATGTACAAAAGAATCTGATAGTCTTCAGTGGACTTTTGTGGAGCTTAGCAACCACAAAGTAATTTATGTAGTTATATTGAGAATTATATAAAAAAGAAGAAAGCATTCATTTTAAGTGATCAGTAATATTTTTTTCATTTGTGACTACTGAAATTTTATTAGTTGGTTTATAGCGCAGAAAACTTTTGTGTATAATTTAATGACGATTATTATTTAACAAGAATTAATAAGAAGACCAGTCCTGGCAGATTAGCCTTTCTTACTTCTTATTTCACCGTAAAGCTTTAAGAAAAATGTAGGTAGTGGTGAACAGTGGCGTTCGGTAGCATGCTTCGTCATTCCCGATTTTCCTTCATGATTACTTATCTAGAACAAATACGTTTATGATTTATGTGGTAATTTAAATAACTTGTAAGTTAAAAGTGAACGTTTAATTACCCTTTTTGTACGAAAGGGTCAATCCAATTAATGGGAGGTGAAGCCTTTATCGTTTTTATTCTCTAATTAAAGAAAGACATTAAAAGTTACTCTGTATTATTTATCGGCAATTGAATCAGACTGTAGCGGTTTTAAACCGTACCGTATATTAAATAATTTAATCATGTAGTTAACAATAATAATAATTTGACGTAAAATAGCATAATAAACATCTTTATAACAGCCCATCCACCACCTCTTATGCATCCTTCCTGGGAAAGCATTCATTGGCATTTTTCCTCTCATACCCATAGGTTTAAATTTGGTCAAAATTTCGTGCTACGATGGAACTGGTGTTATGTTTGGGAGGCAATCGGGAATAATTCCTCGTAAAATTAAAATAGTAAGTGACTCAACTAAAAGGAGAAATACTACCGCGATGAAGATGTCTTTATATTTAATTCTTTTCTAGAAAGATACCTTGGCAGCACTCTCCAAATAGCGAGGAACCGTATAACCGCCGAAAAAATATCAGTGTAGAGTAAACGATAACACCATATCAAATCAAAAAAATTAACATCGTAGATTTTCATATTAATAATGAAAGACAATTTTTCCTTCCACAAGTTGATAAAAAAATCTATTTTATTACCGGTTTCAGCGGTTACACAAATCAAATACTTCATTATTAATATGGAGCCCTACCACCACGTAGGTGCTTCAAGTTTCGATTTAATAGTTTTTCATGGTTGGGAGAAAATCGGGATTAGATCCACGAAAAATATTTATTTGTGCGTTACTCAACTAAGACGATGAATGTTGCCGAAATGAAGATGCCTTTCTATTAGGCTTTTTTGCGGAAAGATACTGTGAAAGCGCTCATCAAATGGCGAGTAACTGTCAGAAAAAGCATTGGCAAGCGAGCGATAACATCGAGAAATTCACCGAGAAAGGGAGAACTAATGCCCACGTTAACTCCTCATGCATATGGATGAGTGCTGTCGTCGGCTCGTGCCCACCTGTTTGGTGAGAAGGACGACAAGGAGGATGTAACCGTTGAGCAGCAAGCCTAGGACAGTGACGGCCACGAGGGGGACTGCCAGCGCCAGCCAAGGCATCCTCGCTCCTCCGGGATCCTCGGGCTCCCAGCCGCCACCCCCACCAGTGCACTCCCCCAGTGCTCAAGTGCTCAAGCCATCTTATCCGGAGTCAGGCGACCTATGTAAAAGAGGAAAGAAATGCTGTTAATCGGCGCTCAAGAAAATTAATCCATGTCGATACCTCCACTGCATAAACGCTCAACAATCGCCCACTGAATAGAATCCGCTCACCTGGTTACAGGGGCGGATCCAGGAATTTGTTCTGGGGGGGGGGGGGGGGGCACAAGGATACCTCGTAATACAAAACGAACGCAATTATGATGGGACCGTATTAAAATCTTCCATATTTTTTAATGGTCTGGGGGGGGGGGGGGCACGTGCCCCCGTGCCCTCCCCCCTAGATCCGCCTATGCCTAGTACTATAAGGGCTATCTAGATGAGCGGATTTGATTCGGTGGGCGATTGTTGAGCGTTTATGCAGTGGATGTATCGATGTGTATGGTAGAATATATGAATAAATAACGAGATGGCTACCCATAGAAACACAGGAAACTCACAAAATGTTTGTCAGACGGTTCGGTGGGGTAACCGGTGGAGAGTCCAATTTCACTCATTGAGGATAGTGGGTCACCCCAGCGAAAAGTCTGACCAGCATTTTGTGAGTGTTCTTTTTTCTGTTTCTTTGTGTAGTCATCTCGTTATTTATTTATTTTGTCAAAGTGTCACTGCAAGAAGCGTTTTCCTCAAGACGACATACATATAGAATATGATATAAATATATTGTTGATAAGTGTTTTGAAGTGTAGGTCCTTTAAGCATAAAATGCAAAAATTTTGGCCAACGTGTCGGTATATTTTTTATATCCTCACCAAGGCTTTTTTGAATGTTTATTGATTTTTACTCTACAATACAATGCAATAGATACAATTACAGTCTACTTTTATAATCAATAAACAAATCATATTCATTACAAAATAAGCCCTGATGAAGGAATAAAAAATATACCGAAATGCTGGCCAAATATTTTGCATTTTATTCTTAAAGATTACAAAACAATAATGAACGTTAAAAATTGAGGTCAAGAGAAAAAAACTTTATTCATAAATGTATTGCCCTTTCATACTCTCATTAGACGTCTTCGTCCACTGAGACCGTATAACTAAGTACATCTATATTTGAGCTCCGCAGCAAATTGATTCTCAAATCAGTTATTTTGTTATGAAAATAACCACAATCCTTCCATGAATTTTTATGTTTTTATTAAATTAACCCCTTGCGCTGAAATGACGAGTCTATCTCGTCATGAACTTCTGATGCCAAATCGCACAATGGCGAGTGTATCTCGTCATCAGACTTTAGCAATTTAGGACAGTTTAGGGCAACGAATAGATATTTTGAAAAATTAACAATGTTAAAAACATCCATAGTATACATTAAGAACTAATATTTCATGAAATATTATGCATAGGAAGGAATAAAATGATTTTATACGAGTAGCAATAATTTCAAATCGATCTATCAACATTTGAGTTACCATTGACAAAGAGACTCCTTGGTGGGTCCTCAGAAGGATACAGCACACCGGGGCCGGGAACCAACTCAGAGGCTTATGAGCCCGCGCTCCCAGGGAGGGGTTTGGATGGGAAGGAACATGAAAGAAGCGCCGCCGCGATAGGAACCCGTTGACGCCTCTGGGGTAGGATAGGTATGAAAGGGAAGGGACGGGGTAAACACCTTACCGCTATAGAAGCGGAAAGGGCCCACTTACTAGCGAAACCAGGAATCAGCCATTAATGTGCCAACGATTTTGGAGGATTTTCCTATTAAAGAGAAAAACCCAGCGACCAAAAACGTTGGATAGTTACCATCGACAGTAAAATGGTTTTAGAGGGATACAAAATATTCATCGTATCGGTTGAAAATTATAGGAGTATTAGCCACAGTTCTCAAATTCATTTTACGCCAACTTTTATCGCTAATGCCCTTATTATTTTCTGTATCCCTAATCTCTTGATCCATATCTCTCACACGTGAATTTCCTATATCGTTCTTCCTGTCCATTTTCATCAGACAAATATTTCTCATAATGCACTCTTCTAACATATTTTAACTGTGGCATTCACCGCAAAGAGTAATACCTGTTATTGTATTTTTTGGCATAAGGGCATTGATAATATCTTAGATATGGGAATTCGTTTTTCCCCCGAACAATAAAGGACTTTTATAAACGCTTGTCCCAACCTCGTTAGAGCACTTCTTTTTTTTTTAATAGCTGTAAACGGCTGGTGTCCTAACACCCCCTGCCACACGCCTTTTAGGCGGCTTGCGGGGTATTATGTAGATGTAGATGTAGTAATAGGATAGCGGTCAAATTTTTCTTCGCTTGCTTTACTCTATAATACAGCCATGATTCCATCTTTCCATGATTCATGTTTTACTTGGGTAATAGGAAAAGGGCATCACATGGGAATGATAGTACGTACGCACGCTTTGCGTAATTTTGGCAGAATATCATTTGTGGGAAATTGTGTATTTTAGTGTACAAAATTTCACATTCAATCAATCCGCTCGTCAGAGAAATAATAATCAGTGTGCTCTCTCTCTTCGTGGAATTTCTCTAGCATCAATAATCGATTGCGGGACCCGCTTTCGGACGGAGCGAGCCGGTGATGTATCTCCCCTCATCAACATCTGCAGCCGCTTGAATGATTAATCTCATTCGACGCGCGGTGGAAATGATGCGTTAAGCTTAGAAGGCCCCCACCTGACACTCTCTTTCGACAAATCGTCGAGCGAACGGTGGAAGGTCAGTCAATATTTCGAGCTCCAAAACGGAACTTATGGAGTCGTTTTTTATTTTCCTTTCATCATTCTCGCTGCTTTTTGGCTCAGACATTGTCATCAGAAGCCGGCGAGCGCAAACAAATGATTCGCAAAGGAAGAATTTTCATTTTTAATACGGCTCAATTATTGTTGCCTCGAGGTAAATATTATTTCGGCTGGTCGGAATCGGCGTTTGGCAGAGTTCTCCCGTGTTTGGTTTGGCCAAAAAAATGATACTATCAAAAGCTACTCTCTTCCCCAGCGATGTGGAGGAATCTTGTTGGGCTTTCTGTTTACTCCGTCTTGTTTTATTTATGTCTGTTTTTGGTCTATTTCTGATCCTCAGTTTGAAGCACCACATTCAGTTCCTCGCCAAGCGAATTCTTATCTGTCGTTTCCATATTTAATACATCCTGCTGTTTTATTTTTCCTTTGCAAATATTCTATGGGCCATATCTCCAGCGGTGAGATAAATAAATCAATAGAAAATGGCGTTATGGAATCCTTAGAAGAAATATTATTATTCCATGATTAAAGGTTTTGCTTGGGTAAAAGAAAAAAAAGTATTGTATAGAAATTATGGAACGTCCGCTTCGCGTAATTTCGGCAGAATATTTTTTACGAAAAAGGTGTATATTTTAACGCTTAACATTTCACATTAAATCAAAATGTCGAGATGTGAACGGTGGGATAATAGAAAATAGCGGTTAATAATTCTTTGAACAAATTAGTCTACGCATAATGGAAAAATATTTGTTGAGTTACTACTAAAGATTTGGTGTAAACCTATGATATTTTGAAGCCATTCGTTATTGGCTCTTCGTTTTTCGATGCAAAGTTTTGGTAAGAAACTGAATGTTTTTCATTAGAATAATAAAATGACACTGTATTACTGTCCCCAGTACTTAGCGCATACAGTTGTTGCGTTCCCATAAAATCAAATCGCCTTCGTTTAATTCTAGTATGCTAATTTACAACAACTTTAAAATCATCATTTTTATCTCACTAGCAATACCTGATTATATGGTTAATATTTTAAATCAATAAGATTTCGATTTCACTTTCTCAGTGATATCTTTAACTCTTGGTGGCGATTGTTCCGTCTCGATGTAGTCCAAATTCAGTTATCAGTAATTACTTTGAAAGTTGATCTGTAAGAATTGAGGGAATCTAAAGAATTCAGTGGGAGAATATTTTTTTGTGACTCGAACCAGATGTTAGAAAAATCGATATCCTCTTAATATTCGCACGAGTCTTTGGGAAACAGCCGGTGAGACACGTTGCTGATTATTCCAGTCTATGTTCATTACCGTATCGTGATCTCAACGTATTCTTGATACTTTCTGATCTTTGGTGCAATGGAATTTAAAATGTAATTGGCCGTGGGAACCTAATTGTGGCATTTTCAACGAACGCCTTCCCAAAATACTATTGAAATAATGTGTTTGGTTTTCATTGAAACCATACCTACATAAATTACCTCTTGTTAATTATTTTTCTAGTTATAAGAGCGCGTTTGGGTTCTATGCACTATTCACGAACTTTGAAGGGAGAACGCTCCGAGAGTTCATACCGTGATCAATGCATCACCTCCAATGTTTATTCTCTCTCCTGTTTTGCAACATTCAATTTACTTTCTCTCAGTTGACGGTGTGTTCTTGATTAACCCCTGCAATCGGAAACATGTGCTTCAATTCTTCTACAATTTTGGCCGAATTTTCTCTCATTTATTGAGTGATAATTTGTTTGATCCTCTTCCATCCCTCTCAACTTCATGTCATAAATTAAGGTTATGCAGCCATAAAGAGTGGGGCATAGAAATTTGAAATATATTAATAATATTATCGCTATTGGCTCAAGTGCAGTGTGTTGAAATAAATTCACGTTGATGTGAGTGAAAAAAGGAATGTATCGGGTAGAAGAATGCCTTTCCGAGTACTACTTTTTGTTCAGCCATTTTTATAGCGATTCCAAAAGATTTTCTTGTAATGAGTTTTTTTTTGATACCCCAGGGAAATTAGTTTGGAAAGTTACTACCACGGCTGTTGGTATTTTATTACTCCTGGGACTGTTGTGAATGACATTAAGAAGTTGATTTACGTTTCGGCTAGTATATTTTTATGCTTCTGTGCTTCTTAAGTGATATTGTTTTTTGAGTGGTGCTTCAATACGAGTTGATAGATTTTTTACGGGAAGTATCAACCACTTGCAACTCGAACGTGCGAGGCCGCAAATTAAATCCCGTAATATTTCTCTTCCTCTGTGCATTGCGTATATAAACTCTCCTCCACACTTGTCCTCGCTTGCCCTCTTTTTAAAATTGGCTGCATACCGTATTATGATAGGTAAACTTCCTTCGGTATGGTATGGTATTTGGAGAAGGCGACCGACAGCTGAGGTCATTTTTGCCATGAAAGAAGGGTAGATAAGGAAGGGTGGAGAGAAACCCGGCGTCGGCATTAGCCTACTTTTAACGAAAGGCGCCAAGAGGACCACGTATTAACGTCCCATCCGATGGACGGAGTGTTGCGCTTGAAATGTCCTCCACACTCCCATACATATATAGTACTTGACATAGTTAAGGTTATCTTATGTCGAGGAATGTGTGACGGGGAATAATGACAATTGTGGTCAATCAGGAGGAACATTTAATCATTGAATGAAATGTAACCTTAGCTATATGTCACAAATTCATATGGCAGTTGACTACGCGTTGAGAAATGGCAAACAGTATCCGTCAGATGCCGGTCAGGACATCTGAATGATAATACAGTAATAATTTATCGCTTCAGATGTTCATGGATGCTGGAGTGTTCTCGCTGACATAAGGAGATACTTAATGTATGAAATAATTGGAACGGTTGGAAAGAAATTCCCTTTACTCGCTCCAAGGGTGGAAATTCGTTTTTCTATATTTTAATGACGAATAATGAGTCTTAATATAAAAGCCAAATGGAGGAAATCTTTCTGCCCTCTACGCGCAGGAGCAGAGGATGATACCTTATTTACTTTGAAACCATGTACAATGTTTAAAAGGAAGGACTCTGTCATTGAATGGAAAAACTGTCATCCATCAAGTGTAGAAATTATACTCGGTCTGCCCTTGCGAGTCATAGAATGCCCAGAAATTACCAGGTGGTCTGTAAAATCGATATTGCATTTTTTATCCCCACAAATATAACCTGAAAAATTGTATTTGTAGTTTTGGGGTATAAAAATGTTAATATGAATCCTATTTATCATCCTATTTATTTGGGTATTCCGGCCTGTTTTTCGATTGGCACATGACCTAAATTAAATGGACATTTGAGAATTTTGATAAATTTTGATTAGACTAGGGGATGAAGCGTAAAATTTAGGGAATCGAGATAGTCCTACGGAAAGCATAGGGTTTGATTTCTCTGGCATTGGGAAGAATAATACAAGTCAATGATTTTCATTCATTGGGTACACTCGATTTTCAAGCAGATCATGCATTAAAAATGCTTTAAATGTACGGAAGCTATTTTATTTGGTTTATGGAATGATGCATTGAGGTCGAGTATTAATGGAATGTTACAAATTGCGTAGGAATTTTTATAACATTTGCTGATCAGAACTATATATTCTGAAATTTTCAACAATTACTCCATGTAATTGAGATAATGAGAAGTCTTGTCTCTTTTATCATTAAGGTAGTTTTGGTCGGGATAGTGTCAACTTACTGTCCTCATACGAACCCCTTTTGTGAGCACCAACTTGTGACCTACGAAGATCCATTGGCGAACCCGTGTAGTCTTGAAGGGCGACTCGCTGGAATCAACTAAAATCACAGAATGCTGTTTTTCACTTAATAATTGGCCGACTTAGGTTTGTCGCTCACTTAACTTGTACTATTCTTTCCATGGACGGTAGGCTTATAGGATCAACTAATCAGCACACTTCAGCGGACCATCTACGTAGCGTTTGCAGTAGCACCACACTTGAGATTCGCATTCAAGGAAAACACATGCACAACAATGACTTCAAAGTTATATAGATATCGAAGACTCGGTCTTCAAACTCAAACGGACGCACCTAGCCTCTCAGCTCTAAATTTGTTGCGAAAGAAATGTGTCAATTTATCCGTTTGCGGGCACTTTCCTGGGGCGAAGCAATGATATCATTCTTTTCTTAATTCTTCCCTTTCATCTTCAAACTCACACGGACGCACCAAGCGGCTCAGCTCTTAATTTTTTGGGTAAGATATTAGTAGTGTCTACGAATTCTCTGCGTTTCGTACACTATACCACCGCGCTTCAAACATTTTCAAAACTTCCAACGTGTATAATTCCGAAGTCTCGGTCTTTCAAATCACACGGACCCACCCAGTCGCTCAGCACTTAATTTTTTTTGGGTAAAAGAAATGCCAATTTATTCGTTTGCGGGCACTCTCGTGGAAGAGAAGCGATATATTCTTCCCTTTCGTCTTCAAACTCACACGGATTCACCCAGTCGCTCAGCACTTAATATTTTGGGCAAGAGAAATGTTAATTTATCCGTGTGCAGGCACTTTTATTCTGCGAAGCCTTCCTTCCTTCCTTTTCTTCATTCTTCCCTTCCGTATAGATAGTATGTCCCGAGATGGTGCTTGGTTCTCGAGCCCGAGAGAGGGAGGAAACCTCCCGGCGGTCCCTTAACCCGGCGCCGTCAGAGCGGCGGCGCGGCCGTTGGGAAACGCGCCCTCATACTGAATTCATTTCGGCCTTAACCCGCTGCTGTCTCTTTTTCCCTTCCCGAAGGACCCCCTTCTCTCTCTAAGGGGAAAGAAGGGGACAGGGTTCCGATAGTGCCGTGGTCACGGCGGGGTAGGACGAAACGGCGTGTGGAAGGGGTTTTATTTTGTTTCGTGGAAGAGAGCAGGATTGAGGGATGGGGGTCCGGCGAGATAAGGGTTTTTTAGGGTGTGGGGGGAAGCATATAAAAATATAAAAGCGATCGGGAGAGAGGAGGGGTGGATTAGGCAAGGACAAGGGTGCTGAGTGTTACGTCCTGCAATGGGGCGTCCTTCGCGTCGTTCCCCGCGCATCCAGAATTCAGGCGATCCGTGGCTCTTGCAGTTTTTATTTCTCTCTCTCCATACCCTCCCTCACTGTGGGGTAGCTTGCGTGATGCCTTGTTTCCACACTGATCGTTTTGACATTGGTCGGAGGGTGACGGTTAGCCAACCAGCATTTTGGACGATGTTTATCTCCTACATACACCTACATCCCCTGAGGGCGCGTGGTGTCACAGTGGGTAGAAAGTTGGGCTACCGATATAGAGGTCCAGAGGTCTAATCCCGGTTGAAGCCTTTGGACAAAGAAGGTCTATAAATTTTCTGAAGTTGCGAGGCATAATGACTATATAATTTGATTGATACTGAGGTCGTGGCCAGTTAAATTGGTTTGTTGTTGTTTGTTATGCAATTCTTATCAGGTTATTCAACTTTTATTATTTATAAGTGCTCTTTAAGTTGGCAATATTGCTGTATGTGTGCCACTTTCCTTAAAATAAAAAAAATAAAAAAGTAAAAATAAATAAAGTAAGTGCGAAGTAACTGTGGGGAAGGAAATCGCCTGATGCCTTTTTTCCCGCACTGATGGTTTTGACATTGGTCGGAGGGTGACGGTTAGCCAACCAGCATTTTGGACGATGTTTATCTCCTACATATACCTACGTCCCGCGGGGGCGCGTGGTGTCAAAGTGGGTAGAAAGTTGGGCTACCAATGTAAGGGTCTTGAGTTTTTATCTCGGATGCAGCCTAGAGAAGTTTTGAAGTTTCCAGGACAAACGACAATACAACTTTCTTGGTTGTGGCCACTAAAATCGGTTTGTTGTTTTTTTTTCATTGCTTTTTTTTGAAATTGAAATAAGCTCAATGGACTTATACATATTAAAAGTACTCTTTAAATTGGCAGTCTTGCTGTACGTATACCACTTGACTTAAAAGAATTAAAGTGAAATACAATTAAAATAAATAAAATTAGCGCGTAGTAACTGTGGGAAAAGGAACTCGCGTGATGCCTTGTTTCCGCACTGATCATTTTGACATAGGCCGGAAGGTGACGGTGAGCCAACCTGCATTTTGGACGATGTTTATTATCTCCTACGCATAGGTATCTTCCCTCGAGGGTGCGTGGTGCCCCACTGGGTAGAAGGATCCTGAGTTCTTATCCCGGATGAAGCTTTTGGACACCGGGATATATAAATGCTCATAGGGTAAGGATAAGTTCAACCGATTCAGGTGTGATATAGCGGGAGTTCGGCATATTGAAATGAAATTTAGTTGCATTTTTCCACAATTACTTAATGCGTACGACGCGTTTCGGCTCACAGAGCCATTATCTGGTACAAGATAGATGATGGCTTGTCTGAGATTCAATGCAATTCCATCTCACTGAGGCCTTCTTGCCCTTATCTACTAGGCCACCTCGCGGAAAGGCCACGTAAGCGGATTTGGCTCGACATAGGTCCAAGGATGACGGAGCTATCATCGGGGCAGCGTCATGTTATCACATAAAAATACATTCACTCGTTATAGTTCACATTAAAATATAACTTTAGTATATGAAAATTTAGCATTAGTTGTAGGGAGCATAGGATGAGAAATAATGTTATTTTTCTGCATCAAAGTCCCTGAGAGGGCTATTCCACCGTATTATGGAGTAGGTACCTTAAAAAATCGTTGCAATTTTCAATAGTTAGGTTATAAAAAGCAATAGGGAACAAATAGGTGATAACATCGAAGAAAATTATTATTATAAGTGAATTAATAATTAGAAGAGCTATAAACTGAGTAGAGGCAGGCACATACTCAGCAATTATATTTCGACTTTATAACTTGCCCTTAGTTAGCCGACCGTTGCTAGACCTCGGCTTGAGTCAACTTCCTTTTGGATGGCTCAACATATCCTGAGTAGACATAATGAGATCACTAGGAAAAGGGCACACGGATTTGCCTCTAGTTCACAGATTTATTTCTTGTGTCGTGCGGCGTAACTTTCTCTTTCTTCCGTAATTCTCTCGTCCTTTCTCTCGCCTGTGGTCACTGATTCCTTCGTTCTTGTCGATGATATCCACTTATGCACTTAAAGAGATATTATGGTCATGTTGAAGTCATCATGTCATTCGACCGAATAGGAAGTTTGCGTGGGTTAGATCAGTCTGGCTGAGAGAAGTTAGCATATTATTGCCATGGCCGTAAATAGCCTAGTGTATAATTCTACGAGTAGTATCCTAGGCATAACCTAGGTATGTTATTGTGGTATTTGTGGTAGCGGATACTTATTTTTAGTTACCAGAGTATCTAATGGGTAATTATAGATGGATGGCGGCATTGTGCTCAAATGTAGATTGAAGGTATTGTGCTCGCTTATTAACATGATGCCTAAGTGGTTATGAGATTGAAATTATTAGCCATTAGAAAATAGATTCTTCAAGTATGGGAGTTGAAGACAGAGGACTTTTATCTGCCGAGGCATCACTCAGAACAATAAATTTTTCAAATTTCTAAATAGCAATCCTCGACTCTTATTAGGGCCTATGGTAGCTCAAAATTTTATAATTGCGCATATTCGTATGGACTGGGCTGGCAAGAGAATCCACAGTTACGCAGGGCCAGTGGATTAACTGTGTCTTCATGCTGATATTATTCGATCATCTTCTTCTGCGCTGTCCTAATCTTGTAAAAGCACCCACCTAACCCAAAAGATGCAAGGAATATCCAGTTGCCCTCGTTTTTTAAACTTTTTTAAATGTGAATTTTGGGTGAGGGATTTTTCCGATTCCATTTGCAGTTACCTCTAAAAATAACTTTGGATTCACATTTAGTTGCTATATCAAGCAGAGTGTTCTATCATTTGCAAATAGGTAATTATTTATGCGTCCATTTGATATTTTAATTGGCGATAATGTTTTTAAGGCATATATACGAGTTTGGATAATTACTGATATGCAATCTTTTGGTTATCAAATTGAAGAAAATTAATATTCACACTTGTAATTTTCATTAAAAAACGTATATAAAAGTCATATGTCAATAACTGACAACATGGAAATGACTGTTAATATGTCAATATATACTACCAACATTATATTGGTCAAATTTCTGATAAGGCTGTAATATCTTGCTGTAAGCGTTTACCGGATATGGTAGAAATGTTTTAAGAAAAATCCGAAGTGATTGATCGAATTTAAGGAATCTTAGAAGCATAATTTAGCCATGTCTCATGCACAGTTTTATTTCTTCAAAATATAAGAAATATTTTCGTGAAATTATGACATTGTGTCTGTTGACTAACTCAATGTGTAATATTATTTGGCCGGGTTGTAATATGTGGTCACAGTCAGCTGACACGAGAGGAATAGGGAGCAAGATTTTCTATCATTCAGGCCATAATAGGATATCCAAGGGCGTCCAAGGTCCCCTTATTTAAAGGTCTGAATATGTGTTTTCCTCACACCGTTGGGTTCATAGCGAGATGAAATCTTATCTGCGAATCACATCCACTTTCGTGGTGTGAAGGCATTTGGAATAAAATTTCGGTTCTGTATCTTGATGCGCATTTTCCACTGCATGCAATCATAATCTGATTTAACGCCATTTTCAATTTATATCACACAAAAACATGAAATTTCAACCTGCTCCATGATGTGAGCGTAAACTTAGGGTAAAAAATATATACCTTCTAGTAAGCCAGTATACTTTTTGTACACAGCAGAAATCATGACTTTTCAGACGTGACTTCAATGCATCTTAACTTAGGGGCCGATTGGCGTTATGAAGAGAACATTATTTTGACCTTTTTCAGTTAGGTCACGTGGTACTGTATTATTTAAAATAACTTGTATTTTATGCTGCGCGAAGTGATGACAGTCAACAATATTAGTGAAATGATAAATTGAAATATTTTCCGCTGGAAAAAAAGTTAAGCTCCGAGTGTAGTACAAATAGATGGTAAAATCATGCGGAAATATTGAAATATCTCATTTAAATGATTTTAAAAATAAAATGAGCTCATGCTCTTGTTGCAGTTTCGGTTCTCTTTGTAGCCATATATTTTGCTTTCTATCTTCAAATTAATATTTAACCATACCCAACTGTTCACTCATTTAGCGCTTCAATCTGACGTTTGGTTTTGACAGGTGAGGTAGATCCCACCACGGACTATGCTCAAGGTGTATGGATTTCGAACATTGCGTGTTTTCTTGGGCCACCACACACATGGAGGGATTTTGTTAGTCCCGCTGATTTGACCCGGGAACCATTCGAGCAGTAATAATTTAGACCACATTTTTTTAGTTGTCACATCAAGTGAAATTCAAGTCGATTAGGTATTGCTTTATGCTTTCGTTCGATTTTTCTCAGTGGCGATGATGTTTCTCGTGCACTTATGCGAGCCCTGGTGATTCATATTATGCAATATTTTGGCCATCAAATTGAAATAATAAGTTCATTTGCGCAGTTGCAAGTTGCCATTAAAACAGGTATTAAAAAGTCATGCATAAACAACTGACAATACAGTTACGACCGTCAGCAGGTCAATATATACACCTAACACCGTACATCTTATTTGACTGCCTACAAGATCACCAAGCCCACGACGAAAGCAGTCTAGAAGCATAAATGAAAAAGTCTATATACCTCACTATTGGCATGAGCGCATTGATTATGTGGACAAGGGGGATAGGGGGCTCTCCTCTCCTGTATATATTCGACAACTGAACAAAATAACTATTTTATCTAGTGTAAATTGAATACCAAAGAAGGGGAGTGGCTAGGGGAGAGAGTCCCCCCTAGCCTCTCTCTGGATCCCCCAATGCTTATTTGCATGAAATTACAAACAAATTACAGTGCCACGAATAAGTTTACAGAACTTGAATACTGTAGCATTCTTAAATGAAGGTCTGAAACGTTCTAAAGGGTCTCAAATGCAGATCAATGTTTTTCAAGAAACCTGAATCTAACTATGTACACTGCCAAAAAAAGTATAACCAAAACGAAACTTGGTAGTCCAGGAATTGAAGCTTAAAAAAATGGCAAAGTCTTGCAATTTTTTCAAAATGATTCGATTGGCATAAAAATTTGGGATTGTGCTAATTTTACCCTCTACTCCAAAATCTATATTATGCCGATGGGAGCTTATTATTTTTTAAGGGGTGAGTACTACCCCTAAATGCCAAAATTTATAAAAAAAAAATTTAAAGCTTAATATGGGTAAAATGTTGTTTGGATTATTTGAATAGGGATTTTTTATGCTTTGTAACATAAATTCATAATATTTGAACCCTTAAAAATCAACCTTTATCTATGGTTAATGTAGTAAAAATTATTTACCCTAAAAAGATAAATTATTATTCGTCCTAGTTTTTTAATTTAAATACGTTTTTGTTAATTTAACTAATTTCATTTTTAAACATTTCAAACCTTAAAAACCACTCCATATAACAATGCATTGCATATGGTTGATTGTTCTTCTTCGGCGAGAGAAACGCACATTCGAGGGGTCTAGGGTATTTTGGAAATATAAAGCTATCCGGGTATTCCTATTTCCCTAAAGGAAAGTAGTTCTGGCGGAGGAAGAAATGGATTGTGAGAGTGAGTTTGAAAGCTCTCAGGGGTATTGGTGGAAGGAGAAAAAAGGCGATTTCGGGCCGTCGTGAAATATGCGTGACCGTCCGGAATCAATGGTCGCTATTCTTGGAAGCCCTTTTATCATTTGGTTAATTTCTTTCTATCGGGGCACGGTATCGGAGAAGAGTGTCACAGGGTCTCTTAGGCCTTTTACGAGAACGTACCACATACTACTGGTGTTTCTCATTTTCCTGCAGTGGCAAAACACGACGCTGAACATAGCTCGAAACACATTTTTAAGATGAAGTTTTTAATTCATTTTATATTTCCTGGTGTACATTTAAATGGTGACTGAATGTATTCTGAAAGCATTTCATTCCCAAATGAATCTCGAAATGCGATTAATGGGCGTGGATCGGTTGACCACAAACGTGTTCATTCATGGGTCTCCTGCTTTGAGGGTGGCAGAGAATTCAGGATGAATTTTTTCACTGTATTTCGGGATGAATGTTTCTCTAGCGAATGTGATTTGCTTCCTTTACCTTGAAAAAAATCTTCTTCTGGTCTCTGTTATTTTGCTGAAGAAGAAGCATGATCTTCTGTCATCTATCGGAACTTTGAAAATGTTCACAAAAAATTAAACTATCTGCGGATCGAAGGTACTTTTCATGAATCAATTACTTATTTTTTTAGCGAGCATATCCCTCCTCAATTCATTCATATTCCGGGGCCCTTCGACCATTAACCAAACTCTACCAAGGGGACCACCACGTTAATACCTCTGGTATGAGAAACCCAAAAGCGGGAAGTGGGAAGCTATCAACTTCTATGATTCCTGTGGTCTCCAAATTGTGTGTCAAATGAAAATTTGACAACAAAACAATTTGAGACGTTAAGCTTCCGCTAATTTTACAAATTGCTGGTTAAATCTTTTCTAGGTTTTCAGAGGAAATATTTTGATTCATACTTTGATAGTTATTCCGTAGGCATCAATCGTATCCATTCCAGGGCTTTGTGGATGGCGATGGCTGCTCATTAATTCAAACCTGCTGCCAGATCTAAGGGTACATTTAAATAGCAATTTCCCATACCCTTTTTACTGATTGTTTCTTGACAAATGTTCACATATATAGTTCACATATACTTTTTTATCTTCTGTACATTTTTTGCTAGGGTAGAATGTTAGGTAAAAGAGGGAGAGGAAGGAAGAGAATATGATTTTTTAAAAGATAGAATGAAAGGGAGTAGGCCTTTCAGTGAATTGAAGAGGGAAGGGCTTGAAGGTAAAGCAGGCTCCTAGAATGCTTCTCAAGTACTCCGTTGGAACCTACCTTAATCGGTAGGATAACGTAATAAAATATTTATTTTTGTTAGCAAAGGTTTGTTTTGTTTCTCTTAGTTTTTTTTATTTTAATGTTAAACATGAAGGGATGTTACTAAAGTCAAGCAAGGATATTTATATTTCCTATATACATCAAAATTTGCTGTACTCTAATGAATAAGGGCCAATGCAAAGAGATAGAGGAAAACGCCGATTCAGATCCTACCGAAGTGGTGAAGTACGCATTGCATATCCGTAATTGGTCTACATTTTTTTTGAAACTACGATGAAAAAGATTAGACGAAGGCAGTGGCATAGACAAAAGATGTAGGAACTAGGCAGTAGAAACTGAAAATATTTGATGATCTTCGAAGCCAAAAACCATTTAAGAGTTATGTTCGTATTGATAGTAACATAAGGTGGCTATAAGTTATCTTTTTAGTTATGTTCCAAAGCCAACCATTTAAAAGAGTATCATTTGCCGAAATGAAAGAACCGTTTATCAATCTAGCACCCGCAATTTTAGTGTGTAGAAATGATTGGTCAATGACGGAAAGCGAAAAAACTCATTCTTTGATCATATTTCTCATTCTCATTCGAGCTGAATAACGGGTTTAATTAAATATTATTTAATCCTCATTGGATCGCTTTACAAATATAGTCCTTGAGGTAATAAATAATGTCTGCTACATTTGGCAGGTAGCAACCTTTCTCGATTTAAACATCAGCTCGGATCGCCATTAATTAGGGAGATGATTTACGATATTTCTGATTTTTTTCAACGGCCCTTTCACCTCTTCCATGAGTTCTGTATTTGTCTGATGGAGATTCATTAAAAATATTATATTTGGGAGTTCTGCTAACCTATAATCGAACATATAAAGCTATAAGGAGTTTGTTCGAAAATTACATTTTTTAAAACCTGAAGTCAGACAGTTTTCTGTAGTATTACGGAGTAAGTTTGATCAATATGAATATCACGATACATCATTTTAGTAAGGCATGGCCGAAGAGATCTATGCAGATAATGTTAGGATTGAAATGATTGTGAAATGGTTGGATACCCAAATTTTCTCTTGCAACTGAATTCCCTAATTTATCTGTCCCCGCTAACCCTGGGTGGCGAATCTTGTGAGACTTTGAATAAAATTAATTTCTTGCATAGCATGTCAGTTTAAGGTGTATTTATCTTTCATTTATAAGATTTCGGGTGTGTATATGACGTCATAAAATATTATTTTGATTTAATTCATGCTATCTAGTTTTAACTTCAATTCTTCTCTTCCCTCACATTCTATGGGAAAGACCTATTTTAAATTACTATACATTCATATTAAGTCATGTAAATTAATATGTATCTGTTCCAAAACACAATCATTAACGGTGAATTTATTTTTATTGTGTTATTTTCTATGATTACATTTTTTTGGCTTTGAGATTTTAACGTACCATACTGAACTCGTGAAATAATGTCTGTTCATTTCGTGTAATAATGTGGTGAAGGAATACGTCGAAGGAGATTGATTAAGTAATCAATTTTTAAAAGAGAAGATTTACTTACGAAAATTTTACGTGATAGTAGCATAGAGTTTTGGCTTGCGACACAAAATGTTCTCCGCTATTTCGGCCATTCACCACGATAATGGCTCTGCTCCCGTCCACCGCGCGAGAGATTGTTATTGTTATTTTAAGAAATAGCTCTTGTCAAGATAGGTGGTATATTACTGGTAGTTTTTAAGTTTAAGGCACCTCATAGTACCTGGAATTAAATTTTGATCAACTGAATTCCCTTACAAAAATAACTACGAGTATTTGCAAAGCAAAATATCAGATTTTTTACGTTTCAGTTGCATTCCATAGATAACAGCTTCAAACCATCCTTCAGATTCCTGATTTAAGAAAATGAGTAATATTTATCTCCTGTAGAGATGTTCCGCAAAATTTCTTAAATGGTGAAACGGTTTGTGGTAGGGCAGGGTAGCAGGGCATGGGAAAGTTAGGAAATATATTTTCCGGCCCCGGTGGCGGCGGGGTGAAGTCCTAGCATGGTTAACAAGAGGTCGCGGGTTCTAGTCCCACATGGGTACGTTTCCCCTATCATGGGCTTGGTTGTTCGTTCACGTTTGATTGTTAAATTTTCTGATTACCCCGATACAAAATGGCCAATATGAGTTGCATCGGTGGTTTGGGAATAAACAAAATAAATAAAACAAGGGAATTTCAGCTTGATAACCATGGATGAGCGACGTTGCGTTGAAAATGTTAGCTTATAGGAGCACAGCTACTTCAAACCAATCCCTAAAATTTATCCCTGATTTATGAAAATAACCATTTTTATCTCCTGTAGGGCTACTATGAATAACATTAGTCGCGAAACGGAGATACTGTGGCAGGAGTCTGTAGGATACAGGGAATTAAGGGAATTTCAGCTTGATTGCACTTATATGTTATTTTTTCCTATAAATTAGTAAACTATTATTCTGATTAAATACTCTTTATCCAGTATTTTATCTCCATTTCTTCTGTTCCCTCACATTTTTTGGGAAATACCTATTCCATGTATCCCATTATATTCATCTTAAATTACGGAAATTAATAGGTATCCGTTCCAACCCATCCCTTTTATGGTGAACTCATTTTTCTAAGATGGACCTTGTTTTAGGCTTTGAGATGTTAACATCTTGCATGGTACTGTATATTTTTTATAATTTGTGAAGAACCGTCTTTACAGGTCGTGTATAATAACGTGGCAAAGGAATGCCTCGAAGGAGGTTGGTCAAATTATCAATTTTGTAAAAGGGAAGACTTACTAATGAAAATTATGGCTTTTAGGAGCGCAAGGTTGCTTCAAACCAATCCCTAAAATTCCTGATTTACGAAAACGAGCTGTTTTTATCCCCTAATGAGATATTCCGCAAAATACATAAACGGTAAAATTTTAAGAGATATTGTGGCAGAAGCCTGTGGGGTATAGGAAAGTAAGGGAATTTCAGCTTGATAACCATGGATGGACAACGCTGCTTTCGATGTGGTTTCCGAACCGAAATGACGACTATCCCATCCGTTTGTGAGCATAGCGATGAGTGCGCTAACCCCGCGCGTACCGCGGATGAGCATTTTCTGTGTTGCGGCAGCGGGGGGGTCGGCGTCCGCCGGGGATATTCGTGCTCGCCCGCACTTTGATGGGCTTTTCGTCTGTGTCCTTCTGAGCTGAGCTGAACCATCATCGTGGCGGATCGTCCAAATAGCGTTTCGTGTCGCAAGCCGAAATTCTGGGCCCCGTGTGAAGCGAGCGTAAACTTATTTTATTGCCGAAGACTCGACTGATGCGCGAGGAGGGGGAACGGAGGGAGGGGGGTTCATCGATTTCCCTCCCCTCCGCTGCAGTTATTTTCCCTGGCCATCCGCAAATATTCACGCATCGTTGTCATTTTGTGGCCAACAACCTTCTGTATTAGAAGATTACGTAAATCCGGTCGATCTGAGAAAGCAATCAATGTTGCTGTAGCGTGATGTCCAAATATGAAAACTATATATACTTTTTGTATTACACTATGGATTAAGAATGTAATCCCCCCTTTTATTTAATATTTTCGGCAAATTTAATATGCTGTATTTTAAGGCCTCTTTACACGATAACTTAACACGTACGAGTTAATGTTTGTTTGCATGAATAGTTTTTGTGGACCGGAACGAATGCATGAAACAAATTAGAATAGTTCTATTTTATGTGCATGCATTCGCGCAAGTTGTGTGGTTACACGGTTCATTTTGGCGTTCATTTTCGCCTTAATTCATTTAGACATTAACCCGTGCGTGTTAATGTACCGTGTAAACAGGCCTTTATAATATATGCGCGGAAGTGGTTGCAAAGGTTTACAGAATATGCTGGGAATAAGGAACTCCAAATAACAATACTGGAATATATGCTGGAAACGCGAAGGCACCAATCGTTGGTCTTCTTTATGTTGTCAGGGCAAAATTATAGATTGTTATTTTAAGAAATATATGTTGCCAAGTTAGGTGGGATGTTGCCGGTAGTTTTCAGGCTTAAGGTATCTCATGATTACTGGAATTAAATTTTTATTAATTGTATTCACTTATATATCGGAGACTATGAATATATCTCTGCGGAGGAAAATATCAGCTATTTTTCATTCAGTTACATCCCAGCGTTTAAGTGTTTTGAGCCTTTTTCACACATCAGAAGGGGGTCTTTCGTTTTCTCTATCGCGACATTTTAGCATAATACTCTTGGTCTTATCACATCGTTTACTTAAAAAAATCCTTTTCTGAAATAAACTAATTCATATAGACCTCATGTACAGCAAGTATATCCTTAATATTGAAGAAATATTTATTCCAGAGGGTACAAAATTAGTTTATTTATTAAATGCCTAACCTCGGTTACTTAGCGAACCTTTTATTTCAAAATTTTCTATTATTTTACCTGTTTTTTTTCTTGCCAATATTATTTACTCTCTTTTACCCGGGACGATAATAATTTTAATCATAAAAATACGTAGAATAAACAAAGAGAAATAAATTACTTATTCCATTCTTCCTAAAGTAGAAAGCTTTGAAAACATTTTGATGGTCCAAATGCTGATGTTATCGTGCCATCATGTGAGTAGGTGGACGTGAAAAGAATCCATTTATAAGCATTACAATCTTTGAAATAAATTCCCTTCCTTGGCCATCATAGCAGCTTGGCATATATATATAGTGAGTCAGTACATGGAGATTCCTGTCTTGGGGCAAGAGAACGTGCATATCATATTGAATGGGTTCGCCCTTGTGACAGGGACAGAAGGCAGACGGAGAACAATAGAAGAAATAATAGGAGAAATTAACGTAAAACCTGCCTATTCCTCGTCTTCTTTCATTTTTTCTCCATTCCCGGACTCCATGAAAACCCATTGAACGATTAGGGACGAAAAAAGAAAACGTTTTGTCACTAATTGTGTGATTCCCTATCTGAAAATAATAATATAACTTTATTCCATTTACATTCAAATATATTACATTAGAAAACACTTACATAATTATGGAATATATAGGTACCCCTAATTGAATAGTTATGGGGCTACCATCTTAGACTTTTTGCACAGGTCTGGTGCTAACACACATGAGAAGTAAATTTATTTCTTTGCATTCAGTTATATGATATCTTACTGATTGCATTCATTTATAATATGATATTTAAAATATTTACACAAGGATAACTATCTTTCTTATATAAACGCATAATTACTACATACATAGACTATCCTGAGCTAAGTATAATTTTGAGCTTAGTATTGATGATATTGTATCATTTATTGTCTCGGGCGTGATTCATGGAATCGCCTTAAAATAGTGAAATGTTAAATACTTTCTATTTCCACATAAATTTTGTAGCTGTTATGTGAAGTTACATTGGTTTTTATATTTCATTATGGTGATATATATGTTAAATGTGTGCTGGGTATGATAGGAGAAAATTGAAAAATATATTCAGCATGCCTTATTCCTTGTGTAGATCATCGCACTAGCTTAGCATATCTGTAGCATTAGGGTGGGGTGTCATCACATTTGCCTGGTATGGTCGGGTCTTCAGGCACGAAAACGTCCGTGTACCATGTCTGCCGAATTGATTTGCCCTTGTGACAAGGTTAGGAGGTAGCCGAACCAAAGAAGCACGAGGAAAAGTGATCGTAGAACTTCCTTATTCCCCCACGTCCTTACCTTCTCTCTCAACCCTTTCCTCATTCCTCGCCGCCCCCCTGGGATATCTCGTCTCGGTTATATCCCCCAAACTTCCAACCCTCTTCCTCCGTATCCCTAGCCTTTTACGGCGACGGATTACGGGGCTCCCGTCTTCGGTTAACAATAGGGCAGGGGCAAGAGGATGGCCCATCCATCTTTATGTGCTTCAAGCGGTACATCCCCGTCCGGCTCCGTTTCAAGGGTCCCAGACGAAACGCGGAATAACCGACCACCCCTTTCTGCGGGCGGAACCATAGCCTCCCACATTCTCCCGCTCCCCTGCGTCTTGCTTCGCGTACGAGGAGGAGCAAGCCATCTGCCGACGATCGAGACCCATTATCATCATACCCATCCCACTCCAAATGTCTAATCCTACCATGTATTTTCCTCCCTTCCCAATCGAAATTCGATTTTCGATATGAATTGCGGAGGAGATATCGATTTGCGCGTTGTTTTTTGTTTCGTTTTGTTCGTGTGATGTGGTTTGTTAGGAGGGCTGGCGTGGGTGGTGAGGGGGTCTGCAAAGGGCATTATAAAAGGCTATTTCGGCGTCGGAATTGGAGTTGGTCGGGAGGCAGATATGGCGGTTGGTGGGGGGAAGCATCGCATCGGAGCACGCAACATACTTTCCCTCTTTCCTTCTCGCACAATCACGCAGTCATAGTTTCGGGTGTAATTCCTACCCTTGTATGAAACGGAGTGTACGTCGTGTATATGATATTACTCGCTTTCGCTCGTTGGGGGGAACTCTACCCCCTCCTCGCCGAAACTCCCCCGGAAAAGTCTTGCGGCTTTAACGATCACTCTGCCAATTTTTATATCCCGTTTTTTTTTCTAAGAATCGTTTTTTTCAAATGGCTACATTAGAAATAAGAAATGTTTCCACTTTCACTGATAAAATGACCGTATATTATATTGATTACAATTTGAAATTAAATTTTTGCTAAGAAAACAACGCATTTTTTAATGAAATACAAAAATGAAATAAATTTTTTATTAGCCTGACTGTCCCTACATTATTTGCTTCATATAGGAACAACGAGAAACATTGGGCGCACACGTGCCATTATAACAGGCAACATTATAAAACTCAATTTATGCTTAACATCATAAGATAAGAATCTACGATGTAAAATTAATTACAGTTAATTACATTTTAATTGATGTTACGAATAAATTAACTGCTCGTGCCAGACAAATGATGCATAATAAATGTGATAAATAATTTAGTGTATGAAGTGTATAAGAAAATACTCTCCTATTGTTTAAACAATAATTTGTATTTGCTGTCCCTATTGTCAGTAGTCGAGTATTTAAGAGACTGGAATTATTTTATTTATTAATTTTTATTTAGTTCCATAACCGGGATGTTAAAAAAATTTAACAATTGCACGTGCACGAACAACTATGCAATGGATATGGACGACCTACCCAGGCGGGACTCGAACCCGCGATCTCTTGTTTGGCATGCGAGGACTTTTCCCCTCCGCCACCGAGGCGGGAAAAATTACACTTGTATGAAACCGAGTGAACTGCGTAGTCGTCTTTCGTTAGGAGTAAGCTTATGTCGACATCGGATTTCTCTCTTGTCGAGTGACTAAGGGCGCACGTATTGAAAGTTATTAATTTCGTAAAAAAATCTGTTTCAGACAAAATTCAGAAAATAAAAAAAACAAACTGTTAGTAATTTTGTTTTAATTTAAAACATGCTCAAAACCGCATCGTACTTTTTTATAACCCTGGAATTGCTTTTTACAGCGCCATAGTTACACCTAAAGCCGTAGTTAGAGTCGCCTATAAACCATTGCGGTGTAAAGATTAATAATATCGTATCTTTTCTTCTTTTTCAGTTAAATCAGAGTACCATCCGGGTTTAAGTGTGCTGGAGGACGCTGTTCACCCTCGTTTTGAACGAGTACTCCAAGAGAAATTCCAGCTTGAAAATAAGTCTGCTTTTTGAAATTTTTGGGAGCACGAGGGGAATTGATAGTTCACGGCCTATCAAGGCCAGCAGAGCTGGGATAACAATGAAATTTCTCGCGAGTTACTATTACCTTCTGTGATAATGCCCATGCTTGGCTTTACTTGTGATTCTCCTCGCATTCAGTTCAACTATAACTGAAAGATAACTATAATCGTGCTAATTCCGAAGGTCCTTTATTCCCTAGTTCTTACCCTCCTTAGTGTGTTTAGGCGTCTATAGTGCTTGTGATTCCCTCGTATTTAGTGCCATTATGTGTTTTCTTTGTGGTGATTTCCAATAAGTGAAGATCCTTGTTCATCATCCTTACCCATTTTATTTTTTTGTGGTTATCTAAGATGTGTCAGGCTTCCTGTTTTTGCATAGGTATTATGCTTTCTGTAGTGCATTTTGCCGTGACTGGTGCTTGTGCTTTCCTAGTAGGCTGTGCCATAGAGGGTTTTGTGAGTAGCGATTTCGAGTGAATGAAGTGTTAGTACTCCTGAAGAAGACGTCATGTGTACGACTCATGAGCAAGTGAGGCCAAATGATGAGGATGCACGTTCTTAAGGTCAGTTACTAACTAGTCTTTGATCCTAAAGTCCACGATTCCGTGTCGGGTTTCATTTAGTATTGGCTCTTTTTTTGAGAATGCATGTTTCCTTACGAGAGATCTTAACTTCATTCTTCGACTCATCCCGACTGGTCAATTTGGACCTCATTCCCCGTGACGTAAAAAAATTTGGTGAAATCTGTAAGCTCGAAGATATTTTTATAAACGAGCAAAAATATGATATATTTATATTTTCCTTATTTTTTTAAATGGGTAAATACCTTCATCTGAGAGTTGTAAGGGGTATTCCTAAAATAGTACATTGTATAAAAAGAAACCCCTTATCAATTTCTCACTATTAGTTTTCATCAAAATCATTCATCACTTTTTGTGTTGAATTTTGTGAAATGATTGATACTGCTGATTTAGTCGTCTGGTTGAATAGACTATTTTTTAAATAGTTTTAATGACAACTTAACCGATTTTTCAGAGGAAGGTGTGGACCTTCCAGATTTTTGTCGATTCCGCAATATTTTGAAATTGTATAAAGCAGTTCTTGTTTTATCGTTTGCAGGTAGGGAATCTACCGCCGGTGGACTGCGTCTGACGCCAGGTGACGCCATGGGAGACGCAGCCGCAGCAATGGTAGGGTGTCGACGGTTTCCAAAGGCCACAGCGCAGAGGAACCGGAGTAGATAGTTTGGGATCGCTTTTCCCTGCAATATGATCCGTAATACCCACCATAATATTTTTCCGATTGCCTTTAGTTCATGTATTTCGACGCGAACGAACAAGGGGAGAATACTATATGATATGCAGTTTAATCGTGAAAATTATGACTGGTTTTCAATTCCGCCATATCGCCTGCAGAACTACAATATTTGATTATTTTAGCTCAAGTGGTGATGTGATTGGCATCAGAAACTGTCAGGGTTATCTTAGTTTTTGTTGAATGTCATGAACAGGTATTTCTTCATTATTATCCTGTCCCTTTAAAACTTAACTATACGCGGCAGTATAAATCATTTCGCGGTTGATCGGTTGGACACAGCCTGTAAATGACAATTCCTTCAGTTTTTTTAGACAATCCGTTTTCTTTCAATATAGGCGTCGTAGATCGTTCGTTGCACGTCGTAGATAGATCGTTCTTTGCACGTTTCCACCGGTGTGTATAGTTGGTAGGGCGGATTTCAAGAGTTTTGGATGATTACTGAGAAATAATGCATCGCTCTCATTGGTCCGTCATTCTTGCGATTGATCCATTAAATGATTGCTTTAAAGATTGTGTGAAAGTTTTAATTGCTTTTTTATTTACAGAAACATTCAGAAAAACTATGCCCTCAATAGAGGACAGGAAACCCGCGATGAGTGATCCCTAAAATGCCTCTTACCCCAAAAAAATAATTTAGATAATAAGATTTACTTGTAGCGTAATTTAAGAGGTTTTATTATGTATTTTAGTGTGTGCATGATTAATCTACGGCCACGGGTGTGAGCTGTATCCTGTCTGAGATTCCTTACAGTTTCCTAAAGCTACATTGTGCGTTGTCCACCTGGTATGGCATGCTTGATTGTTGCACGATTGCATGCATTCTTGCTGTCTACTATTCTCTTCTGAAATGAAAATGATGGAATGGATAATCCTATCCACATGTAATCTCCAGGTATGAGCCATTTAAAAACGCTTTTTTCTTAAATAGTAATCTATGTCTCAGACCTCTTATCAAAGTATACGTATTAGTGGGTTTTCAGGAGTGTATGTATCAATGCAGTGAATATGAACCAAAATTTATTAAAAGTTTGGTCGTTAAAAATTTTTGGTGTGGTGTGATGATATGTTTTTTACTCGTAATCTGGCAGGTAATAAATAAGATTACAACATCTAACCTGAAAGTTTTGAGGAAAGCATTACGCTGGATACATTATCCTTAAAAGATAACATCCGACATGTATAAATAACCATTTCTCGTGGAACCTAAACAACTCGATGTGTGTGATTAGATCACACTGTTTGTTGTTGCGATCTTCATTGATGAGTTCCGAAGTAAATATTTTTGCTCGATTTGCAATCAGGGTTAATTGATTGAAAGTGAACGCATGCAAATTCGATCGGTAGTTCACGGACTAAAATACTGCTGCCGTTATTAAATTATTTGACTAATTTTTGCGATATTTTTTATACTTTTTCATGTACTATCTTCTTCAACAATTTTTATTTAACATTTAAGACTTAGGATTAAAATGCGATATTTTCTAGCTTTGTAAATGGCCCGCTGCATTTCAAAAGTTAAAAAAATGTTTCCTCTGTAAAATAAGAGGATTCATATCGTTTAAAAAAGTACTAAAAATGTGTTGACAAAACTGAACATTAGATTAGTAAGCACTGCAGGAACAAGTGGCTTTGTACGCAGTCACGCACACGGGTGCAAAGTTAAATACACCAAACGATGAAGTTCACCATTAAAAAATATTTGTATTTGATAAATATCCCGGCTAAGTCAAACATTTTTTCATGGCGAACTTCATTCTTTGGTGTATTAGATTAGTAATTTACGACCACTAGATCCTAAAAATTATTTTCACGAGTCATTGTTAATGCACCTCAACGATTGGAAACATGTAAAATATTTACAAACCTTACGTTGCCTCTGAATCGAGGCTTTACGAGATTCAGAATAATTGATTGATCAATGACAATCACGGAAATATATTTAGATACGAATCACTTGCATCATCAATTTCCCTATATACTCCATTAATTTTGATAGCATTTTTTTCCAATTTTTCGTATTTAATAATTAAATCAATTGCGCGATTTGAATAACAAAGGGAAGTTTATTTTCATTTTCTGTTTCGGGCTAATCGGAGTTTCGACCCATCGATTACTCGTAATGTTTGTGTAACGTGTGAGAGAGCTATGAACCCTTATAAATTGCAATTGATTTGATAGACGTTTTAACTTCCCTCTGGTTTTCAGTCAGACAAATCAAACACCTTGAATCTTCACCAGCCACTTTTGAAATTTATTGTCTGCAGTTATGGATGTGGAGGAGAAACTCATCGATGCGAAGATTAAACGTGGCAGAAATGAAGGTAAGAAGTAGTTGAATATTTTGATGGAAGGTAAAGGCGTTTGGACGTCATATCCGTCAACTCTTCGGTCCATGGAGATGACAGATGCAAACGGACATGATGATACACTATGACTGGTTACAGAGTGCTCAATGAGAAATAAGACAAACTTTTTCTCGCGAATAAACACAATATTCCTCTTCTGCTTAGTCCGCGGACATATGCATCATGTCCGTAGGTAGCACAATAGTAAAAATAAAAAAAAACGTTAAATAATACTAACGATATCTGCCACTTACGTCATTAGATTTTATGATTGACAAACTGTAATTAGAAAAATTTTGTTCTTATACAAACAAAATTTGATATTTTTAAATTTTGCCTGTCGAAAATGTACGTTTTTTGTAGATTGGCCGTACCATGTGAAAACTCTCACTTTGGATGAGTTTTAATGGAGGGTTAATGGTAAATTATGTTTTTCATATGTTTCGTTTATTTAAACAGCAGTCATTTTCTATTTAAATATATGCAATCATATAAACCTTGAGAACCGATAGATGTCAAATTCGCAGCATCGTGGGAGTAATGAGTATTGTGGTAGTGCTATAAGGATCTTTGCTCGACTCTCAACGGAAATTCCTACTGTAGGTTGAAACAGAATTTAGTTTTTTGCCAATATGATCTCAAGTAACTGAATGGAATACTAAGCTTGAGAATGCTGTATGAGCTTGAATAAGCTGTTACCCTCAGGTTAGCTTCTACAATTCCCCAATGACCTTTCTGCAATTGATTTTTGGTAAGTATTACGTAAGTATTAAAAATCGGTTGGCTATCGCAAATATGGTAAATAATTATGAACTATCGTGTCATTAATTCTTGATCAGGTCTCGATTAGTGTTTCTCGAGGTGAAGACCACAAGAGAGGAAATCGAAATGTCTGGGGAATTCCTATATAGCTGCTGGGAGAACGGAATTTGACCTATCACGAAGAAATTTTGTTTCTATTGTTTGTCAGCGAAGGCATTTCGATCAATTCCTACACTCATCGGCGAAATCAAGGTAGCGGATAAAATATTCCGGAACCAGTGGACACGAGGAAGTGATAAAATAATTTTTGAATGTCCCCTGATACGAGTTCAAATATTTGAATAAATCAATTTACCGATTACCGAACTCCGTCCAATGCCGGATATAGTGTTAAAATACATAGGAATAAATCAATGATATTGTTTGCTGCACCTTCTCTCTTCCATTTTATACGGGTTATCTGGAACGAAAACTACATTTGGCTCCTCTTCATTCGATTGCTTTACTCTTTGCTCCGAATAGTTGGCATCAATAATATGCAGACAGTGCCAGATTGAATTTGCTTGAGCAATTCTCGCATTTTCAGTGTAGGGTTAATGGAACATCATGTCTACAGTGTGAAATAACATGTAACTTAATATATACCGGCAAAATCATGTGTTTTTTACATGTTTTGTCCGTTTTATTCCCACTTATTCTGCAATGGATCTTTATTAATGATGACGTATTTAAATATATTCATTGTTTTTGCTCCAATTTATTTAAGCTTCTGTAAGTTTTTTAGAATTCGAGCCACCGTCAATATACGAGGAGTGATGCAGGTATTTTTTGAAGTGTTGTAATGTTTTTTATTTCTCTGCTTTGTATATACAGTAAAAATTGGTATATACAGTGGTTATAACGGCATCGGCTGTAACGCCAACTCGGGTTTAACGTCACATTTTATACAGACCAGCCAAAATTGAACATTTTATGTTGTACGAAAATCCGTTTATATCGTCAACAAATATTGCGACGCTCGGGTATAGCGTCAAAAATTATGCCGTTCTTAGGTTGCAAAAGTGGTAGTGTTATTGTATTATGTTCAAAAGTTCATAGAAACCATGTGTGGAGGAAAAATTAGCAAAAACAGGTCACAAGATGGACGTTGAGCAGGTGACGGGATGCAACTCTCGTTTAATTGGTGTCTGGAGGGAGCGGGGGCTGTCCCGCATACCTGGGTCTTATCCCTTCCCACCCCTGCATTCTACAAGGTCACTGACACAGGCACTCTGTATTGTATTGTTTGTTTCGTTAGTTCCGGTAGATCATCAGTCACATCACTACCTACCTCCTTGTGAGCATCGCGTATGTTGACAGTTGTTTTACACGTCGTTAGTTGTGTTTTGTTTGCGCAATGTTAAGTTGTGGTGTCACTCAGATTTAAGGCTGCTTTTTTTATAACGCCAATCGGATATAAAGTTAAAAATCTTCTGGTCCCTTTAATGACGTTATAACCAAGTTCCACTGTAATTAATTTCATTTTTTGGACACTATATTTTTTCTATGTGTTTTTTGTGCCTGTTTTGCATATTTCGTTTTTGTTTTTACTCTTCAGCAAATGGTTGTAGTTTAAAAAAGAGAGGATACTGTATTCAGCACGGGGAAAATTACACAATAATTGGGATAATTTGTAAATGAGTGAGTCGGCAACCCTAATGCGAGGTGAAATTCTCAAAGGGTGACCAATTCCAAATACTTGTTTGTACATATTTCAAATATTATTTGTATAATGAGGAATCAAAATTATTATTTTGATTTTTTTGCAGAGGAGGGTATACGATTATATAAAAGGAGCTATTTTTAAGTGCTTGCATAGTTAAAGAGAAAATTTTTATAGATGATATTACTGATCTGAACAGATACTTTAAATGGACTTTCTTATCTTGTGTTGTGAAGAAAAGGAAAAATGGAAATGAAAGAAATTTTATAAGGGGAGAAACGCTATCGGGAAACATCTTGGACTTTAGATGGGTGGATTACGATGATAATTAGAAGGAAGAAAATGTTATTCGCCGAATATTTTGAAACTCATTTGGGGTTATAAATTATTTATATAGGTGCCGGATCGATAGCATTTTGAGGGGAGTGATGGTTAAGATGACAAAGTTTGACACTCCTCTTTGCTACCACTGTGATGTCTTATACCCGTAAGTTACTTCTTATCTCCATAATTTTCTTCTTTTCTCCATTTTTTTTATAAATACAGGTTACATTTGCGGACGAAAAAATACTTCATATGTGTAACCAAAACCAAACGTTAATTTGTTTAATCAAATATTTCCTTTCTTGGGACCAAAAATTTTCAACAGTTTGCCAAAAACAATCTTAGAGGGTAAAAACATGTATACCTTCCTGAAGCATGTGAAAATCTGGCTCTGTGTTCTTTCGTGAAATATAAATATGTATCAATTACGTCAGTCGCTTCCTCGTGCCTTTAATTGGCTCCCGAGACCTGTGACGGTTACGTCATGAAGCGATGGTGCGTCATCTAAGCACTGGGTCGTAGTGTTAAGAATGTTCGTGACGCCATATTATTTTTTCCGAAAATCATAAATTAATGAATTCGAGATGGAGCAACGTCGAAGACTCGCACCCTTGGAATCGACCTCGACATTATAACTGTTTCACCGCTCGATTTTTTCGTCCGTCTCTATCCCGTTTTTTATTTTTGACCTTGGCATGAAACTGGCAAGTTCGTACTAATTCTAATTTACCTATGACCAATGAAAGCTTATGAATATTTGTAGCTTAACTGATCGTAGAGATCATGTGCGGTTTTTCGTAAAAATTCCGAATAATGAACTAACCCTTTATCCATGATAAAACCACAAATGGTAGTTTCCATGCTTAAATTCAAAACTCAACTACCGACAATGGTTTCAACATAGTATGTCATTTTCAAGGTTTCATTTTCGAGCATTCCTAACACTTGAAAATGACATAATAACGATGGCTAATTTCTAACAACGCGTATCTCAAGCAACTTTTTAGGAGAGCAGAAAGCGATTGTTTTAATTGTATATAAATTTAATTGAAATTAAAAACCAAAAAATACATAAAACTGAAAAAGAAGCATACATTTGCAAATAAATAGTTGTTTTTTGCTTGAATTTTATTGTTTATTAACAGCACTAGCAGTATTAACTCAGACCAGCCAAATTTTGAGACACGTGTTGTTAGAACTTAGCCATCGATATGTTGAAACCATGGTCGGTTGTTGAGTTTTGGAATGAAAAAGTGTGGAAATTACCATTTGTAGTTCTTACCATGGACGCATAGAACTTCCACCAAATGAGGCCTGAAACGATTTTATACGAACTAAGCCTGCTTTGAATACTTATTGAAATTGCGTTGGAAATTGCAAATTTGGTATATAATTATGAACTCTAATGTCGTTAAAAGGGAATTGACTTTATCAGGAATCGACTACACTTTGTTAGGCTGTCGCTGAATTTTCATCGCGTGGTTTTTCAAGAATTCGGGAGTCCGCACTTGGATGGCATCACAGTCTCCGATGACGTCAAGCTGTACAATCGATGACGTGTTTGGTCGAGTGAAAACGAGCGTCCTGTGTCCTCGCCACATGTATCACGTGGACACACAAAAAAATGCTGGTTACAGATATTGCCCTCCTAGAGTATCATCGTTTATTCCCCGAAGAGGATGCGGCTAAACACTCGGGTAGTCTAATAACAGAATGACGGCAGTGCATGGCGAAAGGTACGGCGGTCTCGTGTTCCCGTTTCAATTTTGCATCAGTTCGATTGATCCTCTGGTCGATAGTAAATTAATATCCTCCCTTCCTTCGTGACCATAGGAATTGCCCTTCACAAATAGTGACGTCGCATCATCTCTCAATGACGTGTTCATATCGCGTGAATAATTTTTCACATCGACTTCCGAGACTCTTTCCTGGTCGAAGCTTGGGTGAAGGGCAAAGGGAAGTGGCTGTTGGAAACATGGGTATAGATAATGCATCGGAATTTAGAAGACTAAAACTTTGTAAGATTCACTGAATACATATATTTGAACAGGCATGATCCTGTTTTCATTACTTAGTTACATCGTCAGGAAGATATAAGTGACGATGTTACTAAGATGTTATACCCCGGTCGTGCCTATTAAAATACTTTCGGTGAACCATACCATGAAGCCTTATAGCCTTGAAGCCTTATTCTTTTAAATTCCAAAATGGAAGGGTTTCTCAGAGTTAAGCCTGATTTTTATCAGTGATTATGTTTCCTCATTTGGTAACATCTTAAGGAGGTTGGTTTACGAGTGCGTGAATCACAATAATTAATTTTTGTACGTGATAATTAAGCAATGTTTTGCCATATTAGCCAACTTTCACCGAAGTCATGAAGCAAACTTAGGATACGGGAACTATTGGTAATTCAAACCTTGCATTTAAAAAGTGTTAGCACTTTTTCAGCTATTTTAGGCACCAGTGACGGAATTTTGACGTAATAACGTGATTTGACTCTAATTTATTGAAAACTCAAGGAAGAGTTCGGTGAAGGATTTTTTTATAGCTTTTGAGTTTTCATGAGGCTTAACGTACAATTAGTAAGTAGGCTTGGCGTAAGTATAAGTTTTTTTCAAATAGGAAAATATATTCCTGGGTGAATCAACATGTCTCCAATGCTTGGACAACAATCTCCATGGGAGCCCGTTTAATCCGAAAAATGCGCATTTTAAAATGGAATTTAGAGAAAATATAGCTCGCAAAGCGTATTTGTGCAGCTGTGGCGAAAGCTCACCAACAAACATTAAGTGAATAGTTTATAGTATTAAGAAATTCCACCTCATCGAGCCGCATGTCGATGGCTAAGTTCAAACTACACATATCTCAAAATTTGGCCCGTTTGAGACAGGTATCTTAAACAAAGAGTTTTGAGACAGGCATGTTAAACAAAGTGTTTTGAGACAGGTATGTTAAAAATAGTGTTTTGAGACTGGTATCTTAAACAAAACATTTAAAAAATAAAATTTAAAAAAACAACTCTTTGTTTGCAAATGTATGCTTCTTTTTAATTATTATGAATTTTTGGCTTTTAATTTCACTGTACAATTAAAAATATAAATATTTTCTTTCGTTTCTTTTTCTCTCCTGAAAAGTTGATATTTTTGAAATAAGTGTTGTTAGCCATCGATATAATACAAGATAATGAAATTTGACGTCGAGTATGTTCAATTTCAAGCCGTGAAAATTGTTGTCCGCCCAACAGTGAATACACCTGTAAATATTTCTCGGCCGCAGGTAACTCAGCTGGCCCAACCCCCGTGACCAAAGGCACCCTTCCATCCCCATCATGTCATGAAGCATTGAAGGCCGGATCTGATCGATATGTTCCCCTCCCGTAGTTTGGCAGGGGTAGTCGGTGGCACCAGAGGCACCAAGGCAACCTTTGAGTTCGGGCGCCCGTGGAAACAATTAGATTTTTCTGTTAGTTTGGGAGAGAGGGCTATGCAATGCCCACTGTACACTTCGAAGTGGGAGTGATGGGTGAGAAGTGCATGCGTGTAAATTTAAAATGAAAATGGTACAATACGCATTCAATCTTCAGTGGAAGTTCTTTCTCAAAATAGTTGCTGAACATAACTGTCCATTCGGAGTAGCTTATTCTGTTTTGTCATATTGTCGCTATTTAATTCATCAACATTATCCATCGTAATGTAACAGTTCCTTAGTAGTTTTATTTGTGTCTGTGCGTACCGGTGTACTCAATCGATTGTTTAACGAGGCTGGGTTCAGAAAAACTATTTTAGAATATAGAAATACAGAAAAATTACTTGTGTTTGTCGTTAGGGATGCTAATACAAATTTATATCATCACCTACTTTTGCCACTACTGTTTTCTTGGAATATATTTTCATTTTCCGGGGATTAGCTGTATGTAATCCACATTTATGCTTTGCAGCCCAACCCCGAATATACCTCGGGATGTATTTTTCTGAATAGAGATCGGGCTGTCATATTTGAATCTCTCTCTTTTAAAGTATTTCGTGCGTTTTTCTCGGGCCCGAGCTATTTATATGCTAATTATTAATTACGAACTTCTTTATTCAGCTATATGGTCTTCTTGTATGGACGTTACTGTCATTTGGAGGCTCCTAAATGTACCATACCAGGTTATGAAATTATTTTATAAAAAACCAGCGAAAGCCTTGCGATTCTCGCAACACGCACATGAAAATACCTCGGGCTTCAAAGTGTTAAGAAATGCCTCTTTCTGGGTCAACTAAGCATCTATCTAATATACTGCGCTAAGTATATGTATAACATGATAACCGTTTCTCAACTATCGTTTTTCCTTATTACGAGATACAGGAACTGACCGGCATTAGAGTTAGTCAGCTGCTAAGAATTTTATTGGTTTTGGTTCCTGCTCAGTGGCGCCGACTCCATGGGGCCTGAGGGGGCCCGAGCCCCCCAAAAATTCGTTACAGATGTGAGGAAAAAATGTGTCAGGCTTTCGATTTTCCCCGGAGTGTCCAGATATCGAGATTCGGGTGATCAGGCTTCTAATGTTGATCATATGACTCTTCTAAAATGCTTAAAAAACTTAAAATTCACTACTTATAAAATTTACCGGGGTAAGGTCCCCGGTTTGCCCCCCCAAATATTTTTGTAAGTCGGCACCCCTGTTCTTGCTTTTTCATTTGAAAGTTGTGGCCAGATAATTAAGGGCAGAATGGGCTGATTAAGGCTGTTCCCATTCCTCTTTATTATCTGATAATTTTCCCCCACACATTATTAGCTTTGAGCGAAAGGCAATCAATCGTGAGAGAACCAATGTAATGATTCGAAGGAGGGGCCATGCGGGGTCAAACCTATCGCACACGTGTCTAATTTAATACCGTAAGCTAAATCATTAATCGATATTTTCGTAATCATTTATAAAATGAAGCTCATTTGTTGGTTCAATTCCATCACATTATTCAGTCCTTTCATGTTTAATCCATTTTATGACATAACTGCGTTTTATTCTGATGAATATATTTTTGAGCATTTATAGGGAATGACGAAATTTTTGAAAAATGTAGGCATGGAGGTGCTTCCCTTTTTGAACTCCAAGCGGGCTCGTGGAAGCCATTTATTTTAGATGAAAGTGTGCTGCTTCAATAATAGTTACGGGATAGAAAGTCTTTCGGCTCTGGATTTATTAGTTGTGTTGTTGCTGTAGAAATTAATAGAATCCGACCGTATGCTATAAAATTAATTCTCTAGTAATGTGCCGTGACTTAAGAATAGATTATGCATGATAATACTATATGGAATTTTTATAAGACATCTAATATTAACAATGATCAAATGGGTTGACTTATTAGTTTCATTAGCCATCATTAAATGTTGGGAAATTCGTGCCGTTGAAGATGCAAATGGGGTTTTTTTTAGCAGTTATGGTCACTATACTTATTCCATAGCCGCCACCTCTTTTTTATCAAAACGTTGACTTTTCGTGATTGATTATGATTGGTCATTGTATTCATCAATCGAATGGTAAAAACGTAGACCATATCAATTTTTATTTGAGTACTTATAATCAAAACTTGTGAGTTATACGCTTGCGAAAGGACCATCAACACGGCACGATTTCAACCATGTTGAGATCACTTCGAGTCTCAAATTTTATATAAGCATCGTATAAAAAGGGCAAAATCATTTTATTATTTGTATTAATTTTAAATTTTAAAATGTAAGGTATTCACTGAGTCGAGTTCTGTTCCTTGTTTTTAAACGAAAGAAGTTGTGACTTAAGTTTTTGCTCTGGGAGAATGGGAAAATGATCATTTTACCTTCCAATATTGTACGAATTCTGCTGGAGAAAACCGTCTATAGCGTCTTGTATTAATTCACAAATAATACGCGCCGATTTCGACAAAATTATGTTCTATCAAGCCGCTCGTATTCGTAATTTTTGGAGCTAAGCTGATTTGTAAGCCTACGGTATCTTTTTTTTATGGACTTCATCCTCCATTTTTTCTCCAAATCGTCTATTTAATCTAGGTTCCTTAACATTTGCATAGATATTTTCCCCTGTACCTCTAAAATTGTCCTAAGTGCCCCAAGTATCATGCATTGTGGAAAAGAAATTTCAAAACGTTATATTTTAAATCTGTTTGAATTTGTGTTTGTCTTTGACCGGCATGTATTCATTTTTAGGAAACTTCTTTTTTCGCATATTGATACACTGGAATGCTTTCTCTGTTTCCTAGCTATCGCAGAGGCGTTTCTGTCTCCCGATTAAGGATACTCAGGGGCGGATTCAGCATCGAAATTGGGAGGTGGATCATGACCTGGGTTCGGGGAGTATGGAATACCCCCTGGGAGAGAGGGGCATTCTACCCTGCACAATGTTTTGTAGGGAGTGCTGCGCTCTATGATAAATACAAAACAAATTCCTCGATTCCGGGACTCAAGGAGTCTAGAATCGATATTAAAATCGCGTTCCCAATTCAGATGGTAAATTTCAGGCGATAGTTTTATAGAAGAAGATTAAGAGATACCCTGTTAAGTATTTAGAGCATTAGTACCATAATGAAAGAGTAGAAATAGGGATCGTTTTGAGCATTCCCAGAACTCGCAACGAGATGGTAATTCAAATATTAAACTGAAGTTCTCAATTTTCCCAGAAGTAACCAAGGGTAGATTCAGCATCAACTTTGGGGAGAGGGAGTCATGACCTGGGTCCAGAAAGTATGGAATGTTTGTAAAGTATGTAATATAGGTGAGTTTTTACAATAGGGAGCGATACGCTCAACCATGAATACAACTCAAACTTCTTTAATGTTTGGGACTTGTAGCCATACGTATATAAACTCCACCTACTCCTTTACATTGATGCAAAAACTATTAATCCAATAACAATTCAAACAATTTGAAAAAATTGGGAGGGTGTAAGGAGGCTCATGACCCCTGTTACCCCCGTAAATCTTCCCCTGAATTGAGGATAAGCAGAAAATGTCATTCAATTACAGAGTTTGGAAAATCGTCACGGGCCTCTTGCTTGTCCTCAGTGGATAGAGAGAGAGAGCAGCAGCGTTCATGCAAGAGTGGCCGGGTCGGGCTTGCAAACTCAGTTGCAATCGAAGTGGGTAATGCTTGAATGGAGAAATGGGGGATGGGAGAAGGCTATGAGACGTCGGGCAGGAAATTGGGATATGGGAAAGCGCGGGATGGATTGGGAGGGCACCTGGTCACGCGAGGCAAAATTTGCTATTTCTGGCCATTCAAATAGGGTCAACATTCACTGATAGAGATATAGCATTAACATCAGAGTTCGGACGAGGCATTTCCATCTGCGATTTACTGTTCGATTTAACGCTTAAATTGCCACCATCAGAATATGGCGCGCGATATTTTCTTCCAGTTCTTAGGAATTTAACAGAATTTTCTCCGCTAGGAGCTCGCGTAAAGGAAGCGAATCTGATGAAAGGAAGGAATAGATCGATAAGTTATTCAATGGATTTGTTTGATTTCCTATTGTTGAGTTTATATTAGCCATCGGCTATCCTCTGAAGGGTAACTCAAGGTAGCAGTTCACTCACTGACTTATTCCGGGTCATTTATTCAATCAGTAGTTTACCTGATTTCTACTTTATTCTAATGGTTAAGAAATGTGTCAGTATACTTACAATACAGAGCATTCTAGAGTATAGTTTATTTGAGGTGATTATCCAATGATGCTATATTTCTTCAATGCTTGCTCATCTGCTTATCATTGCTCCAGCCGTTATCCTTCTGCGCATCTTCTGGTCATTGCGGTGGATCATGGTAGGAAATGTTATTAAAATTCAATGAAATCGCTAAAGACAATTAGCAATATGTGAGTACTATGACTTGATTATCAGCTGATGACCATATTCATTTTCGCGGTGTAGGTCACTGCTTATATCATGCAATGTTTATCGAAATAGTACATTCTTCTGATGGAATGTAAATGGTATTTTAAAATTTTACCACAGTATTTATTAATACATCGTTTATAATCGAGGATAATATATGTGTGCACAGTGGCGGATCCAGGATAGGGACAAGGGGGGTTGGGGGCTAAGTGGGGGTTAAAATTCCAGCAGTAGTGGGGGGTTGGAAAAATTACCATTCTACCTAGTGAAAATTAGTTACCCAAGGGGGGGCTTTATCACCCTTACCCCATAGATCCGCCTCTGTGTTTACATTTTTACCTTCAGTAATCGCGTCAGCGTCTATCTTTAAAGATGTACTTGATGGGAATCTTGGAAAATATTGATTCTAAGCAGAGAGCGTAGCAAAAATTATGAGTTAATAAGGCGTTGAATATTTCACGGTTGAGTCGGTTTGGGATTAGGATTGAGGGCCAGGAACGTATAAATAAAGGAATGCATGGCGGTGGAGAAGGCGGATGGAGGAAGGGTTGGCTCTTGGCTGTGGACGGGGAAGACCTTTTCCGATAGTGGTTGGGAAGATTGTGGGGAAGGAGAGGTGAGTGACGTGCGGATGGATGGGGGAAGGTGGTCCCGGGGGCAGGATGAAAGGGGTGGGAGAGGGTGGAATGAACGAGAGTTTAAGGGCGCGTTATGAATTCCATTACTGAGTAATCACCCCGGCGTGGTATAATGACGCTGTAGAATGATAAATGAAAATCGATGTTGAATATATTTCTGGAGCCTGTTGCCTTTGTTTGACGTGAGCGAGAGGCGTTGAGGAGTCCCACTTACCCCTGTAATTGATTCGTTGGCCTCGGACTCTTGCGCCTGTCCATCGGGATGGATTCCTTCGCGTCGCCTGATGAAGTAGCGGATTCCATATCACAGCGGAAAGCATTTCGGTGCACGCTCGCCTCAAATTTTCTCCGCATTCGTTAATTGTTGCCCCTATTTAGCCGTTCATGCTTATATTTTCCAGGGTGTTTTTGAGTTTGCATCATGTTCTGTTTCTTGTTGAGGAGGCCTCTAATGGTGGTCCAGGTATTTTTTTTGCATTTTCGTTGTTGGTTATCATTTGATTGGACTTTTACCAAATGTATGCAACAGTAGAATGAAGTTTTCATCCTCCATTACCGTTTAAATATGGTTTCAGCATTTTTTTGTAAGCTCGTTCCGTTAGTTACCCAGTCATTCAAGGGTTGAAACTGTAAAAAATATTTTATTCTAAAATGGTTATTTTCTTCGGCAAATATTCCACTTATCCATTAAGAGCATCCATTTCATTAAGGGCAGTAATCTCAATTGGAAGACAACAAAATGGTGCACAACCAAAAAAAGTTCGGTTTGCTCAAACTTGCCAAATACAGCTGATTTTCCTCAAGTGCAAACATATTTCCCAAGAGGAATGCGGTGAGAATTATATTCATCAGTGAACCCAAAGGAAAGATTTACCACCTTTTGCACATTTCTGACTGGTAGGGACAAGTGATTAATGGTAAGAAAAGTCACCCAGTTTACAGGGAATGGAATTCAGATCTCCTGAAAATCGTGATTCAAATGTTAAAAAATTTTGTAATGGCGGGAAGAAAGTTTTGTGAATTTGGAAGGAAAATTATAATTAATTTGGGAGAAAGAAATCCAATATTTTGCCTGTAGATGGTTGTAATTCTGAATAACTCGTATAAACATCGATCAAATGAGTTCAGATTTATGCTCATTGTCCAGATGACATTTTACTCTGCATAAATTCTTTTGTCCTATTTTGTTTTGTCCATACAAGTGTGGGTTACATGTTGTTAAAAATGGGAGTCAACAAGGAGTGACTTCGGTAAATATTGCTGCCTTTCTTTGATAAAGGCAAAAAGGCAAGCCAGACGACTGAAACTGTGAATGGTGTTTATGGTTTATAGTATATACTATAAGACCTATTTAAGTTCAATTGTGATTACGTCCATTCTGTTCCGGAATTTTTTATGTAAATTACATGTTATAGGAAGGCCCGTCGTCGAAAATGTCGAAAATATCACAGAAACAATCGAAGTTGACCGGTATTGGATAAGCAACGGTAAATTTTAATGACTAATCGTATTTCTTCTCCTTATTGAAAGGATCTATAAAGTGTGTTATTCTCCCGTTTTTTGTGAGGAGTCTTTGACAAGACTTTGGGTTGGATACTCGTATGTGATTACGGGCTTCACGGAAATCCCTTCTGTAATTGATACATCAATATTTGGCTTGGGTGTTTTGTCAAGTGTCCTCGTTGTTGGAATCGGCAGTCTCCTGCATTAATTGATCAAAGCGGTTTTACTCCTAAAACATTGCAGAGTAGTGTACGAATTTCGTCGTGGTGAAATTCTTCGGAACGTATTTTATGCTTTTGCACTCTTGATAGCCATTTATTACTCGCAATATTTATTTATTTTCGTCGGTTAGGTAACGCTCGTTCGTCAGGAATAGGTTTTAATATGCGTCGCCGTGTGGATAAGCAACCAGCGGTAAAATAACTTTAGAAGTGTGTTGGTCAAATTGTGATCGAAATCGACCAACATCCAAATGAACTCTAGAAAAATTAAATATTGTCAAAAGTTTTTTTTATGTTATAAGTTGATCATCTGCTAATTTGCCTTAGCTTGTATATATATGCAAATTGGAATTGCATATTGTGTATAATTCGTATTTGCATAAATGAATGATTAAACTAATTCCGTAAATGCATGATGAAACGCAGAACTGGAATGTGGTCCGTGGTGATAGGAAATTATTAATCGTCGGTTATAATCATTACGAACGTAATAGAGAAAAATAAAAATGGAAAAGGGCTTAATTTTTCAATAAAAAATGGTTCCAGAGTTTCCGAGGTGATATAGCTCCACACGATCGTTTTCAAAACATATTTTCCCTTTATTCATTATTGCGTTTCATCAAGGGAGGCATTTTCTATTTAATAAGTCTAATTAAAAAAGCGCTTTGATCGAGCAGTAAAACAAACGCACGGCTAAAAAAAATGATAATAAAACATAAATTATGGAGAATTATGCTGTAGGATTTTATATGTACTGGTTCTTTTTAGTGAATGGACGACATTGAAGTGATTTGGAATGAATGGATTCCATTCAATTTTATGGATATTAATATTACCTACATTAGTAATTCCATCCCTATGAATTATTCCAGACCACACCACCTTTTCAGGTTTGAACAAGAGAAAATCGTCGTAGATAACTAACCGTTAAAAAGTAGAGCAAAGATTTTCAATATTTCGCGCACGGTGTAAGCGTCCTGTACTGTGTAAGCTGTGATAGTTGCGGCTGAGTATTCAAACGAGTTTTATCTATGCATCGAAGGCATTGTTTGATAATGGACAAATCATCATACGGGGGTAACATTTTTTTTATATCTGCCAGAGTTCTAGTAGCGGCTGTGATAAAAAAATTCAAGCGATAGGTAGTGAAATACAATCAGTGCTGCTGTTGAGGTGCTACGGTGGCTTTATTGTTCTTACGTACGGGACGAAAACATAAAACATCACCTATTGATTGAGCCGTTGCTTAGCAAGCATCAGCGGATAGGATGTTGAACGTATGTGTCACAAGTCTATCGGCATATTAGTTTTTCACTGGAATATCCATCTTAAGTGGTCAGTCTCTTGCATCACACTTTTAATTATCTTTAAATGACTCAAGGAATAAAAATATTTCTGTTTTGAAGGTGATAAATATGAACTTGGTAGAGTATCAGAGGCCAAGCAACGTAGTAACAGGGGGGTTGGAGACTGGGCACTCAAGTTAAGTGAAAATAACGAAGAATAGAAGAGTCCTTATATTTAAGCATCGGTGGAAATTCCAATAAGGAAATTACGTGTAATAATATAACTTCAATCGTTTAAAGAATATGTGGTTCCATCCTAGTTTCCAGAAGCTACTTAACGCTTTTCAATTACTCGCAGTGAATTTGGACATGTGTATTTTCGATTTTTCTTGTTATTTAATTTCAGATGAATAAACTAGTGGCCACAATGAACTTTACACCATGAAAATATGATTTTTTACGTAATGAGTGTGGGAATAAAATTGGAGAGGGCAATCGAAATGCAATAATGTAGTTGTATGATGAAAGGGTACGTAAACCAATTCTTTCTTAATGGATAAGAGGCATTTTGGAAATATTTGTGCAGGTAAATATTTTCAGAAAACGTGGATATTTTCCTCCGTGTGCAGTAATACTTTCTTTTCACAAATATTTATTTTTACTAAATCATACCCTAGTGATCACTGTCAGTTACGGATAGCGAATTTTGAGGAGCGTATTCTCGCTTTAATTAGATTTATTTTATATGAGATGAAAGGCCTATAGTAATCAGAGTAAGATTACTCTTATGAGAATTTGATTTTTTAACGGAATGAATGCCAGAATAAAACTGGAAAATGCAATCAAAATTTTTTACAGTATTTAGGTTAACGCTGTGGTTAGAGAATAGGTAAACCCATTCGGATTATTCGAATTTCATTAAGGGCCATAGAATATTTTTGAATACATTGGGGCAGGTAAATATTTTCGGAGGACGCGGATATTTTTCCGTCACTATGTAATAATACAGTTTAGTCAAAAATATTTATTTTAACCTAATATCACCCTAGTATTGAATATTAGCTACGCGCAGAGAATTTGGACGACTGTATATTCGAATTTATTAGATTTATTTATGATGAGATGAAAGGCCTATTTATCAAAGTAAAATTACCCCCACGGAAATTTGATTTTTTACATGATGAGTGCCGGAATAAAATTGGAAAGGGCAATCAAAATTCTATAATGTAGTTTTGTTGACGCGGTGATGAAAAGATTCCAATCCAAGGAAACAAATTCGCTCATTAAGGGTAGTATTAAGAGTATTTTTTGGAGAATTGAGGCAGTTAAATATTTTCGGAGGATGTAGAGATTTTCCACCACCATGCAGTAATTCAAGTTACTCCAATATATTTATTTTAACGATGCCACACATTAGTCAAGACCAACATTAAAATAGGGAGGCAAAAACTGATAGAGGTGGATGAATTCTGTTATTTGGGAAGCAAGATAACTAGTGACGGGAGAATCAAGAAAGAGATTATCAGCAGAATAGCCCAGGCGAAGAGAGCATTCCACCAAAAGAGAGACCTGCTTACAGCGGGAAACTTAAATATGGAAGTAAAGAAACAATTTATAAGAACCTACATTTGGAGTATGCTCCTATACGGAAGTGAGGCATGGAAAATGACCACAGCGGAGAAAGCAAGGATACAGGCCTTTGAAATGTGGTGCTACAGAAGAATGATGAAATGATCAAATGGATCGACCGAGTTAGTAACGAGGAAGTCCTAAGAAGGGTAGGAGAGAAGAGAAGCCTCATGAAAACCTTAATAAGAAGACGGAACAACCTTATAGGCCACATCTTGAGACATGATGGCCTGATGAAGACAATCGTCGAAGGACAAGTGGAAGGCAAGAATGGAAAAGGAAGACCCCGAACAAAATATATGGAACAAGTAAAGAGAGATGTGAAAGAGAAGAAATACGTAGGTGTGAAAAGATTAGCTGATAGGAGAACTGAGTGGAGAGCTGCGTTAAACCAATCCTAGGATTGTTGACCAGTGATGATGATGATGATGACACATTAGTATCGATTTCTCGTTCGTATAGAAATTTTTTTTCATGGCTAGTAAGCGAATAATTCGACACGGTTGCGCCCTTAACGCTACGCGTATCCGGTGACGCGCACCGCACATCCTGTCGATGCACTTATATCGGGTGTAGTCGGATGACTCTTTCGCCTCTCATCGCCCTTGCGGCCAGGTCGGTGGAAGGACGAGAGTTCGATCAATCACGCGAGGGAAAGAAAAACACTAGAAAACGCGGGAGCGGATGAAAAAAGGAAGAGGGTCAAAGCGGAATATGGCGCAATGGAATTGGAAGGACACGGATACTGAAGCATCGTTGAAAAAATTGTCGATTTTTTTCCCCTTTAAATCGTTTTATGGGGTGTTCTATTATTTTTCTCTTTCCTCTTTTATCACCGACCGACGGGTCGATCGGACAGGGGACAAGGCAGGGGACGAATATCCTTCCTCGTCGTGTGGTCAGTAGCCTTGATAAATCGACGCGGTGATCGATACATTGAATTCTTCATGGGGGAGACCGCTTCTCTTTGCGCTCCCTTCGCTGTGTGACCGTTCCCCCTTCGTCAGAGTTTGACGAGTGAAACGAAACGAAAATGTTTCCTTTCGACCCGGAGGGAAACGAAAATACGTGGGGATCGGGTTGGTGGGATGGCTAGAGTGTTGGCTTCCCACCCGGTGGGCCCGGGTTCAAATCCCGGCAGCGGCAGATAATTTTCAGAGACTGCCAGATCCCTGCTTGAATGCTGTGTGGAGGACATTTGAAGCGCAACACTCTGTCCGTCGGATGGGACGTTAAGCCGTGGTCCCCTTGGCGCCTTTCGTTAAGAGGAGGCTAATGCCGACGCCGGGTTTCTCTCCATCCTTCCTTACCTACCCTTCCCTCATGGCGCAAATGACCTCAGCTGTCGGTCGCCTCCTCCAAATATCATACCTACGAAAATACGAGGCCTGGGTTTAGTTTCGTTCCCGCACGAAATTAAGATCACCAAGGAATTTAGTCTCGACCCAGGATGAAACATTACTCCAGAAAATTATAGTAATAAAAATTATACGAAATTCTGAGTGGCCATGAAGAATTGTAAAAGTTACTTATAAATATTCACAGATAAAGTTAAGGATTCGGAGATCATCCCCTCAACTACGAACAAGAAATCCAAGCGGACAAGCAGGAAAATCCTCAGCTATCGGATTTTGTTTTAACATCTCAACCAACACGTTGGATTTTACATAACTGAAACACTCACTCTAGCAATTTGAACCACGTGAGGCTTGTTTACCCATAGTAAAGACCATCAATTTTCACACAACTTCCGAGCAACTGCAATAGTCATCTACCGTGATCAACACCATCATCATCATCATCCCTCAACGGAATAACATTCGAAAATGTTCATGATCAAGTGGGAACTAGAATTCTATTTTCATCAGGGATGGCAATTGAAACGAAACGAAAATGTTCTGTCTCGACCCGGAGGGAAACGAAAATACGAGGCCTAGGTTTAGTTCCGTTCCCACTCTAAATTAAGATCACCAAGGAGTTTAGTTTCGACCCGGGACGAAACTTTACTCCCGGGAACGAAACTAAATTAATCGAAAATCCGCTGCTCGTACGTATGTTTCGATCCTAAAACTTGAATGGAGGAGGATAAGAGGGAATAGTTTCGACCCATTACGTTTGACAGGCGTGTATAGAGGTCGAAAAATTGAGCTTAGTAATCGAATGGCCAGTTTGCGTCCACCGTTCTCCTGTTAGTGGTAAACAAATTTTGGCGATAAGAAAAATTCGAAAAATAAAAAAATATAAAATTAAATTATTCTGTTTTCATCTAAATCATGTTCAAAACCACATCATTCTTTTATAATAATTTTTTTTCGAAATGTACAGCGACTACAAGGTGGGGGATGGCTAGCATAAAAATTACAATGCAATTAATCGTCTTCATGACCCGACCCCAGAAAAAATGCCGAGGGTTCATTTCAGAAAGCCCTAGGGGTCTTAAAAGTTAAAAAACGGCTTTCATATGAGGGATCAATGCAAGGGCTTCCTTAGATGCTTACTTGAAGTACTAAACAATTATGATATGGAATTGTAAATTCAACCGTTAGATGGATGAAACAACGAAGTTCCCCATTTTTTCTTTCGATTACCATCTACGATAGTATTTTCCTTGTTAATTACTATTTTAATGATAAAATTACTTTTTTTCTTCTTCTCTAATATCAAAGGTAGCTCATTCAACTGGTAACCACGGAATTGGATTTGTGAAAGGGGGCTGTGGGTCCATATAAAAGAGCAAACTTACGAATGTCTGATCTTTGGTCGAATAAAATGATATTTTGAAGGCAGTGCTTGCTAATATATAAATATAGGCAAGAAACTATATTTTCAAATGGGACTTGCATTAGTCTAGGAAATTTCAGTGATTATCAAAGATGAAAATTGAGAAAACAACGTAAGGCAATTTATTTTGTCTTTTCTGAATTTCGCATGCACGCATGATGGAAATGGTTGAAAGCATAATATGAAACCTAAAATACCTTAAACAAAACTTGATAGGACTCATTATCATGAAACAGGGGAAGTTTTAAGCTGCGAAAATAGCAATAACCACGGAAAATAATTCAAAGGGTTGGATGTAACGTATTCCGGGTAAAGCTCATCCAATGATGTATAGATAGAAGTTAGGCAAGGCCCGGGATATCCGGGGTTGCCTAGGGGGGGAAAGACACACCGCGTGAAGGGGCAAAGATGCTCGACAGGTGAGCGAATGGTGATGCAAGGGTTTTGGGGGGGCTGTGAGGATGATTTGAGACCGGTGGTCGGTCTGATTGAATCAACAGCAAGGGCGGGGAAATCGAGCGGATGTATAAAAACAAAACGGGCAGTGTGTGGCCGCGGTGGGCGTGCGTGGAGGGCGGAGTGGGAGGCGACCTCGCGGGGGCTTCAAAGGAAATTCGATGCCTTTTGGGAATCCGGTCAGAAAATAATTTGATTGGGGGCCATCGGGGGATGAGAGCGGACCTTTAATATGGGAAGGAGGAAGTGGATGACCAAGAGGGTTGAAATCGAGCGTAAGCATTGTGCGTGCATCGTGGGACTTCGTCCAGAAATAGGACGTCTGCCATGCTGTTAAGGCCTGGTTACACGGTACATTAACACGTGCAGTCGTACAAGTTAATGTACGTTTGCGTGAATGATTTTGGTGGACCGGAACGGAACATGTACGAATGCATGAACCAAATTAGAACAGGTTCTATTTTCCGTTCATGCATTCGCACAAGTTGGGTGGTTACACGGTGCATTTTGGCGTTCATTCTCGCGTTCACACATTTAGACATTAATCCGTACGTGTTAATGTATCGTGTAACCAGGCCTTTATAGGCTATCATGTATGTCGGAATTGATGAAAGTAGAATTTAAACGAAAGCGCTGCCAGTGAACAGGTGGCAAAGTAATAATGAAGCAATATTGACGTTTAATGTTATTGTCTTCACCCTTCCTCAGCCTTTGGTGGCGATAATATGAACTATTTAGTTGGAAATAGACATCGTAGACGGAAATCTCCGGCCTCGGTGGCGACGGGGTAAAGTCCTCGTCTGCCTAATAAGGGGTAGGTTTCCCCTACCCATAGCAAGATTGTTCCAGCACGAGTAATTGTTAAATTTGTTTAATACCCCGATGTAAAATGGCCAATATGAGTTCTATTCGATGATATGGGAATAAAAAAGTTACCAGACTAAACAGACATTTTTTTACTCGAAATTGTTACTTTTCGGATTTCATATTCCACAGGCCTTTGTTTTAATTAGTCCGCAAATGATACTTTTACAGAATGTATTACCTGGTTGTCATATTTACAGCAAGAAAGGCAATTTTTAAAACTCAAAATATATTTTCAAAATTTCGCGTATAACATTCCATATTGATACGAGGATACTATCCAAGGCCATTATGAAGCTGTAGGATTCGTAAACTAGTTTTATTTCGATATTAATCTCTCTTCATTTGTAGGTATATTTCTGATGAAAATATAATATAGCCGCATAAATAATGAGCGTTGGCGTTGGCGAAGACGGTACCATCGTAGTGAATTCTTGCTGACAAAACATAAACAATAACCAGCAGTCATGGATTCTTCCATGAAATTCTTGTTCTTTCACAACTTATTATTGAATAAACGTAATTAAAACTATCCAGTTCCTCGTGATAACTGAACCACACTGCTTTTATACGCTTCAAAAGAACTTTCCTGGAAAAATCATGAGTAGAGTAATAAAAGATGATGATTATCGCGTTTAAATTGTTGTAATTTGCTTTGAAAATGAAATGCGCAACGAAACAAAATTGGATATGCTACTTATATCACTTCAATTGCGATGTAGATAAAATGGTTAATTTTCCGTTATTTGCTTAACTTTCAAGAATGTCAGTGTGGAAGTTCGCTGTGTTATAAAGGCAGCCGAGGTGGAAGTTACTGATAACTCCAAACCCCTTCTTCAAATGCTGATACTTGTAAAGAAGCGTAATTTTGAATGGAATGAACTCATTTATAAATATTTCAACATCATTGAATTTTTAGCCTACATCACTTTTTTACTTGCCGAAAAAAGATGTTTGATAAACGTTTGTTCCCTTAGCTTTCTTTGTCGGAAATTCATAATTCAAAGGAAGCCAAGAAAATGCCATTCAGTCTCTGGATTTTTTCCATCCACCCTTTCGCTCCAACGCAAATGGTGCTAATCATATCCCCCTTCCTAAGGGCATGCCGCCGTCTTCCAGCTGCGAAGTCTCTCATCCTTCTCTCTTTTCCTGTTTCCCTTTTGTGTCCCTCCCCCTTTAACCGGAGCGATCTCGTGGGATGGCAACGAAAAGATCCTTTCGCTTATTCAAAACCTCCCAAATTCTGTCGCGATTTTTCTGTCCATACTTTAGTCGTACCCGAAGCTTCCTCTTTGAGGGATTACCACTCTGAAGTCTTCTTTTTTAAATTTATCTTAAAAGAGTATATTTATCGCGAGAGCTAAGTGTGTTCAATTCTTCGGTGTTTTTTGTTTTACGTCGAGTTAAAAAATGGAATTATTCTCGGGTCTTTATTAACTGCTATTAAAAGGACCGTTTCAAATAAGGAGAGCGACCGAATGAGTACCCCATTTGAAAGCAAGATCGGCTTTGGATGAGGCATGCATTGCATATTATTTTGTTCTCTCTCAGAAGACAGCCGAAAATAAAAGTGTTGAGAGTCGAGATTTTATGAGGTCGTAGAGATTTCCTTCCACCTCTGCTGCGAGGTGTCGTGGAGGGGAAGCGGATATACTTTCGTTAGGCGTAACTAGGGATGAAAGAATGTTGGGTAGAGTCATCGTTGTAGCGAGGTATTTCAAATGAGGTAAGTGAGGAAATATGGACACCGTTTCACTTCAGGAAAGGGGAAATCGAGTTTATGAATAGAGATCAATAAATGGATGTATGCTGTCAAAAACGGGAGAGTGTCAATACAAAGGAATGAAGGTGGATGCTAGAAAATTTACTGTGAACCACGGCCGTAACTAGAATGTAAGGAAGAATGCCCGCGATATTCGTAAGGTCCCTTGTTCATCTACATAACCTCACGCTTCACACACATACCCCGCAAGCCGCCTCAATTGGCGGGTGGCGGCGGGGGGTGTTAGGACACCAGGCGTTTACACATATAAAGGAATTACTTTTACGAAATTACGTCTAGTATTTAATGAAGTCTATTATCGTGCAGAGGAAGAACGATTTCCCACACCTATCAGTTCGGATAAATATTCCTCTTAATTAATCGTTTCTGTCAGGCCTGGAAATGTAGTGGGGTTCTCATATGATGCTCTCAGTGACGCTCTTGAGGATATCCCTACTCAGTGGCTCAAACAATCTAATCCTAACGCGTAGCCTCCGAGTGTCTTGCGGTTCGCAGCCTAATTCTTTTTATATTTGTGCAACGCTTTCTTTACGCGTCTCTTGTCGGTCTACTTCTGAGCATGATGTGTTTACTTTTCGGTTTTCTAGCGATTGCACTCGACTTCATCTGCTCAAAAGAGTCATCTGTTTATCGCCGGCTATTGAAGAGAACGTATTAAAAGCAAGGTGTGTAATGTGAATAATATGAACGAATCAGCGTTACTTTTAGCTATGTATCATTCGATTATGAAGATATGTAAGCATATTCAGTCACCAGTGAATGACTTGATATGATAGCAGTAGAAAATGTGAGCGTAGTGAAAATATTAAAGTTAATTCTAGGAAATCATATGGCATAATTAGATGAACTCTGTTGCGGTTTAATGGAAAATGAAACTAGATTTTTGCCTTGCTGGCCATTACTTTGGCCGAAAAAACCCAAAGTCGCTGATCGAGTCTCAGTCCAGGAGAAAATTTTGCCATGGCATTAAACGTTAGTTTTACCACAATTCACGCAGATGGCCATAAATAACCAATTGTGAACATAGTTGTGTGTTTCGAATGAAATAGGGATCGCAGGAACTTGGGTAACCATTCATAAAGGTCGAAGATCGAGGTTTGAAAAATTAAACTTGACTACTTATAGGTATATTATGATGGAAAGTCATACAAAAGAACTTCATATATGTGGCTGAAGAAGTGAGTCCGTAGTGTGGTTACGGATATGGTCTCATTAGCTCTTTTTTCAGAAATGAATTTCAGAAAAAGTATTTAAGTATAAAGAGGGTAAAGCCGACATTAGGTGCATTGGTGTCATTGGGAGGGATGGAGTGGAAAGAAGTTACATGCCATTGTATTAGTGGTTTAATTTAGTACCTACATAGTTATGAATATGAGGAAAATAAGGCCGTTTTACACGGGGCATGTCATTGCGCAGGCAAGCATTGAAAAGATTTTTGAAATTGCGAGAATGCGAGATCGGAATCAGGGAAGGGAGCTATTTTCCCATCACATATCCATGGATTCTCGCATGTGTTCTGGCAATTCACCGCTTTACATGACGCAATTTTGACATTTCTTGCATACGTCAGGTTGCGCAATGACGTGCCCCATGTAAAACGATCGGTAGCATTGAGATTGTTTGTATGAAATTGCTTAGTATGAAACAGAGGCGGATTAAGGATCAAAATTGGGGGGGGTTATCATGACCTCGGTTCGTTGAGTATGGAATACCCCTCTGGGAGAGAGGGGCGTTACCTGCGTAAAATTTAAAAAGATATTACACTGGAGAATTATTAATTTTAAAAGTTGAATATAAACTACTTTTGCTCCTTGACAAGGATGAAAAACTATTTGAATGATAAATTTCTTTAACAAGTTTAATAAAATTTGGGGTGTGGGGGTTCATGACCCTTGTGACCCCCCTCTTAATCCGCCTCTGGTGTGACGGCGCACCAAGAAAGAGGAAAATCGGCGCTGGGGTAAATTTGTGGATGAAACTGAGACTGCGGAGTCTTGAGGCCTTCATTGGAAGATTCTTTGTCCGGGGAGTGAAATTTAGGGGAGCGGAAATTGGGGGTCGGTGAAACGAGAAAAAATGGCCCAAGGGGGCAAACGGGGATGTAAAAAAGCCGTGAAAGGCTTAAGGTGACTAAAGGAGAAAGTCCATTCTTGCACCTCGTCCTTTAGTGAGTTTTTCCATCGGCACGATCCAATTTGAAATGCTCCTTCAAAGTCGCCAGTTGAGCTCTAGTTTAATTATTTTGTAACATTCTGTAACTATTTCCGAAAATATTAAAATCATATAACCAAATATAAATTGCTTTTCATTTTTCAATTAATATGCAATAGTCACCTCCTCTTAAATCGCTTGCTAACTTCTGAAAAAAGAACCGTTTATCTAGAGAATGTTTCAATGTACCCTTATCATTTATTTATTTTCTTCTTGGAAGTCCTTTGAATGTAAGTCCTTTGAAAAGAATGTAAATATGTCTACGCTTCACATCCTGAAATTTGCTTTCACGGTGCTGTTAAGATAATAGTCTAGTCTATTCCACTGAATGCTGGCGTTTTTGTTTGGGAATGAAGTACTTATGAACACCGTGACTTACATTTATAAGCAGAATCTCGGTATCAGAGTTCTTCTTCTATAAAGGCATTCTCCTCCTTAGAGAGAAGTCATTGGGACAGCATCTTTGATAGCCTTGCATTTCGAGTTCTTAGTTCAATAAATAAGAGTATTGTATAGATACATTTTAGGTAAAACAGCTGGCTAAATGGCATGACTTATATCTTTTAGATGGAAGTATGAAATTCATTTAGTAAAAAGTGGCAATTTACAAATATTTCGATTTTTTCTAGTGTGTTTTGACCCTAATGGGGGGGGGGGGGGGGGGGGGGGGGAGTTCGAATGCAGTAGCGAGCAATATTCTCCCGTCAAGTGAAGGAAAAATTTTTCGGGCCATTCTTGCCTAAATTTTGGGCGTAATTTAAAATTTCAAGTTTATCCTTACCCATGGAGCATTTTCCTATATAAATATTCATTACTTTTGCTCGAATCATCAGCGGAAAAAATAATAATTCCGTCCGTATCATAGCCCACATAGGCTATAGTCTCCTTAGCCCCCACCCCCATAGATCCGTCACTGCTAATGTCGATACATTTTTGCATCTTCGCTTTCATGGCTTTTACAGTTTCTACTGTGACATCACCCGTCGAATTTTACTCGTGCTATGTGGAGGGATGGAGGTTAGCGGAGGAACTTAAACGGTCGTTCCCTTGCCTCGTCGCCTTCCAGGAAGTCCTAAATTACTTTGAAATGGAGTTAGAGAATTAAAGAGGGAGTTTAAGGCTACAATGAAGTTGGGGGAAGCAAACAAGATTGTTGGGGTGCTGTGATTAAAGGAGGGAGCCAGGGGTGTATAGCCCCGCCTCTTAGATCCCCTCCGACCCTAATGTGGATCGAGAACAGCAATCTGAACTCCTCAGGTGTTTTCCTGAAAACTAATTCGGACGGTATTATTTTTTGATGATTCGAGCGGTGTAATAAATATGTATATAGAAAAATGCTCCATCGGGTAAGGAGAAACTTAAAAGTTTTAAATTACACCCAAAAATTTAGGAAAGGAATAGCCCGCTAAACGTTTCCTTGACTTAAAGGGCAGGAAATTGCTGGATCGGATGACATGAACGAAAGGTGCGGGTATTTAGTTTATCTTCGTTCATTTTTTTTTTAGGTTAATATGAAGTCAAGACAGATTGAACAATGAAACATGATTAATTTCTGCCTCGATTTTGATTCAAAGAAAGGAAGTTAGTTCACTAAAAATATTGCTGGACAATATCGATAATTTTATCATTCCTTGGCATTTTCATTTTTCAATGCCATCATAAAATTAGGCCCACAAGATCTATTCTTCTTCATTTTCACAGGAAATTAGACCGGAGAGTTTTAAATCTCCCGCTTCTTAACATTTTTAACAGTTGTAGCGAATAAAATACCATTATCGTTAAATTCCGTGATGTATCTCGAATTACATATCTTGAATATTCTACCAAAACATCTAATTTTAAATAAAATATGATATTATAGCCTGTTTACATTAATAAAGACATGAAGAAAGAAAGAGAGACTTTCGATGAGAATAAATTCTCTTGATAACGCTCCAAGTAGGAGGAGTGAAACGTTGAGTGAAAATGTAATCTACACAGCAATACCCGAGAACCCTCACCAACATAGATAAAAGAAGCTGTGAAAATCTTCAGACGAAAATACAAATGGTATTTTCCACACTTAAATTAAAAATTTAACTACCGACCATAGTTTCAACTCATTATGTCATTTTCAAGGACATAATAAATTTCAACATATTATGTCCTTGAAAATGACATATTAAGTTGAAACCATGGTCGGCAGTTGAGTTTTGAATTTAAGTGTGCAAATTACCATTTGTAGTTTTCATCATGGTTATAAATACGTCTAAAGTGAAAGAGAAACAGTGGTTACCGAATTTATCCAAATGCAGGATCATCAGCTCATTTTAAATGAACATTAATTCTATGTGCATATTCCTATTTTAACACAATTATATCTCATCCTAATCGGGCACGGCTCTACTTTAATATCTCGTTCTTCAGCTTCAACGCGTTCAGGGTCCATCCTCAATCCCTCTATTTTTATTATGCCTAACACTCCGAGACTGGAATTCTGTCTCTCTTCTCGTCTCGCGGCAGAATTCGAAAAAATCCGTTTTCCAATGCAAATCTCTGCTTTGTCCCAGTCTGGTTCTTAAAAAGAGAAAAAAATATCACAGAATTCATAGTAGTGGGAAAGACAAAAGTATTACCAAATCCCTGTTGCTGCCGTGATTATAGCAGCTTAATTTCTTTTCATCTTATGTGAAATTTTCACAGCTGAATCTCATCTGGTCTCAGCATTGGGTTCCACCGTCTATTTAAGAGTTTAAAAATGATCCATCAGATCAAAACACTGAGCTAAAATTAAAACGAACAAAGCTTTGGACTTAATAGAAAATGATTCAAGCTCCCAAAGGTCATCGGAGACTAGAATGAATTTAAAAAATGATAGATAAAATGAGATATATTTCATATGAATACTCAGATTATAAACTTTTTCGACGTATTCCCAGAGGGATATCATGAATAAAAATTAAACCACAATTGCAATAACCACGGCACATCGATAGTTTAATCACTTGATGGTTTAATTCGACGTACTCGGGGCAAGAAGAATGGACAGAATTTTCTGATTGAAAACCTCTGGACTATAAATTCTTCTAAAACATTGACAAAGTTGTTCATCATGGCACTATCGACAAATCCAAAGGTTATAACTAACTTATTACCAGCATGAAAAAGTCATTTATTTATGCATTTATTTATATTGCTAGTTGTTTACATGTCGTAGTTTTAACACGAAAAAAAAACTATCACAAAGTAAATGCGGGATAAACACTCTGAATACCAAAATAGGTACACATAGCATGTCAAAATGTTAAGACGAAAGTCTTCTAAAACTTGCATGACTGAAGGAAACGCCTCCATTTTGCGTTCCTGATGTTTTTCCCTCACGAAGATGACCTTGATAAGCACAGCATTAAAATGAAATATACTGGTCGATAGTTCTGTGGGTTGGCAAAAGAACAATCGGATGTATTTTAAGAGAAGGTTGGTGCATGATACCTCTGGAAGAAGGGTTTATGGGGGATTAGGGGTCAGCTAAGTAAGGGTCAAGGTGGACGGATTGCCATCGCTCGATTGCAAGGAAAACGCGAATACCCATTTGGAAAGTATTAATTCATGGTCAGTATTGACGGTGCACATGAGCGCAATGCATGCTATCCTCCACCACCACTTTTTCTACCAGCGAATGCACTCAAATGAGACATAACTTGAAAATTATTTAGAAATAGACCAGGATATTCTGATAGAATACACACAGTGCTATATCATTTCTAGATCAAAAAAGTAAATAATAAAAAACCACTTTTAGTTAAAGGTCCTTGAATTCTTATAAATAGCATCTTTAACTCTGTACGCACAATCGATAAAAATTTCATGGTTTTATGGCGTACGCGACTTAAAATTCCAATCGTTAAGAATTAACATGCAAAAAGTATTTATTAAATAAAAGGTGAATATTTGTAGTGCTTTGAATACCTGAAGTAGCTATTAACGCTGAGTAAAAGGTGGTTAATATTAATCCATTAATTAATAGGAGTGTCATCTGAAGATACAAAGATAGGAGAAGAAACGAAGTACGAAGTCAATGTAAGAAATTAACTATTATTAACGCTGGAAAATCAAATATATTAATTGAAATGGTAATCTGGGTAATATTATAATGCGTAAAATTATCAATTAAAACTTATTTTTCAATTTTTTCGTAAATCGTCCACTATAGCATGAGATAATCAGCTATAATGTGTCAACACTTTTTTCGAGTTTCGTTCAAAATATCATATTTACTATGTTTGATACTCCGTAGTTATTTTCATTGGCTTTAGGATCAATTACCAATACAATAATATCATAGAATCTATCCATGTATAAAATTTAAAACGTGATAAAATAAACACAGTCACTATTGTAGACGCATAGCTTGTATATTTTACCCAAAGATCGATAAAAAGATGTTACTATCGGCCAAAAGACTGAGACTTTCGAGACAGTCTCAAAGAAAGACTGATGAAGTTTTCACGCTCTTTCGTGCTCTTTAAGCCTTTGGGAGATAGAACGCTTGCTTTGTCCAACGTAGCTTCTGCCGCACCAGCAGGGAACCTCATACACTCCCATAGATTGAAGGGGAGGATGGCTATCCTTCGGTGAAGGTAGGATATTTTGAATTTTCTTCACCGTGCAGAAGCGGGTCTTAATGTTGACTTGTTGAAGGATCAGTGGGACGCATCAGCTGTCGCTGAACATTATGCCTCCAGCCCTGGGCATAAAATAATGTTTAACGCTACACGGGTATTGGCGAAGACGGAAGAACATCATCCGCGTCTTATACGTGAATCCATCGAGATAGCGAAAAGGCCTAACAACTTTAATAGGGAGGATGGATATAACCTCAGCCGTATATGGAGAGGGTTCCTGGCCCAATATAATGACCAACGGCTATCGCCTAAAATTCAAAATCGGGTCAACAATGGGTAACGAAAAAACATGTATAAGCTCGGGACGAGAATAAATTCCTTCCATTCTCTTGATAACGCTCCCAGTAGGAGGAGTGAAACGTTGAGTGAAAATGTTATCTACACAGCAATACCCGAGAACCACCACCAACAATACCATTCGTAGTTTTTATCCTGGATATATCGAACTTCTACCAGGTCAAGCCCAAAACGAATTTACACGTTCGCGTTTATAACTTAAAAGAGAATGGGAATACTTCGGTGAACTATTTGCGAGGATGATTGACTTTGGGGAAACGATTTACGTATGCAGCTATAGTGAATTTCATAATGCCTCCATTACATCCCAATCTGATTGCAATTCTAATACCACCAAAAAATATTACCTATGAGAACAAACGGACCAAAAGATATAAATTATTTGCCATTCCTTAAAACGAAAATCTCAAATTGCGAATTGTTTTCGCTTAGTACAGCACTGCCAGGTAGCACACCGAACGTTTGCGAGCTTATAAAGTTAATACCGGGGGTGGCAGGTTTTTGGATAGGTTAGGGGATTAGGAAAGGCAGTATAGGCTCGACGATGCTGTGTCAAGAGTAACCCGGGTGTTATTAAAGTTTTTAAAAATGCGTAGAAATGGTAAGTTTTTGATTTCTTAGTGATGGTGATTTTATGTTTTCTCTTTATAAGATCTGAATCGCCTGAATGACGATCGAGATGGCATGCGTGGCAAATTTCGTATGTGGTATTACTCGCGCCGATTTTATGGATTTTGCAGTGTTAGTTAACAATATTAAATCAGCGTGGGTAATTTAAGCTGGTATTTCGCGTCGTCAAGGGCTAAAATGAAATTCGTCCATTGTGATTCATTGCTATTATACTTAAGAAAAACCTCAATGTGCCTAAAATTTAAGTATGTTCAAGCCCGAGACAATTACTTGATCCTTTGACATTCTGGAAGCTCTGCAATTTTTGTGGTGGAAACTCATCACGAATCTGGCCGCCCAGCGCTGTACTCTATCAATTGCAGCTATTAGCCCCACTTCATAAGGCTCCCACACCCGAGCACCACTCACCAAGTGATGCCTCACTAGAGCTATATAGCTTCTCTTTTTCACCTTTCTATGGCATTTACCGAAAATTCTTTTAACAAATCCTAGCTAACGGTTGACTTTCTCTCACATATTTAATGTATTCATTTAACCTACGAGAGGTCCCTTGTAATGGTGATTCCTCAGTATTTCACGAGTTCGGTATTCGATAGCTGAATCCCGTTAGCGGTGTAATGTCTTCTAGAAGAGATATACTTTTCCCCAAAATTCATCGTGATAGACTTTTCAAGATTTAATTCTAACTCCCTGGTACTTGACCATTATTTATTGTAGGGAGGTCCTTTTCTAATGCCAATCTATTGCAATGGCCGACCATTTCTCTGTACACAGCTACATCATCTGCGAAGAAGTAGATTTTGCTCTTGACCGTGATTGTAATGTCATTAATGCAAAGAAGGAATAAAAGAGGACCTATAACACTTCCTTGTGGTACACTTTAGGTAACTTGTATGGTATCCGAGTTATCTCCATCTAAAACTATCCTCTGATCGCGATCCTTTAAAACGAATTTATCCAACTTATTACTTGCTAACCTATGCCGTATTTTTCTAACTTCTTAATCAGCTTTGAGTGTGAAACCATATCGAATGCCTTTCTGAAGCCTAAAAATATAGTGTCAACTTTAACAATTCTCTCAGCCGCGGATAAGATATGACGAGCAAAGAGAGTTAGCTGGGTTTCATAAGACCTTCCTTTTTTAAATTCATGCTTTTTTCTAATATATATGGGCTATCTAGATGTCCAATTATCAAACTAAAAATAATATCTTACGAGATTTCATAGAATAGAAGGATGTGGGATGGGATGTAATTAATAGGCTTTTCCCTGACCCCACCCTTAAATTTAGGGGTAACGTTTAAGATTTTCCAATATCTGGGGATAATGTGTTATATAAGGGATTTTTTCAAACGCCATCTTTAAGCAAGGAGATATCTCTGATGCTGATGGTATCTGATTCCTTATATACGCGAGATTGAATGAGATCAGTGAAATGAGATCAGCGCTGGGAGATTAATTTGTATTAATGGATCCGAGTTGTTTTTCTAAACCACTGATTGAAATGCAGATAGACGGCATTTGTTCTTGGTCTAGGAAAAGGAGTTGATGGAATGGTCGTGAAATTATTGACGACTCTACTAAAAATACTGAATAAATTTTCGGTGTACGTAAAACAGCGAGTATGTATTAGGGCTCAGAAACTGTATATGTATTGGATATAATTTTTCGTTGGTTAACGGCTAAAAGTAACGGTTTACACACTAGCGAGAGTAAGCTAGTTCAGTGTTCAGGGGAAAAACCGTAAAATGAAGATATTTTCATGTTCCCGAGGCTTTATCCACAAATATCTATTCTTCCCATCTTTATGATAAACCGGTGCCCTGAGGCGGCAAGCCAGTGTATATTAAAAATAAATTAAGTTAGGAGGCTTTCAGGGACTGTAGAGTCAAGTCGTATATTGGATTGAAGCTCATTAATATCTGATGTTTTAATTAGAGCACCTTCTAGACTATGTGCAACTAATGTTAGTACCAGAGTTAAATAGTGGACCTCTCATGTATTATATACAACTAATTTTTAATGTCATCGTTGGTATCATTTCATGTTTTTTCCATTCGCGTGTATGAATTCACTAAATTTTCATCAAAATGGAAATAATGTCAAGGTAATTTCATTAAATTTCATTCATAAAAACACCGAAGTTAGTGTTAAACAAATAATACTATTATTTCACTGCATTCATCTAAAAAGAGTTTAATTTTATAAAAAATTGAATTTCTTGAGATCAAATTATTCCCGCGGATGTCTTTGCTGAGGAATGGAATAAGTTTATGAATATACTAGGTCTTTTGAATACCTAGTTCTTAAATTTTCATGGATACATCCATGATTGTGACCATCTTTAATTCCATTTCCTCTTCTGTGTGCGTTCAATTCTTCGTTCGTGGTGGGACCTATGCCCAGAGCCATCTCTTGGCCAACTCATAGGGCTAAATCTTGGGGCCATTGGTTGCATAAACCCGTCCGTGGTTCGATTCCCGGTTCAGCTGAAAATTTTCCATGTGCTTTCGGCCTTCATAATATCTCCACGCCACACTGTGTCATCGTCCTGTATTTATGTTTCTGTTTATTTCTTTCAATTTCTGCATGTTATTCACCTGTGGCGACCTGTGTGAATGTGAATTTGAAATATATACAAAATATGAATTTGAAGTACAAAATGCTTTGGAAAAATGAAATGTACGTAGCACGTAATGTAAACAGTTCAAGTGAATATCAATAAACACAGAGACATAAAAAAAGAAACACTCTGGAAAATAAACTCGGAAGCTTTCGAAGGACTTCTTTCTCAACCACGGTAAGAATGGGGAGGAAAGGAGAGTGTTGGAAAAGGGAAAAGAGGGGAGAAGGGAACGTGTATGGGGAGAGGGGGTTCGGAAGAGACGTTAGGAAGCGACGTTCAAACCCGGAAAGCTATTGGCTTGCTAGTGCCAAATGCACGCCAATTCGAGGGTGTGGAGATTGAGGGCGGAGTCAGTGGGAGGGATCGGAGGCGATGACTGAAATTTAAAGCGTTGATTGAAGACGGAGTCGTGTGACAAACAATGTGTAGGTACTGGTAGAGATGCGTGGGGGATGATGGACAACAGGAGGCGCGGTGATTATTAATTCTGAGATTGAGGGGGGTGGTGCATTGGCCGACATAGAAAGCGGGGCAGAAATTGCAATGAAGGAGGTAAATGATATTGGTGGAAGTACAAGTAGTGGACGGGAAAATCGGTAGGTAATTAAGTTTGGGGAGAAAAGAGGCAAGGGGTGGAGAGAATATCTTGCAGGTTTTACACCTGGGACGATTGCAAGATGAGGGTGTGGAAGTGGTGACTGACTGCGACTTTTGAAGAGGGCGGGTGACTTTAAATATGGTATTTAAATTCGGTGGTCTCTTAAATGTGATCCGAGGAGTGGAGGGGAAAATCTGAGAGGTGGACTTGTTTTTAGAAAGGATGGGGTGCAAGTCCTTCAATATGTTCTGTAGAACGTGAGCACCAGGAAAGTAGGTGGTGAACAGAGAAGGAGAGCAATATTTGTCCGTGCGGGGTTTATTGGAAATACGCGGGTTTTTTTCTGATTTTATTTATCAAAAGTTTTTCGGTGTAGCCGCGGTGTAGAAGAGAGGTGTGAAGTTTGGAGAGGAACTTTTGAAGGTCTTCAGGGTTGTTACAAATTCTGTGTCACCGGACAGAGAGGGAATAAGGGATGGAGCGTTTGGTGTGTGGTGGATGGCAACTGCTGTAGTGGAGGTATTGCTGTTTGTTTGTGGCTTTGATATAAATAAATAAATATATACATACATATTTTTTTTCTTTTAATTTTTGAATTGCATTTGTCTGCGTTCATTATTAAATGACGATATTTCCTAATTTTTGAGCCAACAGTATTCGCCGTTACGGATGAAAATTATCTATTGGATGTAATCGGGATACTTTTGATGACATAAATGATTTACTTCGAATTAAGAGAAAAGTGGGAAATACTCCATAATCTGTTGAAGTCTGTTCTCCAGTAGCATCACATCGTTAACAAGCAACCGAATCCCTACGTCCCTCTCCTGCTTACTATTTCGTTTATCTGTTTTGTAAGACTCTCAAGATAAGTAAGGGAAATTGAGCTGTACGGCCTCTAAGCAATACAAAAAATGTGTTGGTGTTAATAACTCGGCATCCTTAGTGGAGTTCCATCAGCCCCACGATGGCTCCCAGGTTACATCCCACCGTTACCTTGGCGAGGTCTCTAAAGTCTTGCAAAGGTTTCATTCGGGTGGTCTGTCTGTGGTTGTGGCAGTCCCTGGCGAAGAAGTATTTCTCCCGTAAAATGCCGAAGGAGGGTTATTTAGATAGTATAGTAGTCTAATTTTTACGAGTGGTGCCAAATTTTACGGCCATGGGAGACCTTTCTTTTGCTTTGTATTTCTTAAGATAGAGTTTTTATTTTTCCTCAACCATCGATTAACATAACTTAAATATAAGAACATGTGGTATTTAATTCGCTTTTGGAGATTCATATCTAGAAAACAACCACATTTTTCCAAATTGGGAACAATGTTATAAACCTGAGAACAGGGGTATTTAGCGATATTAACAATTCATAATCGTAAAGCCAATGCAATTATCGTCAAGACCACTTAATGTAGTATGATGCTTGCAGTATTCCGGATTCTCCAGGAGCGTTCGAGTGACGACGGATTCGAAAGCCGTCCTTCTTTCGTCTTCAGGTTGAAGGTTGAGTATGCATCTTGAATATGCAGTGAGCGTATGGGATCCAGTGCAGAAAGGCTTAATCCGAGAACTGAATGAAATACACAGGAAGGCTGCGCGGTTCGTCAAAAACTGCCTTGGGAGTAAAGACAGCGTTACCCAGACGTTAAGTGAATTAGGCTGGGAGCCGCTGGAGACTCGGAGGCTGCTCGCTTGGCTTAGATTGCTGGAACAATCGAGAAAGGATATCTTTAAGAGCGAAACGGAAAACATAATATTACAACCTCACTATATTTCCAGGTCCGACAGAAGTGATACATTAAGAGAGATATTTTGCCGAATGGATAGATATGCGAATTCCTTTTTCCCCCGAGCCATAAAGGACTTATATAAATGCCAGCACTAATTTCGTTAGAGCATTTCCATTTTTTGTGCAAATGGCTGGTGTCCTAACACCCTCTGCCACACGCCTTTTAGGTGGCTTTCGGAGTAGTATGTAGATGTAGATGAAGGTTGAGGTATCACCTTGGAGCTGAAGGCGAAATCAGGATGGCTATCGGAACTGTCGTCAATCGCAACGGACGAGCGCGTCTGAGTACACGGTAAACTCCACACATCATGAAAATTACCGCTTCGCACACATTTGAGCTACTCTATAATCACCATTGAAAAATGATATCTGGTAGGATGTATCTTTGTTTCGAGTGGTAAATGTTTTATTTTACCGGAAAATATCTTGGGTAATATTTTATTTGTAATAATTTACGCTAATTAAGCGACCTGGAGAAAAAGCTGAGGGTTGTAAAGGGAAGGGAGAAGATAGAATCCTCGTATGTGACGTACGGAGTTGTGTGAGAGAGAGTCGAAAACTCGGGGATGGGAGGGAATCTCATGTTCGTAACCGCGCTCGACAGGATATAGAGCTCAAGCCCTTAATCCTTGGGATTAATTTCCAAGGGCGTTTACGCCATTTCTCATTACCTCGTACGCTCCTCTGTCTTTCCCTCTCTCTCTCCCTTACTGTCCTATCCTCTTCTTCTACGTATTCCTTTTTTCTTCTCTTTCATTGAATAATAGAAAAGATTTTTATTTCGGCATATCTATCGATCAAGAGGCCTTAAATGAAATGACTAATTTAAAAAAATATTTATTAACAGAGATTCCCAATAAATTGATTACAAGGGCTAAAGTATTAGAATATCTAATAATGTAGATATTCTAATACTGTAACCCTAATGAGACGGGCTACATTATAGGAACCCGGATAAATGAACGTAAGCGCTACCTCCGCAGAGGGTAAACGGAGAAGTCAGCCATCACAGAGCATTGGATGGAACGCGAACATACGGTTCAAGTCGAGGACACTAAGATGCTCTGCCGCACTCCAACAGCTGTTGAGATTCACTTGTTATAGAATCAGTTGAAATTAGACCGGACGAAAGCACTCTCAATAGAGATTTCGGTCATAAATTGAGAAACACAAGGAAACCTGTGCTTAAAACCATCCAAAACACGAAGCGAAATCATCACTAGCACGCTAGAAAATCGAAGCGCGCCGTTGACGACGGCTAATAAGTAGTCACCCGACTACCGGAGTGGCGGTATAAAAGAAAGTAAAAAATTCTCTCTCGACAATCATGATCCCTAGGACGATGACTGAGACGTAAGTTGAAACATCGGCAGAAATGCAGTTCCTGATTCGGTGATGATCCTGAGAGCACTTCACGCAGTCTATAGGCCGGGAAACCAACAAATCTTTCTTCATCTAATAATGTTAATGGTGTCTGCTGAAATTAGATTCACCAAATGCACTACCAATACCAATATTTCCTGAGCCATATTACTCTTAATTTCATCTCCCTCATTTCCAGGGAAATCTATTTTCTATTTGGTGTGGGTAGTCGTCATCCAGTTGTTTCTACTGCTTGTGGCTTCTACCACTGGGTCACGGACGACACAATGGCGTTTTGTAGTCATTATTTGTGTATGTGTATCCTTCAATCCGTATTATAGCTCTTTGAAATTGGAGTTTAAGAAGTTCTAGGCTCTAATTTCTGCCGTGACATCCAGTGGGTGTGCAAAACCAATTTTGTGAACATGTTTTCAAAAAAAATTAGTTTTAAGATTTTCCGAAACTAGCGATATCGTTAAGATATGGCACAGATTAATTTTAGGAATGGTCTATCGGAATATATTTTGGATATTATTAAATTATTCCATTATGGTTTCGAAGAAAATCGCATATTTTCTGTTCCAAATACTTATCCAGATTTTCTTTCTCGTCGCCACAGATTTTAATGAGCTCCTTTTCCGATAGTTTCGGCAAAGAAATTTCGGAGCACGGAGAACCCGGACTTCGGGAAAGCCAAGCCGTACTGAGAACGAAAAAAGTGGCCAAATTTACTTTCCCTCGCGGCGTCTCTTTGCCAATATGCCAGGATTACTCTTGCTTCTTGTTTGTGCTCGGCCGAAAGCGTTAAGGGTGTGAGACCTGAAATTGTGGGGGGTAGGTGCCAAGAAGAAGTGAGGAAAAAGAAGGGTGGGTTGAAAATAAGGATTATTCCCGAATAACCTGAATAAGATTTCCATTGGGGAGAGAGTAGGCCGAAACATCAGCTGCGGGCTTTCCCAAAGTGAACTCAGGGAAAACTTCATCCCATATTTACTTTCTAGGCCGCTCTTAACACTTCTCTCGCCTTCCACCTTCCTGCCTGAAAAGGAAATATTTTGACGCCACCGTATGGATGCTCTATCCTATTGGCTCTCTCCCTCAACCCCATGTACAACGCAGACATGAATCCATCTTCTTCACAACCCTTCCCTTTCCGCACCCCATTCTGTCCGAGCTTTAGCTTTACCAGGTACTATAGACTGTATAGAATTTCCCACTCCCTATAAAATCCCTAATTAATTTAAGTATACCAGGACTAGCCACGGTGATAAATTTACGGGAGTCACCCGCAATGCACAAATTGTGCGAAAAATCCACAGACAAAAAATCATTCACCTTGACCGGGATTCATAGGCGGTATAGTCCACAAATTTCCACAGGAGAGAATGACTCCTTGGTAGATTAACTGGATAAAGCACTCGGCAGGAAAGCGAGATCCGGGTTCGAATCCCGGTCAAGACGAATGATGTTTTTCTCTGTGGATTTTTTGTCTTTTGAAATTCTTCCCTCATGTTCTTCCCTTATGTTTTTATACTGCTGATTACAAGTCTCCATGTATTTCAAGGATGAATCAGCTGCATAAAAAACATAAGGGAAGAACGTGAAGAATTTCAAAAGGCCTACAGCCAATCGGACCACACCTGAGCCGTATTGTTGTCCTTGTAAACGGTCATATTGGTTCAGTGTGAAATTGGACTTTCAAAGAGTAACACAGCCTTCAAGATGGGAGACAAGTCGTCTCTCGAAACGTCGGCTTATATGAAAGCATTAACCTGGCTGAGAACCCGAGAAGAATTCGTCCTAGTTTCTGGTCTGACCGCGTGTCGTTCTCCTAACTACTTCGCCCGTGTCCGGCAAACGAACGCGTGTCTGACTAAGGCTAGGTTGAGTGCTACTTGCCTGTGACTGGAATCACCCCATGCCACACACCCTGGTGGTGGCTTGCTCAGTACGTCGTGGATGCAGTCGTGACTTCCATGCGGGAAGGGAAATATTTTGACGCCGACGCATCAGCGATTTCGATGTTCTATCCCATTGGTTCTCCCCACCCTCCTTTGTCCACAACGCAGACATGAGTCCATCTCCTTCCCAACCCTTTCCTTTTCGCCCCATCCCATTCTGTCTGTGTGTGCTCTCGTCACCTATTCAGATTCGCATGCGAAATTACATCTCTTGTTCCGCGTCGACTGCGTCATCGGGAGGTGGGCTTAGGGGAACTAATGTTACACCGGGAGAAAGGGATCGCGCACCGTGTAGCACGAGACGAAAATGAAACACCAAAATCGGATATTTTTAACCACGTGCTCGTCCGTTAAATCGATTCGCGGTGCTAGATATTCTTCCTCCCCGAAAGCTGCCCCGAGGATTCGAGGAGGGGAGTTTGCATGTTATGACGACGTTGCTGTTTTGCCGAAGCAAATGTACGGCGGGAAACGTTGCGCCACTCACTACCTCCCTTGATCCAGTGGTATGAGCGTTTACCGTAGTTGGGAGCAACTTTGCCGCGAGGTGGATGAAATCAAGTCCGCGACCACTTTGGGCAAACGCTGAGTAATTATTGATTAAACTCACGTTTACACCTACGAGGTGACGTGCAAGCCTCTACACCACATGCAGTACTCCTCCCAGCCTTAATCATCTACCATTTATCCTCGTTTTTGTTAAGGAATCCTTTGCCCAATATAGGATATTAGGATATATTCCATAGGCTTCTTAATTAGCTAATTATTTCGGGTAGGGAAATTTATTGGAAGCATTTATTTAATCTAAAATTATCACGTCTATTTGGCTTGCGTGTCTTTCTCCAGAATAGAGAATATCGTGTGGAAAGATGGGCTGCTGATTCTCGCGCAACCTATCTTTTCGGAATTCATGCTGATTTTGACTTTACTAATTTCGCTTTCTAAATACCTCACTAGTTGCCGTATCTTACTCGGTATTGAATTTCAAATCTCTGCCTGCATGAGAAGGCGGAATGGAAATCCAGTTGATAAATTGATCCCTGGTGTAAAACGGGTATAAGACAGCATTTGGTGCTGCGCAGAGAGTTGAAGTCGTTAAAAGCTATAATTTATTTACAATCTTTTAATAGCAAAAGAAATCTATTGAATATTCTCATGAATTGTCAACGGATGCGTGAATTCTATGACAAGCCAATTGGTCAAGATTATAACCGAGTTACTCATGTCCATTTGCTCTCATAATGTACTAAATCAAGCCCTACCGTCCCTTCAAAAATCCGAGATACCCGAGTTTGAAGTATTGTAGCTTGGTGACTACTCAATCGGTTGTACTGAAATTAACTGCTAATGCTGGGGGATTTTTTTCTGCGTTTTCTCATTATTATCATGAATCAATCATTACATTTAAATTTGTTTATCCAGTATACTAGGAAAAAAAGGGCCGGTTATTTTAATAAATATATTGTGGAAGTTACAAAGTGTCTGTTATTGATAATATGGAGCCCATCCACCACGTATAAGCTTCAAGTTTCGGTTTAAAGGGACCATTGTTAATGCTCGGAAACAGTAGTTCCAATTTGAACCTTGATTTTAACCTTTTATCTAGATACTCAGGACTGATAGATAGATAGATAGATAGAAAGATTATTTATTATTCTAGGACTGATGTCCTGTAAGAACAAAACAATTTACAAAGCATATATACATACTTCAATATATTTGCTCAATTACTCATTGTGAGCAGTAATAGAGAAAAAAAGAAAAATATTATACAATATCCAATCAATGATACAAGAGAGGTTGTAACTCGTACTTCATGCAATGAGCTATCCTTCCTCAAAGTCTCTCTGAAGTCTCGGAGTTTTTTCTTGGCCTGCGTCAGTTTCCGGGAAATTTTGTGTATCCTGATGCTGCACCCCAGATGAGGCCATAGGGCATACCATTATCGCCTGATTTAATCCTAGAAAATAATATAAACTATGCATATAAAAGTCTTTAAGTGATTTATTGCAAGTCTTAATATTTACGGAGGAAATTTATTTGGCTTCATTGTATCAACTGGAAAGTTACTTATGGCCATTCCACCCTGTGGTCCTAATCTAAGCTCATTGGGCCTCCGCAGATATCAGAGGTGAATGCAATTGATATTAATCAAATGGGCGATATGATTGCTATTTCATTAAAATATTTTCCTTGGAGTGATGATCATAATAATTTTCATTTCCTAGGCTCAGACACTTATCCATTTCATTCCCGAAAACTTCCTTATTTTTACGGATTCTTCTGTTAAGCGAAACTTACTAAACACAGCCTCACACCCAGGGGCGGATCTAGAATTTTTTTGGAAGGTGAGGGGGGGCACAAGTGTATGACAGGAAAACAGTCTTCTTATATTCGAGATTAAAAACAAGATACAGCAATTATTGCACGAAATATTCTCTTTTTTAAATGTAAAAGTTATCAATATGAAATTAAATGAATGGTTCTCCGTTATACAAAAAACAAAACGAACATAATGATAATCGTATAAAAATTTTCGTTAATTTATTAAACGTCACGTGCTCCAATGAACAGGATGGAGATTATGAGAGGTTCACTATGTAAGATTTTAAAGAAAAAGTAGCGAAGAGTCTGATCTGGAATGTAGCGCTTTACGGTGCAGGAACGTGGACACTTAGAAAGGAGGACGAGAAAAAACTTGAGACATTCGAGATGTGGGTGTGGCGAAGAATAGAGAAGGTGAAGTGGACGGAGAGGAAGAGGAACGATGAAGTGCTGGACTTGGTGGGTGAGGAGAGGCAGCTTTTAGATGAGATACGGAGGAGACAGAATGTATGGATGGAGCGAGTACTTAGCGGGGAGGGGATGTTGAAAACAGTGTTAGATGTTAAAATGTAAGGTAAACGAAGGAGAGGAGGGAAAAGAATAGGATTTTGAAATAGAATGAAAGGGGGCAGGCCTTATTGTTCATTGAAGAGGGAATTGGTGTAAGGGGAGGGAGGATACGAGAATTCTTTTCAAATACTCCATGGAAACCTACCTTAATCGATAGAATACTTTAATAACGTGCCCCAATGCCCCCCTAAATCTACCTATGCTCAAACCATATTCAGCCGTAACAAGATCATGTTCCTAATATTGCCATGATACATTTTTAAATGGTCGCTCTATATATTCCGAAATGTGATAGGTTTTCACGTTCGAAATCTCTGCTCTCCGCTTGTTGATTCTCTCATTTTTCTCATTTGCCTGTGGCTCGTGCTCAGTTATGATTTTTGTCACCTGTGGCTCTCCACCACGCGTGCAAGCTATTAAAAAAAAACCTGCTAATTTTTTCGTTACTCTCATACGACCAAATTCAAATAGGAATTTCACTTATGCACGTCTATTGTGTTAAATCCTCCGTAATCTTTTATGTTACACTCGTGACATGCTTAGCTGCTAGCGTTGGCACGTTCTTACATTGCGGGTATCTGTGTGGATTTTCTACCTCGCTTAGCATCAGATTCAACGCATAAAGCTCTTTAATTAATGTCTAAGTTCTTCGAGCTCATGCGAAGATTTCCATGGAGAGATCGAAATTTGGCCTTGGCATTGGGACGACCTGTCCCAGTTCCGCGATTCAAAATTGTCCCGATCCCAGTCATTTTAGGAAATTAATGAATTGAGAAACTGAATTTATATGCGATAGAGCTCTTCCCCGCGGATAATGGGTCTCTAGGACAGCGCCCCGGGTAGAGCGCGTGAATGCCTAGGCGTTGGGGTGACATTTCTATTGAGTTCACTAGGCGCTAATTCCACCACAATGGCGTCATCGGGACGTGGGGAATCCATCAAGTGTCCCCTTTATTCCGCGAGTCAAACGCTCTTTATCAACTGACACTCAAAAACCCCCTAACTTCAGCCCGGATTCACCCGCTCATTAGTTGGTTTTGGCTGGCCCTCAGCTGTGCGAGGGACGAAGCGTTTCGCTCCCGTTTCTATTAGCCACCGCCCAGGGTTCTGCATGCGATGACCTCCTTCTCCTCACTGGACTCCAATCCTTCCCTTTGTCTCTCTTAATGCTAATTTATGTTTTTTTTTCCGCCTTCCCCATTCATTGAATGGCTGGTTTTAGTTTGGCTGTTTTTGAAGCAAACAATTAAAAGTGGCGTAATCGGTTCGCATTTCGTATTTCGCTTTGCTATCTAGAAGATTAATTTTAACGGTTTTCACCGTGCGCTTTCCTGCTTGCTATGCTTTATGGAAAATTCGCTTTCTATCCTGCCGACCAAATGACGATATGATATTTCAAGCCTTCAAATTAGTGGTTGCAATTAATGCTTAATGCGAGCTATTTTCACAAGACTTATCTACTCTACTACAACTACTGGCTATATTTAACTAGGAGAGCAACTATTTTGGCTATATTTGACTGCTCAATTATGGTATCGCATTGTTTTACCTTCTCTTTCTGATCGCTCATGTCAGCCAGTGTAATGTTTTATGTTACCGTCTGCGACCTTAATTTTTCGCAGTGCATCGGGTATTTGTCTCCAAGTTTTTTCGTTCTATTTGTGAGAATATATATTTGGCAAACGGCAATGAGTGAAGAACGGAAGGGAACATCCGAATACTGTTTTTATATTATAATTATCCGATATTTTTTATCGAATTTATTCGTTTTCCATAGTACTGAATACTGTGTGAATGAGATTGAGCAGGCACTAAGATGCTAATTGCCATATAATTGCAAATATGCAATTGAGAATGTATATCTTTGAGAGCGGCATAGAGAACATAATATAGTAGCCACACTATATTTCCAGGTCCGATAGAAGCGACAAATTAAGAGAGATGTTTTGCCGAACGGATAGATATGGGAATTAGTTTTTCCCCCGAACCATAAAGGACTTTAATAAACGCTAGTCCCAGCTTCATTGGAGCACTTCATTTTTTTAAACTGTAAACGGCTGGTGTCTTAACACCCCCTGCCACAATACTTTTGGGCGACTTGCGGGGTATTGTGTGGATGTACAGTCATGTGTTTGTTTTCCGCAGCTCATTTATAATTTTCTGTCTAAATCGTATTTGCTTCAGAAATATTTTAGAAATGCTTATAATATTTATATGTCAGATGCAGCGCATACTAAATCGTTGTGTCCAGTAATTTGACTCGTAGAGGAAAGTTCAAAATTCTTCTTATGATCACGTTTTGAATGAACGAATGAAAGGTAATTTACTTTAAGATAGCCAAAAGCTCTAACCATCAGGAGGAAGAATATCGGTTTGGTGTGATGCCTAGAGTGTTGGCTCTCGACCCCGTGGACTCGGGATCAAATCCCGGCGTTGGCAGAGAATTTTCAGATATTGCCAGATCCCTTCTTGATTGTTGTGGAGGACAATTCAAGTGCAACACTCCGTTCGTCGGATGGTAAGTTAAGATGGTTATTGAAAGGTAATGAAAATCCCTGGGACTACGCCTATAAAGTAATACGAAGGAAAAACCAAACGATAATTCCATGCACCCTAAAGAAATTAAATAGTGAATTCACAAAAAGTGATAAGGAAACGGTTGACCTAATGGATACTCTACTCCCCTCTGACAATGAAATAGACGATAATGAAAAACAAAAAGCACTACGAAATAAAACAAAATCAAAGTTACTAAATGGAACAACGACGCCACCTTTCGAGTTAAGTGAATTGAATGAAATAATCCATAAATTAAACAACAAAAAAGCCCCTGGCCACGACGAAATTCAATCTGAGATGATAAAACACGCCTACCCGCACATTAAAAACGAAGTATTGAAAATCTATAACGACTTACTAAAAAACGAAAAATTCCCCGGAGAGTGGAAAATAGGCATTTTAAAAATATTTCCAAAGCCTAGTAAAAACCTATCAGAAGCCAAATCCTACCGGCCAATAACGTTACTCCCGGTGCTCGGAAAAATTTACGAAAAGCTACTCTCCAAAAGAATAATCAAGGAATTAAATTCTAATCAATTTTTCAACAAGCAGCAATTTGGATTCATGCCAGGAAGAGGAACAGTCGACGCAGTCAATAGCATGGTGGAAAGTGTCAGAAACTTCCAGCAGAAATATGTTTTAGGAATTTTTTTAGACATATCTGGAGCCTTTGACAACGCCTGGTGGCCGATCATATTAAATAAATTACTGACAGAAAACTGCTCTAAAAATATCTACAAAGTAGTGAAGGATTATTTTAACATGCGACGAACCATACTGGAGATCAACGACACTGCGGTAACGAAAACACTTACCAAAGGCTGCCCCCAAGGATCAGTGCTGGGACTCTTATTTTGGAACATAATTTTTAACGACTTCTTGAACCTCGAAGTACCAAATGAATCACAAATCATAGCATACGCCGATGACGCTCTTCTTCTAATAAGAGGGGATAGCAGGAAGGAAATTGAAAATAAAAGCAACGATGCTCTGAATAAAGTGACAAGGTGGGGAGTAGAAAATAAGTTAGAGTTCTCCAGAGCAAAACTGAATTCACATTACTCAAAGGAAAAATGATAAGAAAGCCAATCGTTAAAATGGACGGTAGGAACATTAAATACAGTGACAGAATAAAATACTTGGGTGTAATAGTCAGTGAAAAGCTAAAATTTGATGAACACTGCAAATATTTGATAAGAAGAATTAAAGAGACATTCATTCCGCTTGCAAGACTTGCCCGAGCAAATCAAGGATACACGTGTGCGTCGCTGAGGAAGTTGTACGTTGGCTTGGCAAAACAATTAATACTGTATGGCTGCGAGGCCTGGGGAGAAGAAGTGATAATGAGAAATAAAAGTCGAGAAAACATTCTACGAGCACAGAGGGTCGCATTACTGATAGTAACAAAAGCATACAGGACTGTTTCCACCGAGGCAGTATGTATTTTAGCGGGATGCATCCCTAATGATCTTCTAGTGGAAGAGAGAAGACAAATTTTTAAAAATAAAATGACTAACGCGGATAGCGGGATTGAAAGGAAACGTCTAAGGGAAGAAAGACTTGCCAAATGGCAAAAGCGGTGGGACGACTCGACCAAGGGAAGAGAAACTTACTCTTATTTCAAAAACGTCAAGCAAAGAATTGAACGTAAAGCTTCCGACCTAGACCATGTGACGGTTCAATTTCTGACTGGACACGGGGACTTTAGAGGAAAACTGAAAACTTTTAACCTCAGTGACAGTGAAATTTGCACATTTTGCAACAAGTCAATCGAACACGCATGGCATCTATTAAGAGAATGTGATGCACTAGAACACTGGAGAACCGAAATTAAAAATGAACTGGCCCAGAACAACTTGAAATTTAACAAAAATGATCTAATGGATAATAAAATAATAAAACAAACTAAATGCCTCATGAATAAAATTATAGAACTTAAAAAATAATAATAACACGAACCAAGTCAATAAAGCCTTGAGAAAGCCGATTCCCAATGATCCAAACGCATTATACGGGTGGTGAGGGGGACACCAGCCCGGCGAAAGCCGGGGCAAATTAACCAATGATACGCAAACGCAAAAAGCAACTATCCGGCTAAATCAATTAAAAAGGCTAAGAAAAGCAGCCCCCGGGAAATAAGTCCTAACTTGAAACCCTTGAAAGTCCTAACTTGAAAACCTTGAAAGGTGGTGGTGGAGGGAACATGGGGGCATTGCCCCCAACACTGGTAAGTTAAGCCGTGGTTCCCTTGGGGCCTTCCGTAAAGTGCAGGCTAATTCGGACGCCGGGTTTCTCTTCATCCTTCCTCACCTACCCATCTTTCATGGAGCAAATGACTTCAGCTGTCGGTCGATATCGAGAGGAAATACATCATGCCTACTACCGTACTGATTCAGTATATCTGTTTTCCTAACAGCGTCGCGGTGTCATTTAGCTTCGAAGTTGTAAATGGTAGGTTAATCACCATCCTGTATGGAATCACTGATCATACCAATTGTTATGCTTAAAACGTTGCTTCATCAAGCATAGTTCTTTTAATAAACATGGTCAGTATTTGACAGGTCGTTAGTAATTAAGAAATGGTTTATTATCCGATGTTTGATCCAATTTGGATCCACCAAATCTCTTTTGTGAACCACCTTAGCAACAGGTATATGATATAGATGATTTTATCTTGTCGAATCGGTAATTATTGGATAGGTGGAATGAGGCGCTGGCTTCGGCAGCTTCTTAAACGAACTTTTCTCAAAACTTACTCCGTGTAGGAATCCATCGCGAGCGTCTTAGGTTGGTGGCTTCCCAATCCTTTTTTCTTTTATGCTTTATCCTTTAATCCCTCCACCCTTTGGCCTTTAAGACGAAGATAAGGAAGATTTAGCAGCTTCTCTCACCCGTATGCTCCAGAGCAGCGGTTCCCAACCGAAAGTACGTGAACCCCTTGGGGATATGCGACGAAACAGTCGGGGGTACGCCGAAAATAATCGGTATTGGCAGACGCCCAGGAACTATGTATCTCTTAACTAGGAAATATACATTGTAAATATATTATATGGGGTGTTTAAAAACAAAGTTTATAATTATACAATTATTTATAACTAATAGTATCACCAACGGGTCATGGAATTATGAAATAAAATGTGCACGTTACATTTTTGGGGGTAAATATTAGTAGGGATGTGCGAGAACTCGAAAATTCGAGTCGAGCCGAATAGTTGGAATTCGACTCGAGTGCTTCGAGTAGCATTGCGAATATCGAGACGAGTGGAGTAGTTTCGGTTACAGAGGCGTCGAGGCCAGTAAGTTCAGAAATCTGATGGCAAGAGTGTAGCGATAGACAATTTTCTGCAGGCAGTAGTACTGTAACATGGAGACGTCAAACCCGGATGTCTGAGCAAGGAATGCAATTGGTTTTTTAGTATGAGAATTTGAAAGGGCCAAATATTACATGATTAATTAACGTATATATTCTTTATTGTATTCGTACAATTGCGCAAATGCCTTTACTCAGAGCTCTTCCTACTAGTTTCGACACATATACTTATTAATTAAATATACGACATGTTACTAGAGGTTAATTCATTTCAATTGCGCTTATGAAACTGTGTAAGACACATTAGCTTTCATTCATCTCCTAATTCTAAAACAATTACCATCAACTTTCCTAATTGTCTTTTCCCTTTCACATTCAGAAAAGAAATTTCACAAGTTGATTAGAAAAATGAGATTATGTTGGTGTATGCATTGTTGTATTGCCTAGTTCAGGAATTGCAATACTCGAATCGATACTCGAGAGTAGTTTTCAACTCAACTCGATACTGGGCTCGAGATCAAAAAGTAGTACTCGCTAATCCCTAAATATTAGGTAACTACATACAATGGCGCCTACTCAATGGGGATTGAGGGGGCCCGAGCCCCATCAAAAGTTCGTTATGAGCGGGGAGGAAAATTTGTGTAGGCTTGTCGATTTTCCCTGGATTGTCGAGTACTCGAGAATCCAATTTTCAGGGTTCTAATATTGATCATATGACTCTTCTAAAATGCTTAAAAAACTTTAAAACTCTCTATTTTTAAATTTCCAGGGGAAAGACGCCCAGTAAGGCCCCCCAAATATTTTTTTAAAGTAGTCACTACTGTATACGTATAGACGGGTACGGTAGGAAAAAAAAGGTTGGGACCCGCTGCTTTAGCGGGATACTTTCTCAACCCTTTGCCTCGTCTTCTTTCTCTCTATCGTATCCTCTTCCTTGCTTAAACCTTATACTTCCAGCCCTTGGGGGGGGGGGGAGGGGGCTAAGATGCTCGGAGGACGACACGGGCGTTCTCGGGGGGTCGGGAGTGGAGAGGGGGTAAAGACGGCACTGCCAGCAAGGGGTTCTTCTGGAGTCATCCTTGCCCTCCTCCTTTTCCTCACCACAACAGCCCACCGCTACCCTCCTTCGCCACCCTCGGCGGGAGAGCGAGCTCCGGTCGGGGAGCATAATGATATTAGTGGGAGACTACCCCAACCCTAAAGCGATTTGATAACCGAAGGCCGTATCCCAGGAGAGTCGACTTTAGCTGTAGGCTGGGACGAGAGATGAGGACAGGGATAGTGTCGCAGGAAGCAGCCTGGAGGTGGCGCTACGGAGTGTGATGGAGAGAAAGCCATTATAATGTGCCTGTGTTGCGGATATTTTTGGACGGTTTAACTTTGGATGCGGTCCATAAATTATTCTCAGCGTAAATATATAAATTAATTGCGTTATCTTATTTAAGGGTATGAGAAGCCTAGTAGGTCGATAAGTATCGTGTAGTTGGTATGAGACGCTGGCTTCGGTGGCTTCGTAAATGAATTTTTAAACTTGTTACAGAACGTTACAGAATACGCCTGTATATGGACCGAATTTTTGTTTGAAATTTTTCGACTATCACCTACGTAATTTCTTTATTTATCAACAACTCTTCCGTATCTCGATCATTTCACTTGATGCAAAATTCTTACTTAAGACTGAGGATGGTCATATTTTAAAATTATACGCTCAATTTGCTCACAACAAGTTCATAGACAGATTTTTTTTGGAATACGTCCGTATAGGTTGGTATTTTCGTGGCGTTCGAGGAATTGGATAAATATTCATATAAAACTGAAGTCATTCTCTTTAAAAAAACAGAGAGCTCTGGGTAGCTACTTAAGTCTCATTATAACTAGTTATTGTCGCTTACGTTATTCTTCATATTCCATGAAGAAAAAAATGCTATTCAACCGATATGCTTGTGAGCTTTGGAATGCTATTGTATTTCACTATTTGTATAAGTTATTTTGGATAACGAGACTTAATATATTAATTTCGAAATTCAGTTCAGTGTTCAAAGTCCTCGAAAATCTATTTACTTGTGTGCTTCTAATTACTTATGCCAAATTCGTACTATTTTTGAATTGGGTGCCTAAAGAGGAGGTACAGGATAAACTTGTACATCAGCAGGCTTGAACGGATGAAACCATCTGTAACAAGTAAATTAGCTGATGTTGGAATTTAGATTGGAACTTACGCATTACTTACGGTGGCCTCCAATGTCGTATTATTCATATATGCGGAGACAGTTTTCTTGCTCGTATCGCAGTAATCTCGCGGGAGTTGTTGGACTTAGGTTTACAACGTGTTCACGCCATCAGCTACAAACAGTCGTAAAATTTTGACTACAGCGCCCTTTCTTCCATTAAAAGGGACGTTTAATGTCGCCTCTTAAATGGAAGCATCGCATAAAATGGACTGCGACCGAAGAAAGAGGAGTGATAAAGATATAGGCACGAAATAGAGAAAATTTAGTTAAAATTTAGCCAAATTATTAAGGGGTGGTAATTAACTGATGATGTATTCAAGATACGGTGGCACATTTGAATCGATTCTTTAGCACTTATTGTGCTGACCTGCGTACTGTAGGTCTGTACACCAGTGCTGGGCATTTTCAATACTTTGGCGGTATTTCGTCACAACGAACCTTTGATGCAAGGAATAGGTGTTCGGTATCATTTTAGAAAGTGAATTTTTATTTTTTTTTCATTTATTTGTTTATTTAGAGGTTCGTAGTTTGCCATTTTTACCACTTTGTTAAAACATGGAAAACTACGATTTTAAAAAGATGGATGGACGCCCGTAGCAAGAAGCTAAGGTTTTAACGTGAAGTAATATTACGCCCATTGCACTCAAAATGTTATTCTTATGCGTGAATTTCTTGTGAATATTGCCGAATGTAGTGTATCTCATCCCTTAGAACATTACTAGTTACCATCACTCCTGTACTTTGAGAGTAAATTTTCATGGAAAATGCATGTTCTTTAGGTAAAAAAGAATGATTGAAATTTATTTTCATCTGAAAATTGAAATATCTTCAAATAAGTAATTATTTCCAAAAATCGAGGAGTTGGTTTCGGTAATTGCTACGGTAGCTAATTCATTCGTCGCTGATTCTCATAAATATTTATGACCGTTACGTTATCTCCCGATCACTATTCCTCTGATGTAACTTTCGGCTATCAGCTGCTACTAATTATTTTTATCTACAGCTGCTAAAACAAATGGAAATAGCTATTATCTAGCAACATGAATTTAAGAAAAAAATAATTTCACATATTAATATACTCTGGTATATGAATTATGCTCTGTCGACCATCAAGTTTTAACATATAGAAAACTATTGATTTAATTTGTGATTTTGGGTTCGGTAATATCAGTGGGGAACTGGAAACGTATAAATCTTAAATATGTATTTTGAATAAATATTTGATTAGTATTATTCTCAACGCATAAATATCTCTTGCCAATTTTTTTTAATTTTTCGGATTCTTCATTGCCCTAATCTCGACTGGTGCCGCAGATTAATGCATGAGTATATTCCCTCACCTAAAACTGCTTCCCCTTCTCTCTATTTCAGCTTCGTTGTGTGTTGAAGCTATTAATGCTGTGTGAAAATGACACAGCTGCCAAGCTCATCGTGATAATACTTCGGGTCGAAGATAAAAATTGATGGCTCTGAAAAACCCTGATGGACGTGGCATAAATAAACGAAGTGATAGGATTGGAAGGATAGGGGACCCTTCCTCATCTCTCTTGCGGTAAAAAAGTAATGGATATTTAATTCAGCAGAAAATTTGATAATGTTGACTTTTTTCTTCACATTCAACTCTCTCTTTTCCAGAATTAACTCCCTTAGAACTCGGAATACTTATCTCTGGTCGACCTCGGGGGGATTTCATCTTTGGTTGAGTTCTCTGCATCGATTGCAGATGGTGCCAAAGGGAAGGAGTCGGAGGGAAAGCAGTGCTTAGATGAGCTATCGACGCCCGTGGAACACCTTCCTAAAAGGTCATATCTCAAGGGCTTGGAGGAGTTTTGGGAGAGATGGAACTTTAAGGTACCATATCTGAGAGCGCGCTGAAGCAGCTCGATGTGTGGTCTACCTCGCAGCATACGGCACAAATGAGGTCACGGGTGAGCTGGTTTTCATGCTTTAAAGTGCTTCATGCATAAAGTGTTAAATGAATACATAACTTATTAATTTTTGGTACTTCATTCTCCAATTATTGGGCGATGTAAAGAAGTTTCCTTTATCATTCTATTCTCGTATAAAAGGCATTTTTTTACTAATTATTATTTTATATAATTTCACGTCAAAGTGTAATATCGCATTTCATTAGCAAGTAGATGATAGGACAACTCCACTACATCGACCTATAGCCTTAAGGTATATTCCGACGTTAGCTTCATTTGTGGTGTTAATTATTCGACTACTTTACTCATGTTGAGATGGGTGAAAAATTTAGATAAACCGTGGATTCTAGCCAAGATTTTTATTCCTAAAAGGAATTTATGACTTCTCATTTCCAAAATGTTAGTATTTTTTTCAAGGAACCATAATTTTATCTTCTTTTCATTAGGTAATCTCAATTCTACCGAAAGGGTATAAGCTGGCAAGGTCACCAAATCCGTGGTGTGTCATTACGATCAGTTTTTATATGTATCTCCGCTTCATCGCTCATTTTGGATGTAGGGCTACTGGCCTGTAGGCAATGCTGCAAGGCGAGGTGATGAAAAGGCGAGTGTATTGTTGCTCTAAATGCTCAAGCTGGTCTGATTAATATAATGTGCTTTATAACTATCTGGGAATGTGGATTTAAGTACTTTATGTTCTATTCACCACTGCAAATTCATTTTTTTTCTAGCGGGCGTGAAATGTTTCTTTAGTGTTTAAAAAAAAATGAAATCAAAATTTTATGCGGAAGATTATTAAGTAGAAATGCCATATATTTCATTGAAATTGATCGATATTTGACGAAATAGATCGCTAAATGCCCTAATTTTAGCACAAAAAATTAGAGGTTAAGCATACTTTGATGTAAAATTTCTCATTTTCTGCCCTTTCACTAGCTTAAAGGTCTCGCTTTCATTTCTCATGCCAATAATTTCTTGAGCAGACTTAACTATTTTCTAAGCGGTAAACTACGCTGCCAGAAAATAGGGAGACACGCCACGCCGAAATTTATTTTTAGGCTCAAATTCGCTATTACCAGCCTGCAGGCTGTCTACAGTGGGTTTCTGGAAGTGTCGTTTCAGAAAAATCGTTCATAGATAGGCAACGTTTGGCAGACAGGAAAATTAGGGGAAAGGGATATAATGGGGATACAAAGCGTGTGTGGGGGTTTTATGCTTGTTACTATTGTTTTGCTGATATAGCGGAGATATCCGCAATGGCATTGTAATTATTAGTTGACGCAAGAGATTTTTCAAATTTTATCAAATTTGCCTTAAAACGGCAAGGACTAAAAATCAGAAGGCTTGGAATCGAAGCAGAGATACACATGACCTGCGAGGCACAGAAGCACGAATATTACAATAGAGGATCATCAAGGCGGCTCATAATGTGCTGTCGCCCACCGCGCATTTAAATGGGGTTACAAAAGCCGCCACTCGCGTCGCTGACGAAGAAATTGATCCGAGTTTCACGGGGAATTAAGGCATAATTAGGGGTATCAACCAAAATTTGCATTCATGATGATATTATTTATGAAATTCATGAGTAGTCAATACTATTCCTCGCAATTACAAACATTATACTGCAAAATATTGGGAAAAAAGTGGTTCGCAGAGCACTCATCACCGTGCTGCGGACATTTTTGAAAGCCGATTAAAATGCGACCGAAGTGGCAATAGAAATAAACCTTCTGTGGGAAGGAATTGGGCCTCCTCTATGCAGTCCCCTTGCACAGAATATAGCGCTGCGGAGTTCTAGAGGCGGGTTTTAGAGAGTATAGTGTTTACTGAGGGAACGTTGGTGACCCTGCTGTCGAACGGTAAGAAGAATGAGTTTTGGACGTGAAGGCCATGAGGGGGGGGGGGTAACTTGGAGGCCCTGAAAGAGGGGAGAGGGGGTTGGAAATCGTGTGCGGGGGCGAGGTTTGCACTCGACGTAGCGGTGGACGCTATCGGCAGGGGTGCGCGCTTACAGCGGGTGCCTTCGTGGAGTGTGTTTGCAGTCATTATTGGAATGCTGACGCTGAATATTTACCCGGCTAGGACATCGGAGCTTTCCTTTCCGCATGGAATGTATTATGGAGGGAATTATTATTGGGCAGAGGTTCCCGTGTTTGCGCTTCGGTGCCGATCGGGATTTATAGGGGGTCTTTCTGGGGTGGTCAGTACCATTTCAGTTTATGCCAAAAATTCACCCAGCGTGGTAAAGACTGGTTTTCAATTGAGAGCGGAAAAATTCTCCGAAACCAATATGGATTTTTATTAGTAAGTTGGCTGTCATGATTAAAATTATTTTGCTCAACTTAAATATATGTCAAGAATAACTACTTTCGACACACTAATTACGTGCTTAAGTAACTGTTGTATCTTATAATAAGCTAATTCATGAAGCTGATTGCTTATGGCTTTGGTATCAATGGTGAAAAAAGAGCATCTAAAATATTTACTTATTTATAACAGGCGTGTTTTTAACAGTGAAAAGACTACCTGGTCTCTCCAAGGAAACGATTTATTTTTAGGCGAATAGAATGCTTTTCTATTGAAAAATGTTTCTGCGGTGGCAAAATGAAGTAAAATTATATGTAATTATGGGTGATAATTTGATCTTTTTGTGAGATGATTATCATGGTTTCTAGTTCAATTTAATTTTTAGTTCAGTCGTCTAGTTTCTAGTTTTCCATTTAATTAACCAGAAAGTTCTGGAAAATGAATAGAAAATTAAAACTTGTGTTCGATTGAAGTTGGACTATAGCGACTGGCATTAAAATATGCCATATGGACTTTTATTGCTAGTGATCAAAGGTGAGCAAATTAGTCAAGATTTCTATCGTGTTTATTATGATATTTCGGTCGTTTGAGTCGAGGTCCATGGCAAATTTAATTTGTGATTGAACGGCATTTGAGGAGGTATTTGCTGAAAAATCAAATTATTATTTCATCAAGAGGCATCTTTTTACTTGTAGTAGTTACCTAGGTTATTTAAAATGAAGTAGCCCACGGTAATGTGTTTTACCTACTAATAATAATTAGAAAATATAAAATACGTTTCGGTTCAGCGCAATTAGAACTTTTTACTGTCTTTTTTTCTTTTATGGCGAAGCCGAATGTTTTTTTTATGGGTATGAAGCAAAGAGAGCCGGAGTGAATGACAGGAGAACGAGTTCGGTGATAAAAGTTGCTCAGCGAGGTAGAAATAACGTGGAGCTAATGAAAAATCGACAATCATTATGTGTGGGAGCTTGAGCCGAGTGAGATAGGTTCAATGAAAGGGAGTTCACGATGTTGCATACTAAATGAAAAAATAATACTCGCAGCATTATGGAGCGAGGGTGATTGCAGCCTTGGGATCCAGAAAAGAATGTGGGAACATGAGGAATGAGTTCAGCAGAAATAAAACTAAAATAACTGAGATTTTACTTGAGTCTTATGTGGTACCCTCATTATAATTATGCCCTCCAGTAGTTATTCAGTTGAACCCTTCACAGTCTTTAAGTATACGTGAACGTGCTGTAATAGTTAAAGGTAATAGAGAAATTTTATCGAAGCATTTTCGGCGTGGAAAAAGTTATATATAGTATAGGTATGTGGAGTATAAGGTCAATCGGGTGGGTGTGGTGGCACGAATGTTGGCTTCCCACCCCGTGGCCTCGGGTTCAAATCCCGGCGGTGGCAGAGAATTTTCAGAGACGGCCCGATCCCTGCTGGAATGTTGTGAGGAGGACATTTAAAGCACAATATTCCGTCCGTCGTATGGGACGTTAAGCCTTGGTCCTCTTGTCGCCTTTCTTTAAGAGCAGGCTAATGCTGACGCCGGGTTTTCTCCACCCTTTCTTACCTACCCTTCATTACCTCACTTCTTGAGAGTGGAGGATGAGAAAGCAGGGAGTTGTATAAACTATGAATCACACGATCATTTTATTTCGTCGCGAAAACAAACCACTCGAGCGATCGCTTTTCGCGGCCGGAAAAGTGATCGCTCGAGGGATCATTTCTCTGAATCACACGGTCCCTCCCTCCGTCGCTTTTCGCATCATTTCCGATAACACAGCTCGTTGCCACAGGACCTGCATCACGAAAATATACAGCGTGTTTATGTTTACCTTTGTCGTTCCCACTATTGGCAAACGTTGCGCTGCTATCACTACATACGGGAATGCGTTTTGATATGCTGATATGGGGTTTTAGTGACGGCTTAAGCGTGGTAAAAAGCAGCCGGAGAAGTGATGGAAGAAAGTGATGGGAATCCTCATCATTAAAGTGATCGCTAAAAACAATTGCCGGCGACGATAATTTGCGAGTGATCACTCTAGTGATTGCGATAGTGAGCACTCGGAAATGATGGATAAAATGATCGTGTGATTCAGGCTTAGGATAGGGTTACTGCATGCCTTCAGCAGTCACTTATATGTTTGCGGAAAAAATTGCATGCATAGCGAAAACAAAAGAAGGTAAAGACATAGAAAAAGATATCAAGTTGGTTAATTATATACGTTAACGCTTATGAAGTACTGGATGCTGTAAAAGAGGAACCCAAAGTGATGATGAAAACAGGATAAGTTGGATATGAGTTTTCAGTTGAATGAGGGGTAGAAAAAACCAAAATTATTGCACTTAGCCGAAAAGATGAAGAGGTAAATGTTTTTCTAGAAAATCAGAGATAGATATGGGTGAAATATTTCAAATAGGTACGTTTGATATGTAATTCCCTAGCATGAATTCCCAGAAAATCAGAGATAGATATGGGTGAAATATTTCAAATAGGTAGGTACGTTTGATATGTAATTCCCTAGCATGGTAGTTGCGCGGCGGAGATTATGAACAGGTTTTACAAAAGAATATCGTAATAAGCCAAATACTAAGGATCGATAACAGGGAGAAAAATTTCAAGAATTTTGCGAAAAAGATTGAATAAATGTTTTCTCTTTTACTCATTCGTTTTAAAGGGTCTGAAAAGGGCGCCATGCAGATGGGAGAAAAGCATTGGGAGTTCGAGTCATGACTGTGGAAAAAATGGAAAGGATAGGAGAGTGATAAAGTTAGAAATGAAGATGTGTTAACAATAATTGAGGAAAGGTCTGCCTACTTTTTGAAATTTCGCAAAAACTTTTAAACTCTTTCTACAACAACTCATTTTATTTGTTAAAATTTGCAATACCGTTAATACTCTATCAGTTCATTGGTAAATTTAATTTTGTGCCAGCAATGGATCCCCTCAGTATTCAGAATAGTAATGAAAATCTATTCAGTTTTTTCAATTCTTTTATTAATTTTATGAATATTATGAGCGCTTATACTTTATCTATTAACATCCTTATGGTGAGTTTTATTTTTGCTCTCAAGGAATAATCGAATTTCATGAAAGAGGGAATTAAGTTGCATGACGCCACGAATTAGGATTTTTGAAACTGCGATTAGAAAGGAAAGATGAATATCCGTACTTCATATCTTACGCACGTAAATTTTTGGGTCGTACAAATTATATTTTAATATCCAGGCACTCGGAGTTATGAGCTAATTTTTTTAATTTTACTGAAATACATGGTATGTGATTATCTCACGGGATTTTTTCCTGCAGAGGCCGTATTAACATCTAATGTGTCAGACATCAACTTTCGGAAAAGCTTGAGGGCAAGCACGAGTGTAATAATACCATTCCTCAGATGTTTCGCCGGAGAGGGTGAAGTGTGTACTGAATGCGACACAAGCACCAATCGCACTTAATCGTTTACCCCTCGCACAACAACGCGTGATGGGGATTTCCTCGCTGATGGAATTCGTCGGATAACACCTCGGGAGTGGATGGATACTCGACGAGAGCATTGTTGAAAAAATAAAAATCCAGCCCTTCGCTCGTGAAAGCTTTTTATGATATGGTAGGTTTTGGGTCTCCGGGCGAATATCATCCGCGGCATTATCTCCCGGCCAGACGGTGGACCGGAAGGGTTGACTGCTGCGGAGTGGGTAAAAAGGGGCGGGGAAGTGCGAAGTGACAGCAGTGGGACGTCCTCGGTTGGGGGGGTGTGTAAAAAGAGAGTTGGTCAAGGGAGTGAGCGGTGCGGGGAAAGGAATGGTTTCGGGACGTTTGTGATGGAAATGGAAGCAAGGGTGCGAGATAAGGCGAGGAAATTTCGGTTTGCGGATTGAGGGGGAGGAGTAAGATACGGGACAGGTTAAGGGCGGACGCCTGAAGGTAGCGACGGATAATGGTTTTTCTCGGGGGGGAAGAAGACATATATGGGGTTCGTGGGGGTGTGGAAGGGGTAGATTGGCTCTCCCCATGCTTGCTCTTAAAGGGGATGTCGCGCTCCGGGAACGAAGGGTTCGGTCCTCATTCCCATGGAGCACTCTCGAGCAAGATATTCATGAAGCGAGAAGAGGTGAAACAGATCAGATCTCGCTAAATTAAAAAAACCACGGATCTAAAATATGAGATAATCACGTATAATGTTTTACTTAAAATATTGTATTCCTACAAAACTGAATATGTAGCAATGAGAAGGTTAGCGGATAGAAGAGAGAATGGAGAGCTCCATCAAACCGATCTTGTTGACGAAAGATGATGATGACAACAAGTGAAATACCAAATATTGTGACGATGAAGCCAGTGGCGAGGCGAGGGGGGGGGGGTTTGGGGGATAAAACCCCCCCAGAGCTCAGAGAAATTTTTAAGTTTAATCCATTTCACTTAATTGGATTTATATTACTAATAAAATAATGTAAGGATTAATAAATTATCCCTCAGAAAGCCGTAGAACTACCATTTTGAACCGTTTACCTTAAAATTCCACTATTTATTAATCTCGCACCTATTGCTTATCCTAGTGGGTATTCCATACCACCACACACCCCGGTATATAGTTGCATCTAAACCCCCCCCAGCCTCAATTCCAGGCTGCGCCCCTGGATGAAGCAATTGCATTGGTTATAACAAATTGATGAACAAATAGCGGATTTTCGAAAATTCTGCAAGGTTTGGACTGAGTTTGGGCTACCGTGGAAGTAATTCATACAGTTCAAATGATATTATATATGGAGAGAATTGAAATAATATTTACTCAGTAATAACATTTAAAATGTATTCAAGACGATTTTAATGCCTGCCGTTTGGCCAGTTTTTGGGCCAAATATTCCTCTGTGCATTTGAGAGCTTGCAAGTACAGTAGATTCCGTTTAATGGGTCAACCGGTTACTTGTGGCAGCCGCTTAATTGGGGCAGATCTTGAAGGACAGAACCCAATAGAGGAATATCCCAGAGTATTCTCCGCTTATTTGGTACAGCACGCCGCTTTATTGGGCCATGAATGGGCGACATAGACTCTATACTCGCAACGAAATTAAAATTTTTTGTTTCAGAATACTATTTTAAAAATATTTTTCTCCTTTGATTTACTCCTATTTTTAACAAAATAGTCCTATTCTTGCCTTATTTTGAAAGCTCTTGTTGTGATACTATCCGCAAGAGGATAGGACTTTTCTTTAATAGGACTTAGTAAAAGACATTCATTCAGCGTCGCCCGAGACTGCGAAAAATATTTTTAACAAAAATGTTATAATTCTTAAAAATGACAATAAATTAACAAAACTCGCTGATTTATTCATCAAATTGATTGCTTAATAAACTTATGTTGCATTATAAACATTCTTTAATCTTCTTTCTACAATTTAAAAGTTTTTTATGCCCATTTACAAGAGAGTACGCCTAATTGGGGCAGCCGCTTAATTGGGGCTAAGTGCACAAGACCCGATATGTCCCAATTAACCAGAATCTACTGTATATATAAATTAGTCTCACTTGTTCCCTATGGCCCGATTTAGACTTTTATCATGACAATGACAGCAGGAGTGGAATAGAAAATTGCTTTCACAGCCGTCTACTTTGTGAACGCGTGTGTTCACAGCATTGAACATAAATTGATTATGAAAGTACACCGGGACTAGCCACGGTGATAACTTTTTACGGAGTCACCCGCAATGCACAAATAGTGCGAAAAATCCACAGAGGAAAAATCATTCACCTTGATCGGGATTCGAACCCGGATCCCTCAATTTCCGGCCGAGTGCTTTAGCCAGTTAAGCTACCGAGGCGTCATTCTCCCCTGTGGAAATTTGTGGACTATACCGGACAAGGTGGTATGGACTGCTGAGCATATGATGCGACTAGCAGTCCAGGTCGTGCGCATGGCGCCACAGCCGGAGAGCAAAGCCCGAACTTTTAACACTAGAGGTGTTCGCTCTGGACTTATGAAAGTATACCGGGACTAGCCACGAGGGATCGAGGGATCCGGGTTCGATTCCCGGTCAAGGCGAATGATTTTTCCTCTGTGGATTTTTCGCATAAATTGATTATATTACCTGAAATTGCGACAGTTTGTTGGTCTGCCACTGCTGTAATTACTCATGCAAACAATGTATAATGGACCAATACCTGTTACCAGCTTTGGAATGACGTTATAGGATGTCACCATTCCTGCTCCATAATATCACCCGCGAGTTACGGCTGATGTCAAGTACTTAAATAGAGTCTATCGTCCAACTTTTTAAGGTCCAAATATTGTTTTATGGACTATGAAAATCGGTGCTTAACCACAAAAAGGGTCATAAATACAACGTTTTAGTGTTTTTAAAATGTTGCGTAAGGTAAGTGTTGACAATAATGGTGGCTATTAAATTCTGATCGTTCATAACTTTCACATTCATCGAGTCAATCATCGTATCTTTGATGGTGACCAAAGAAATGAAAACTGATCAAACTACTTTTCACATTACAAGTACGTTTGACAAGTGTTGGAGATTATCTACCAGATTTTATGGTCCCTTATGTAGACCTGAGGGTTTCATAGACTTCATCCGGTTTTTTATAGACTGTTTCATCGCGACGTTTATTAGGAATATAGCCTATAATTTTTATCGAGTATATTTAATCCAACCCATAATGTTAAGTCATGTGTCGTTGTATTGGGCTACATCAACTTTTACTTGGCTGGGTAGTTCAAGCATTTTTCTAGTAGTGAAATAAAAAATAATGTACATAGTTGCCACTTCTCATTCATCATCACTATATTTCATGATTACATTATAATTAGTGTTGAAATAAAAAAATCGCCGTTTTCGTAAGAGAGAACCGTTTCAGGCTTGACGTGGTGGTGGAAGTACGATGTATCTGTGATAAAGAATAAAACACTAATAGTAATTTCCTCACTTCAATACACAACTCCACTACCGACTATGGTGTCGGCACTTTTAAATTTTTGCTGGCCGCGGTTCTTTTTAGTCACCGATTTATTAATCGGCTACCGAGACCAGGTCAGATTTACGTTTAGAGAGTAGTTTTCCTGAGGCTATTGAATAAAGTCAGGGTGGAACTACCCCGTTTTCTCAGTTAAATACACGGTTATTTTTTTCAGAGGTTGGATTGCATAAGAGCCAATATGCGAACAATTTCGCGGAAAATAGTGATCCTAGACACATGATATGACCATTTGAATGATACATATTAAAGAAACAGTTTATATAAACTATCAAATATCGACAATTGAAGCAAAATTTATTTTTATTTGATTAATATAAATTGATAGGTAACTATGTACTGTATTAGCTTAGTTACCATCAATAATCAAATCCAATTCATTGAAAAAAAAGATATTTCACAATTCTAGTCTCTTCTTTTAATTTGCAAATGAATAATTTGTATTTTTTATTTTATTATCGTAACCAACATTGTAATAGTCTTTTATGCCTTTTTGTATCAAATTTATTCACTCATTTTCATTCATATGTAGATGTAGATGAAGATGTATAAATTTACGGAAGCGTGGCAAAATTTTTGCATTTAAATTGTTCAAGACCTATACTCCAAGACAATAATCAACGTTAAAAGTAGGGTCCAAGAGTAAGAAAAAAAAACATAATATACATCTTCATTTTAACTGGATAGTGAGATGTGAGAAAACGAAGCACGCAGTGTATTTTTTTTCGTTTGCGCTTGTCTTTGGCATGACATCGTTCTCAGAAACGCACTCGAAAGTTGAAAAAAAGGCAAAGTCGTTCCAAACGGACATTGAGGTTTTGTCACCCAATCTCTTAACTTATTTCTCCCTTCGTTTCTCTTATTCACTCCTCAAATTTTCCCCTCCCGCTCTCCTCGGCGTGGGTCGTCGAAGGGATTTTTCGAGGCGCGAAAGTGAGGTGACCTTGCTTTCGTATTTGGGGAGGCGCGGATTTTGAGGCGAAAGGGCAGAAGATTGGGCTCGGATGCGCGGAAAGTGACGTAAGGAGAGGGAGAGATAGGGCGAAGGGAAAGAATTTCAAGGTTCATCGTGTGGGTGTGTGGGATGTGAATAAGAGCAGGTGAAAAAGCAGTCGTAAGAAGAGGGGAAGAACTCTTGAAAATAGACTCCAGACTTAAGCGGGAGATTCTAGTCATGGTTTGTGTAAGGAGTATGGATCATCCTCAGGGGATCTATCGAATGCTTCGGAAGATTCCCTGAGGATGATCAGCAAGTCGCTGCTCGGAACGTCGGGAGACATGGACGACATCAACCGGTGGAAAACCCGAGAAACTTTTCTAAACTTGAGGTAAATTATCATACTCCTTACACACCTATGACTAGAATCTCCTGCTTAAGTCAAGAGTGCTCGAAACGTCGGGAGAAATGGACGACATCAACTGGTGGTAAACCCGAGCAACTTTTCTGCACCTGATACGCCGGGAAAACCTTAGGTCATAAATCTCAAGTTTTTCTTAAAATTACGACAAAAAAATGAGAATTTTCATATTCCATTTTGTTAGTTGCCAGGCATATATCAAATGAGTCATTACAGGAAAAACATGGTCTTGATTCTCAAAAAATGTTCTAACTGATTATTTTATCATCTAAGATCTATAACTGCGGGGTAACTGAAGAAAATATCTTAAATAGCATTTTTATGACCCATTTCTGGCATAATTTCTAATTGATAGGAATTGGATATGTTTTGATATACAAATGGATATGCAATATAAATTGGATATACAAAAAAGCGCTTTCAGGCAAAGCAAGGTTATCTAAATTTTGTTGCCCGAGTTTTAAAAAGTTGCTATTTAGTAGGGAGACTAGTTTAAAATGTCATTATCTTCTTTTCACCTTTTATTGAAAAAATGATGGTCCTGGTGATCTGATTTGATTGCTTCTTTTTGCGACTCCAGCGAAGCAAACCTTACTGTGCACACTAAATTATTTTGAAATTATCGTCCGGCCACTTTGTATAGCAAGGTGAAATCTTTTACTAATGCAGCTTTTTTCCTTGAAGTCTTTCATGTCTACCCACGTGCAACCATTATCCCATGAGCTGGTGACAGGGCCGGCCTTAGGGCGGGGCGACCGCCCCGGGCCCCGCGCTTTGGGGGGCCCCGCGTTCGTGAAAAAAATTAAAATATACGATAGTTTTGTAAATGCTATTTCAACTATTATTGTATTGTTAAGTCCGTGCTAGACAAAAAATAATATTATGAAAAAGGAATAATAATGCAGTAATTTTTATTGTGCAATTGCGTTTGTCACATACTTATCCAGAGAGTGGTAGGGATTCAAAATGCTCGAGTATGTAGATGGGGTATAGAGTTTAATATTTTAAGTGAAGGGCCCCGCACTGAAGGTTCGCCCCTAGCCCCGCACCCGCTAGGGCCGGCCCTGGCTGGTGACGTTTAAGCTTTTACAACTAAAAAAAGAAAATGATTTACTAGGTGTTCTTAACCTTTTAAGATATTCCTCGACATAACCTTAGCAAGCTTTCATGTTGTCTTACCACCGAACTTGTGAAGTAATGAGCGAAACGTCGCCCACAGTTTTGTTTTTCTTTTCCTTATTCGCTGAAATTCTACGCTAAATTTTCATCCCCGATCCAATCTTGCTTGCGCCCCAAAATGAGGTTAATTAATCATTTGCCAGGCATCTTTGACTGGAATTTAGAGGAGAAGTTGAAGAAATGCCCTAAATTTCTGGGAGAAAAGAGGCAATCTCGCAGGGAGGAGTTCGAGGAGGAGGGAGTGAATTAAAGATTCGCGGATTCATCGACCGCACTCGTTAATGAGTTTAAAGCGAGAGATGAAATTCCTCGTCGGTCCCACCTGAGATAACGTTTTTTTTTCCTGTAGTCGTCGAAGACGGTAATAATTGAGTGTACCTTGTCCTTTTCTTCGTCACTCTTTTCTTGTCTTCAGCTCATTTTGACGACGGTAACATCTGAAAATAGCCGGTCAATTTTATTCTCAGTGATAGAACTTGAAACTGGAGTATATAATCTGAAGGCAGTAGAATGGCACTTTCAATAGGTTGGTTTCCTATTTTTTTAAATTGCACAAATCGAAAGATTATTACTCCTGGTGTACGTATTTCACGCTTTTAGATTTTTAAATAACGATATCTATTTTTCGAAATTAAATGAAAAGTGAAAAATTTCAAGCGGGCGAAAACGCGACGGCTAAGTATGAATGCTGGGAAAAGTCCGTGTGACGTCATTCTGGTTCCGGCTGCCGCCGGCCGTGAGGCCACCTTGGTGTGAGGCTGTGAGCGCCTGATGTTTCCCTGAGCTCTGTGCCTCATGCATGCATTGGTAATCTCAGACGATGTTTAGCTCCTGACTACCCGTATAGAATCTATGTCCATGTGACGTCATGTGGAGTGGCATCGCATGGGCGCCAATGTTACCTTTCTTAAATGAGGTGAGATGAAAAATGGACCATTATGATTCGTCTAAACTGGGATTTCTACAACCAAATAATGTATATATTATTAATATACTAATGTTGGGTAATGGATCGCAAACAATACCTTTCGTGTTCTTTGACGAAGGAAAGTACCCTATTATGCCAAATTTTTTTCTCGTGGCTGGCTATTTAATGCATGTTACTGAGATAATGGCACTTAAGTTTATAATAGTTCATTGGCTAATCTTTTAGCCGTTAGTCGTAAAGGAAGTAAAGATTTAGCTTAAAAACTGTGTGAGTGAATTGAAAAGCGTGCAAAGATAGTGTGTGCCACAGCTTCGCGAACCGATGAATTGAAGTTATTTTTTTTAAATTTACTAAAAAATTCCGATGACTTAATTTTAACGAAGAATTACATTAACAAAGTGGATTATAACTGTCGCTTTTTCTCTTCAACTCTTCCTTCGAGCAAGCTCTGTCCTTTCAACAGTCATCGCCGCCATTGTTCCAAGAGCAATCTCAATTAGCTCTAACTTCTGGTCTCCAGTAAATAAAAGTGGAAAGAAAAAGATTGACACCGGCAGAATTATAAGTCAGAAAAAGGGTTCCAGGGATGGAAAAATTTCCCACTGACATTTTGCGGTGAAGATACTGATGGAGTTAGTCAAAATAATTTTGTCCTTCAGCGAGTTTACTCTGTGAAACATCTGAAAAGCATAAATCAGAAAAACTCATGCGTTCCCATCGTGAAAATGTATCTCTATATCACCTGATTATGTTACGTATCTTTAAAGAGGAAATGAAGAGTTCACTCGGTTTCAGAACCTTACAAGTAACAATTGCATGCGATGAGTTTTGTTCATAAGAAAAAAACTAAATTTTATAGCACATCACGAAATGATGCTCAATTTTTCCTGCAAGGTTTACCTTTGTGACAACAGTTACTGGCATGATATATACACGCATTCTCTTTAGTTATTTATTGACTTACTCTGTCTATCGGATATTATTGACGTATTTCACCGGGACAACCCATGCCTTTTGGCCACGAATCAATTCAGCCCAAACTAAGTCGCTTGTAATAAAACTATCATTATTATTTGAAATATATTGCTGTGTAGTTGCTGAATATTATATATTTTAAAAATGTTCAATGACATTTTTTCATTTCCATGCATTCAAATTTACATTCAGTTTACGGCGGACTTCATTTGGTATGAAAATATCCTTTCAATTTCGCGGCAGAGAATGTTGTATAGCTTGAGAGTAATATTGAATCTCCAGAGTAATCACTCATTATAGTCACCTCATCGAGTTTTATAAAACTCGCCAATAGGTTTCTTCTTGGTGGGTATTTTTGACTCTTAACGGCATTGTATGCCTATAGATGTCTCTAGTTCATATTTTATCCAAAAAACTGTGCACTTTCTGGTTATTGCCGAAGAGTATTATATTTGCTCAGCGTAACTAGAGGTAACTTTTGGACCTAAGTTTTGACTTTATGCCTCTATTTTCGTTTAAGAGCACTATTTTGATGCATGCTAGTCGAAGTGCCAGAGGATGCCATTTTCTCTAGAGATTCTAATTATTAATGAATAATAAAGACAGCATCGGAAATTGCCAACTTTAATTTTCTCAACTTCAACCATAAATTACACATTTTCAACATAGAATGAAACTGTAGTGGGGATGTTGACATACTCACTGAGCAGGGTTATTACACAATAAAGATTCAGGGTCTCATCTCAGACTGAAACCGAGACCCTGTTAACGGGAATGCGTTGACACTACATATATCGATCTTTTTGAATTGACTGAACCTTCTTCACTTCACAATACGATGGTCATGATGGTAACTGATCACTCTCGAACGTGATTATAAATGTGAACTGTATATTACGACTTATTTAGTTAAAATCGAAGTCGAGCCGTGCCGGCGCATACCACTCACCGCTGCTGCTCCCGTCGGGGGCGGGACATGGCTCCGTCTCCTTGGGTTGCTCTCCGACCTTGCGCTTACGGAGTTCACAAGACGACTGCACAATTCACTCACGTTCTCGGAGTGACAACAAAAAAACAAACACAAAACGAAAACCCGACTACGCGTGGTATCGCCAACAGGTGGCGAGGCTCGACTTTGTATGGGAAATTCACAACCAAACAGTAACAGTTTCAAAATATTGTTATTAAAGTTAATATAATCTTACATTTAAAAGGAAGTTGAATGAGTGGCTCAATATTAGGTAGGAGGTTGTACATTTTTTTTAAATATCTGACGGCTAATATGTAATCTATAGAGACGGGAAAATTTTGCATTTCCACTAGTTTAATGTTCTGCCGATCAACCCTCAACTCTTGTCTATCTTAGGCCATTATTAGTGAACCATTTTACTGTTTCAGTGTATGTCATTCTGCAATGAGAGCAACGTCTTCGCATATGGTTCTTATACATTTTGTCTACTAATTACATTCTGAGTAAGATTAGGAATGTTTGAATAGCAGAAGAACTCTGAAATATAGAATTATTAAAACAAAAGCGAAGCATGCCGCTTTTGTGTCCTAGTGAAGGCCATGAGCACTCCTAAACAAACATAGTATTTGCCGGCCTCGGTGGCGCCGGGGTAAAGTCCCCGACTGCTAACCTAGAGGTCGCGGGTTCGAATCCCGCCTGGGTGGTTTGACCACTATCCAGGGCATGGATGCATGTGATTGTCAAACAAGTTAATTGTAAGAGAGGACTCTCTAGTCCTACATTCGCTTGTGAAATAAAGACGACATTATTATTATTATTATTATTATTATGAGGTGGTATAGAGAAAATAACTGGGTCTCTTGGCTTGAATTTGTTGCAACTTATGAGTGTCCATATAATTCGTATGCTTGGATTGTGAATGATTCAATGTGAGCCAATCAATTTAGGTTGAATTCACGTTAAAGTATTGCCTTAGTGACGAATTATTTAAAAATATATACCTAAAGTTTAGGATATTGCATAACTTTTATGAAGTTTACTGTGAAAAATTATATGAAAGGGCATTTTAAGCAATATGTTTCTGCTTCTATCTTGCTTCCAATATGTCTTCGCACTGATTTTAATTTTGTAAATTTCGGTCTTTTTGATCTGAAACACTTGCCACCTGGAGATATATAAATGTGCTGTGATTTGTACCTTAGAGCTAGGAGTCTACGAAAGGCTTTATGCGGGAAAATATTTTATGAGAAACAAGTATAAGTGAAAAATTAAGGGCTTGAAAATGCTGATTTTAAGATTGAAACACACATAATACAACCTGAGAGTATAGGACATCTGTAAAATATTTTACCCTCCTGAGAAATGAGTGTTTCAGGGTAGTGTCCTTCTTTGCAGTATTGACTTTTCAAACCCTTTTCTTTCAATGAATATTCACTGACGGAAGAGAAGCCTGCAAGAGGCGAAAATTTCTTAAATTAATGCTCTTGACTTAATTGTTTTCATGATTTACGAAAATTAAAGTCATCATAGTCCGAGAGAAACGTAAGCTAGGGTAGTTGTGAACTATTGTGACCACATACATGCTTCATAATTGGTATACAGTATTTACGTGAAACTGACTGAGGAACCTGTCGTTGGAGCTTCCATACGACGGGAGTGCTGTTCGCCGCAGAATATTCTGAGAATTTGTGGTAAAAGTATCATCTGCATCATCGTATTCGCCCAAAAGTTCCGCGATACCATCTCAAAGTAAGTTTCTGAAAGTTCACGGGCAAGAGTGCATGTGTCGCACTCAAGTTTATGAAAGATTCAAACTCTAGAAGACGGTTATGGCGTCTGAGGCAACTCATGGTCCTTCAGGCGTGCCTGCGTGAAATTCCCTTAGTTTGACAGCGAGGAGAAATGTCAGACGAAGCGGAAGGAATTGCAAATGATATACCGTCTTATTAAAAAGGCTATTATCAAAAGTACTCCGATTTTTGGTTGACCCATCTCGGGAAATATTATCTATAGATTTTCCATGATAATTTTTGAGTTGTTAATTTGCATAGATATCTTCATGGATGTTCTACTTTGCTACATTTTTTCTTGCATAAAACAGAGGAATATTAATCATAAAAAAAGTTTGCCTTTATTAAGATAAGGGCAAAATGATGGTTTTATCGCTAAAGATAAGGTCGACTTTGCATGGGCATGGGAAAGGTTCGAATCGATTTTCGATTAAAGTGGCGTTTCAATAACTTAAGAAGGTCATTTAAATAAGGCTATGTTGGAGGAAAATCGCTCTTCCTTCTCACTCAACTGGATAATATGTCTGAAATTTCCACGTCACGTGGAAATGGGTCGTACTTGGGTACGACATTGACATGTTTGCTGGCACGCGGTTGGCAAGTATTTCAAGAGAACGCAACCCATCCGTATTCTGTGCGTAGACTAGTGAAAAAAAATTGGAGTTCACCCAAGGAAGTTGTAAATATCTGGAGGGGGCACCACTGGTTTCTAGCGTGGAGCGAAGTGGTGCTTGGGTAGGACAAGCCACGCTCACTTTGAACAGAACATTGACAATTCCATAAGGGTCAATGCATACTATTTGGTGCAATGTTTGATCATAACTCGTTAATATATTAAAATAAACTATGGAACGCATAATGTAAACTTTTTTCTTACCTCACGTTCAGGCTTCGCGAGGTTATGACTCAAACATATTTTCCCAGGGAAAAATTATTATCAGTCACCACGGTTTCGTTCTAAAACCAGCTCAACTGAAAATAAAATTTGATGAGAGTAAGCTAGTTGCTTACCTGCACCTCTACTGGTATTGAATTTCATTATAGCCATCAGAAATTAACAATTACTGCAATAAAGTATATTTTCAAGGATATCCTCAATGTGAAGTGAAAATTTTCAAGCGCGCGAAAACGCGACGGGTAAGTATGAATGCCGGGAAAACTCCCGGGTGACGTCGTTCTGGTTCCCGCTGTCGCAAGTGAGGTGACCTTGAGGCGAGGCTCTGAGCGCTGATACGACTCAGGATGCTAGCAGGTAGCAGAGTACCATGCAAGCTGGTAGCGCTTGTCTTAAATAAGGATTATTAATACAGTGGAACTTGGATAATTCGAATCTCAAGGGACCAGCTAAAAACTTCGAATTATCCAAAAATTCGAATTAAAGAAGTTCTTATAACCGGGGAAGTAAACAATAATAACACGTTTTAAATGAAAACTATTAACTTTATTGATACTATTTGATCATTAATTTATTGAATAATGCCTATTACAGTAATAGTATACAATAAAAATAACTTTCAATCGCTCAAACGGCAACGAAATTAAGTAAACAATCTTAACTAACCTTAAAATGTCCTCAGCAATAGCTGAACTGCACTGCATGACTGCAGTTTGCAAACTACGCACGATTACCAATAGTCCATAGCGAAATAAAAGCAAAAATCTATACAGAACTGAAATATAAAACATCGATCAAAGAGAACTAAAAGTCTGGACACTATATTAACTGAATAAACAATAAACATAAATTTATAGGCCCTAACCTATTGTTTTACAAAAAAAGAAGAGATTTTGGCCTGTTTCTTTGAATTTAATCTCTCGGCCGTTATAAATGATGCTAAAACATCTAATGATTTAAATTGCACATCACCAACATTATTTCTGCTCTCCACAAATCGCCGAATTTCTCTCAGGTAGTCCATAGCGTCGGCTGCACTCGGTACTGGCGTTTCTTCTTCATCGGCTCGTGACCCCTCTATCTCGTCCCCCGATCCTTCATTATTTTGTGTCTCGGTGTCTAGGACTTCTGCTACGATGTCGGCGTCAGTTAGCTCTCCGCACACAGCGACATTCTCGTCCACATTCAGAAAGTCCTCGTACAAGATGATTGGATTGGGTGCCACATCCTCCCAGCCGTCGATTGGTAGAATTTCATCCAATTCCGTTCTTTCGGCGCTTTCTTCGTCGGTTTTAACAAAACCTGCCTTTTTAAAACAGTTTTTTATTGTTTCCGGTTTCACTTTGTCCCACGCTTGTTTACACATTCGCGATGCTTCTAAAATATCCAGCTTTATTTTGAGAGCGTTTCCTTCCCCGGACAGGATATTCTCGACCAACAAACCCCTGTAAAAGTGTTTTAAATTTTTTATGATCCCTTGATCCATGGGCTGGACAACAGAGGTCATGTTGGCTGCGAAAAAAACCACTTTCACATTTTCCATTACAGGTATGGTGTTGTGTGCCGTGCAATTGTCGATGAAAAGGAGAACCTGTCGATTTTCTTTAACAAACCTTTTGTCCAACTTCATTAGCCACTTCGCAAAAAGGTCACTTGTCATCCAAGCCTTAGAACTGCTGACATATTCTACTGGTTTAGACTTGACATTTTTAAAGCAACGAGGATTGGCCGATTTTCCTATCATTAGCAAAGGCAGCTTTTCCGAACCATCCATATTAGCGCCAACCAATAGCGTGATTCTTTCTTTGCTTAATTTCCCTCCGTGGCACTTTTCGTCTTTAAATGCAAGTGTTTTGTCAGGAGTGCATTTAAAAAAAAGACCGGTTTCGTCAACGTTAAAAATATTTCTCGGGTCTCTGTCCTGGATCATCTCTTCCAGATCTCTCTTCCACTGGTTAGCTTCCTGTAGGTTCACGGCCCCACTTTCACCACAGACTGCCTTAAACAAAATTTTATTGCGCTCTTTAAAACCATCCAGCCACCCAGTGCTAGCTTTAAAATTTTGCTTTCCTAATTCTTTAGCAAACTGCTCAGCCTTGATCCTAATCAGAGGACCACTTACAGGAACTTTCTTGTCTCTTGTCTGCTTGAACCATTTCAGCACACAGTTGTCGACATCTGGATTTCCTGGCTCTCGCGATCGTTTCCTGTCTTTATCAAATTCCTCTGCACTGCTGAGAATTTTATATTTATTTTTTAAGTAAGTCGATAGGGTGTTGGGTGGAATTCCAAAGTCTTTCGCGATTTCAGATTTTTTCTTTACTCCTTTTTCCACTTCTTTAATCACACTGACTTTTTCAGCTAATGTCAAAGTTTTATAAGACCCTGGTTTTTTCGATGACGTTGATGCCATGATCACTACACAGTACACTCACTAAAAGTTAAGATTTGGAGAAACCGACCCTAAGACATCAGCAAACCTACGTTAGGTAACGGCCTTCACACGAAACGATATAAACCACGCACAATGCGACACATGCGACACACAATGTAGGGGGAGTGTCGGGTGTCAGGTACAATGACCTTGGAACGCGCTGCGCCGTCTCAGTTGCAAGCAGGGTTGAGTTATTTTTAGTGTGGCCTTCAACAGGCGGTGGCGGGAGGGGAGGTATGAGTCATCAGACTAAACGCAGGCGGGCGCGGTCCCGCGTTTGTTCTAACGCAAACATTTCGTCAAATGTGGCTTGGAATATGTTTTTTTACTTTTTTATTTATGGATATTTTGAATCGTAATTTAATGATTTGCTACTTAAAAATTCGAATTATCCAAAATAAACTTCGAATTATCCACGATGTTTTAGCATTGTTTTAATACAAAATGCTAGGGACCACGGGAAAAATTCGAATTAAAGAAGATTTCGAATTAAAGAAGTTCGAATTATCCAGGTTCCACTGTACCTTATCAAACGAGGAAAACTTTCCGACCTTAGCCAGTTTTAATAGGTGATTATTAAGACATGTTTCCCTGAGCTCTGTGCCTCATGCATGCATTAGTAATCTCAGAAGATGTAAAACTCCTATCTACTTGTATAGAAACTAGGTCCCTGTGACGTCACGTGGAGCGGAATCGCATTGGCGCCAATCTGGCCTTTTTCAAATGAGGTTAAAATTGACCGTTGCCATTCGTCTAAACTGGGTTTTCTAAAACCAAATAATTTGTATATTATGAATACTTTAATGGTGGGTAAGGGATCGCAACCAATGCATTTCGTTTTATTTGATGAAGAAAACTAACCTATTGTCAAACTAAGATGGCGGAAGTTTGACCGCGCTAAATTAACTCGGAATCAGCGCCTCCAAATATTTACAGCCTCCTTAAGTTCAACCGAGAAAACTTCACCCATACTATTGAAGAATACTTAAGGGAGTGAACAAAGAAACAAACAGGATATATCTTCCTAAAAGGTAACAAAATGAGTATTAGTGAAGGCTGCTCGGGTTCTCCACTGGGTAATCTCCTGCATGGCTGCCGACGTTTTGGGAGTCGAGTCGTACTTCATCATCAGGGCTAACTGTGTGGTTTATTTAATATTTTTTAACAAATGTGTACTCTGAAGCCGTCGCATGCATCAAATTCTCCTAAAATCAGTGTTTTCCGTCAGAGAAAAAAATATCAGAGGCGTCCCTATAGAACATAGAATGATCGTAATATTTGATTAGCTATTATTTTGCCACTGATGTTAAAACACGTCGTGTGTTGTTATTTATTGGTCATTTAATGAATATGTTGTGGTCATACATGGTAATAATGTAGGACCACGTTTGAGATTACCAGATGGTTTTAGTAATACCCCTTTTAAATGAAAAAGGAAAAAAAAACTGTTGCTTCAACTCATACTGTTCGCTTTCGAGTTCTGTTATATCTCGGCGTTTGTATAGTATCTGCTTACCGCGTTTACAATCCTCTGGAAACAAAAGCATTCAGTAAATGACAAGGTGTTTTTTGCGTACAATTTTTATATTTGATACCGATGTACCACTAGAAATAAATATGCTTGTTAAAAATCTTTTGAGTTATGTCGTCACGTAAATTTTCAGGTGTCCCAAACGGGGTCACCCGAAATCATATTATATTATTTTACTTCTTAATACATTGATTTACCTATTCTTAATTTTTTTTCACAATTTAAATTTGTTATTTTTTCCGAAAATTGAAGCTAATCTTTCGTGGTGATACTGGGGATTAATTGGTCGATAGTGCTCGACTATCTTATAGGCAGCTAGATAAAAATAGCAATTAGTTAGGGCGCAGCTTAAGAATGGTATTCAAAGCGTAGTGCAAAGAGAAATTTCAAAAAGATAGGGGCCGAGGAATTGCGCAGAAAACTTTATCTTCATCTCCCTTTGTTCATCCGGTTTCGAAGCTAGTCCACGCTTCCTTCCCTCGACCTTTTCCATCCTATACTCAGTCCACTTGAATAATGCATAGCAGGGGCGCAGTGTAATGAGGGTAAGAGCACCCTAACTTACGATCCCTTCCGATGCGTCAGTGAAAAAAACCGCTTTTTTGGTCTCGCCCATTATTTGGTCACGTGAAGGCCGGAGGAACACGAATAAAGGGGACATAATGGCTTCAGGACATTTTATTTAAACAGTTATTAGGTTTTCTTTTATAACAAATTAATCGGCAGGAGTAAACGTTAATCTGGTAATTACATACACGGATTTGCGCATGAATGAACGTGGGCGTACTAGTTCTCCAAGATGATTGCAGTGCTTGGCATGCGAACTCCAGTGATGCTACCGTAAAGGCTTTTTTTCGTTCCATATGGTGTGCATTCATTTATTGGTGATTTTTTTGCGGGAAGGATTAGTTAATGTCTTAGAGATTTTATTGGATAGGCATATAAACAGTTATCCACGTCGCCCGAGGTACAATGCCAGAATAAGATGTTTCAGAAACAAAGGGGTAATGAACAAGTCAACTTTTTTGCGATTTCAACGGTATATGCTACCTTGTATTTAGACGTAGATAATAATAGGCCTATTTCATCGATGGCTGGATATCATTTATTAATACTATTTGGAAATGTTCTCGGATAAATATTAGTCCGGGAATATTAGCCCGGAATACCCTTCTTACTCATATTACACAGATTAGATTGGAAGAAGAAACAATAAAATATTGATATAAATGATAGTAACGCCTTTCGTATTTGCGTTTCTAGAATTTAGGAATCGATTATGCCCTTGGGGTCCAAAATAATGTATTCTAGCTGAGTATATAAAATCCCAACCCATTTCACTACTAATTATATTTGACACTTGTTTAGTGCAGTTTGACAAGGGTGGTTCACATGTATTAACGGTTTCGCGAAATGCATGAAATAGCTAAAATAAGTTCGAGCTCAGAGGGTGATCTACACTGAGGGAGAGCGAATCATATTTAGGGTAGAAAAAAGCAAAAACAAAGTACAGATCCACATATAATTTAATGCTGTGTAACAGTTTTTACAGCTTTGTGTCATTATGAAAACAAACAGCATTTTTATGGTGATAAAGATGATTAATAACGGACTTTATCCTTATTTTCCTCTTCTTAGTAATGTTTACTAGGTTACTGGTTGCTCTTTACTAGTTTCAATGGCTTTGTTTCATTTTCAAGATAAATAGCCTCTTTGTGTTGATAATAATGCCAAACCTGGTGGGCAGCATTAAATTATTCGTGGAATAGCACTTCGGTTTCGTTTTGTTCAATAATGAATATTACTTCGTTCCACCAAGTATCACCGGAATCGGTTGAAATTATTCAAGTTAGGGAACCGTACTTGGCATCCTTGCAGCGGACAGAAAACAAATCCCCAACTTCCCAGTCGAGATTGCGCTTAAATATTTTATACTCCTCCGGAATTTGAACCAATCCCAACCATTGTGTGATTTGGCGTCGTGGATGTAAATAATGCGGATTCAGTTGGTTGAGGTATACTTCAAAATATATATATACTTCAGACGAATTTGACCTCTTTTCAATTGAATTTCTTTTTTCCACTCCTACGGAAGGTAAGAAGTTTAAATCTTCTTACATCGCATCCGTATCGATGAATATTTTAAGGGGACTCTGAAAAGAAGACTCGGAGACGAGGAGATGCTTACCAATGGGCGTTATCCCTCTCTTTCTCTGCTTGGGAATGGTCCCTCTTCCTAATGCGCACTTGACCCAGTGTGACGACCGCATGTGCGTCTTAAGTAAGAGATCGCTCTTCAATTCAGGAGTGGCTCGAATCTGGACTCTTACTTCTTTGTCATCAATTCCTCCTGCGTTTGCCTTACTGCCTTCAATGGTCAGATAGGTCATTGTTTACCATCATGACTGTGTGCGCTGTACTTTCTCAATTATCTATGAATGACCGTTATGAAAGCATCAATTGCGTTCGCAAAAAGAAAAGAAAAAGGTTTCAATGTTATAGGCCAGAGTGAGTGTCTTGAGTACTACCGAATAAATTATATTGAATTATTTATTTCGTGAAGCATGAGATGAATCTTTCATGTTGGCCCCGTTTTATCTCCTATAATATATTTTGGAGAAATTGAAAGAATGCTTGAAGGTTTTGTCTTTGATTTGAAATGACTTTTTGGTGTAACATTTTTATATTATTTGTGACACAATGCAATTATTACAAAAAATCGTAATTTCCGACGAATTATTGACTACCGCTGATTTTCTCCCATTACTCAGATTGACTAAGATGTTTTCGTTAAATTAAGTTTAGAGGTGTGTAGATGAACAGCCAGTGAATGGCTGGGTTTAAACAATGGGTTAACGAAATCAATCATTACTCCTTGTACCCTAGGATTAATATGGCATATTTAGTACCTTCCTGTTTCCAGTAAATAGATGAATATTTGGCTGGACATTGGCAAGTCACAATTATCAAGCCGCCGGGTACTTCTATTCGTAGTTAATTCTATGTATTTTCTATTCTATGTAGCGCTTTTGCTTAATATTTTTTCATTAAAGTTATATTTTCAAACGGGATTGGAGATCCGTGTTGTATATACTTTGGCCTTAAATATGCCTAATTGGAGTGAAATTTACTTGCCCAAACTTAAATTAAGCTAATCCAATAAAGTAATATAATCCAATAAAATAAATAAAATCCAATATCTGTGTTTGACTGCCAGAATATTACAGAATGTATGAGCGGAAATAGGATGAGTTGAGCCATACAGTTTTTCAAGGGAAGTTATTATAGCTTGAGGAAAGGTATCCTCTACATTTAGGCGTCTTAAAAATTGCCGCCATTAGTCACATTTCCCGAAAATTTTGCGCCTCTGCTATCATATTTCATGACGTATGCATTCATATTCATGCATGCATTTGGAAAATACAGACTGAATTCAGGCGGAAGAGTCACTTAAGTAAATCTCCATAATGATAATTGTAATTTAGTTGATGGGAAACATATGGAAAATTACTTGATTAAACGCGTTCACAATTTGATAGCCCCGTCGGCTCTTGGTACCGTTAAGGCAAAGGATGCAGAAAAGATTCACGGGCTTACCACCGGGTAACTGGCTCCATGTCTCCCGAAGTTTCGAAGAACGACTTGCTCTTCATCCTCAAGGGATCTTCTGTTAAATGTCTGGGAATGAAATTTCAAAAGATCCCCTAAGGATAAAGAGCAAGTCGTTCTTCGAAACTTCGGGAGACATGGAGCCAATTACCCGGTGGAATACCCGAAAATCCTTTCTGCACTTGATACACCGGGAAAAATCCAAGATCTTACAGCAAAGCATGCACGTTGTCTCACGTGTCAACCTTCTAAGTTTTCACTGACCTGGCCCCATAAGTAATACGGAGGAGGAAGGTGTCTACATATTGTTGAAAACGATAGTACCTTTGGATCTGCAACTGGGACACTACGTTCTATGTAGTGGATGCGGGACTTAAGGGCACAGTTTAAGTTGGGATTGAATGAGCAGGTTATAGGGAAATTTTGAGAACGGCAAGGACGTTGACCTTGCCGCCTCGGAAGGAGTAGTAGGCGAGGTGCGTGTCGGGAAATGGAGAGACGCAGGAAATTGTGAGGGAGAGAATGGCTCTGGATGGGAGAGAGGGAGGAATGAATGTTGAGGCTGGGAGGGGAGGGGGGATGCGGGTTGAAACATGAAGCCGGAGGATGAGGAAAGATTTTTTTTTAAGGTAGGACGAGGGAATGGGTCTGGAGGGTGGTGGAAGGAGTCGGCTAATGCCGAGATGATGGGTTCGGGGTAGTGGACAGGAAATTGCGGGGGTGATGAGAAGGGAGAAGGGGGTTAAAAGTGGCTGAGAAAATGTGGGGGGGGGGATTGGGGGTAGGGAAATCTTACTTTGGATCCTTGATTGGCGGACATTTATGAGACCTTAGAAATGCTCATGGTAATTTTCTCCGGGGCCAAATTGAACGAGAATTTTTGGAGTTTGTGATTTGAGAGCTTTCTTCCGCGTGCCTACCTATCACCTGAAAAGCTCTATTGCAGATTAGGTAAGGCAGTAAGAACCACGAAAACCATATAAATCCCACTAATCAAGCAAAAACACCTATAACTATAGAATCTACAGATACAGTGTAGATATATTCGAGAAAACCGTTTACGTCATATGTTGTATTTTCACAATCAAACGAATTCGGTGCATAAATGCCAATAATTTGCTAAGTATCGAAAAGTTTATCTCTTTTTCAACGTCAGTTTTAATTTGAGCTGTGGAGTAGTTACCATGGCTGACCATTTTAAAAGTTTCCCCCGTCTTCTCTTCCTTGCATAATAAAATGTTTCCATCAATTTGATTTATCATTTTTTTACATTATACATCCATATTGTTACATTACATATAAGATTTGTAAAATTGAATGAATGGGCATCAATTCATTGCTTACAATTTTACCGCTTGTCAGTCGAAGCCATTTTTATGCTGGATAAATCTTTGAAATATTCATTATCGTTGTTTTACCTACAAATATGTAGCTAATTTGGGGAAAGTTTGCTTCTTGAAGGCTCCGGAGGACGTTATTTTGTGATATTTATTCAACTTGATTTTAAACTTAACATGAATGTACCTGACCGAAAAGTACAAATACCGCTTAAAAAAATAGATTTTTTCTGAAAATGTATCTGAAGGTCGTAGAGGTCCTTTTTTTGCTTTTTCATTAAGACTCCACATGCCGAAAAGAAATTTAATGGAGTTTTTTCGCCTTAACGATGCGGTTTGTTACTTTTCAACAGTAGGATTTATAAAGAGTCCAAAAGTAAGGCTAGTGAAACGCAGTGAAGTAGTAATGATCGCGGATTCCATCGGGAAATCGTCTTATCGTTAAATGAACGTAGTTACCTAAAACTGAACATGAGTTGGTAATCAGTTGATGGGTTATATGTTTTTCAGTGTTACTTTTATATAGGGGTTAAAAAAGAATAGGTAGTAGTTATGCGGCAGTGATGAAAATTCTTTGTGAAAGCTTTGAGGTAGGTATATGAAGATTTACTAAGTATAATTTGACTTGACCCGACTAAACCACATCTTTGCATTACAAATAGCTTTTTAAAATTAAATTTTACCCATTCCTTGATTTTTAAAATGGCCGAAAGGTATATTTCAATTTCCGAGGATTCTAAGAATACATGAATATTGAAGTTACCTATGCTACATGTAAAAAATATTTTCAAGCTTTTCATGTAAGGAAATGTTTATATTTTTCCTCTTACTTAAAATAAACCAAAGAGACGAAAATCGTCGTTTTGGTAGTGTGCATCGCGTTTATCCTCACTAGTTCCGCGGGGCGTTTATCATCACTAGTCGTCACTTTATACGCAGTCACGCATACGGAAGCAAAGTTATATACACCAGGGATGAAATTCGCCATGAAAAAATCACTTAAATCGGCCCGACTAAGCCAAACCAAATGATTTTTTCCATGTCGAATTTCCTCCATTCATGCATGCGTAAAATTCCCTTTATTTTCTTAAAACTCCTTGTATTCGTCGTAAGTAAAAGGTTAATTGACCATTAAAAATAACAAACATCGTCTGAGAGTTATAATTTAAAGGCAATAGGCCCTTTTGGAAGAATATTTGAGTCGGAAATATTAAAAACCCTCTTTCGTCTCTGTTTTCCCAAAGGTCGTAAATACTACATTAGTGATAAAGAATCTCATATGATCCTGTTTTAAAACCGCCCTTTCATCGTATTCTCTTATTTAGTTTCATCAAAATAGTTCCATAAATCTCTCACGTTGTAATCATGGAAAGAAAATCTCCCCCATATGCAGATATTATTAAACCATGCTTAACTCTGGATTCTTCGCATCAACCTTCGTTATTTAAATTTAAACTTTTGTATGCCCGTACTATAGTTACATAGTTCTTATATCCTTATTGTTAGCCGTTAACGCTTTTATCTGCCTCTTTTAAGCAATTTTCACGACGTTAGGGAGTAATTTATAACAGAATTTATGAGAAAACGAAATGTTTGTCTACTAAGCTGATTATAATATAATTATATGATGTGCTTTTATTCGTGATCGTTTGAGAGAGAGATCGCGGTCCCCTTGTCGAGGAACTTTTTCTTGCGCCGTTGTGGTGGCATTTCTCTACTTGCAGAATCAAAGTGAGGATGTATTAGCTAAGGAAAATTTGTGGGCCGGGGACCATAGCAATAGGAAGCAGGTACAGAAAAATTGCAATTTATGGATTTACATATGTAAGAAAAATTATCGGAAAGATTGCAAAAGATTTTTCCGATAATTTTCCATAGCATGATGCTTGACGAAAAACTAGCATTTTATTTTGAAAGTAGTCTCATCTGGATTTAAAAAATTTATATATTTATATTCGTTTTGCTTCTTGTAACTTATTTTCGTATTTGATATGAAACTGTCACCTATCGTCTGTTTCTTAAATGTTCATTTAGATTTTTTTTGTGAACTACTTCGCGGATATTGAGAAAGAAAAAAGCCGAAAACGAGATAGGTTATAAGTAATTAAAAAATAAATTCCCTCCGGAGCTCCACCTTTAAGGCTTAACCGAAAAAAATGAGTAAAAGGTTGCACACTGCATATTAAGGCACACTTAAGCTCGCTCATGTAATCCTGTAGAATAAGACGAGCTGAGAATACCTTCGCAGGCTAAACATAATTGGCCCTGTGGTTCTCTCCTTTTAATGGGAGTAAATTTTATTTGAATTAGAAGAGTGGAATTTGCCATCCAATTTTGCGAGATAAGATCTGAAATTTTATATAATTATGGTAATTAATGCAAACACAAAACTAAATCCATTTGAAAAATTGATAATTTGAAGGTTGGATTTCTTGTTCGTTTATTTTTTATTTTCATCCCCAAATATTCATTAGGGACGGTGAAAATAGCGCCTTGCAAACGAAACCGGTTCTAAATAAAGCCCCAGTGCTTTATGAGTCCATGATACGGAACACGGAGTCGGGTGTTGGAGGTAAAGAAATGACAATTGTAAAGATCCTGCGAGTTGCCATGGAGGTTGAAATGGCGACGAAACAATCAGGGTAAGTGTTCGCTGGTTCTCTCCTTCCACGGCGGTGGTTTATTGGATGTGGGGTCGATAGGAGAAAAAAAACACACACAAAGAGATAAGGAGAGCGTGGGTGTTTGAAACTTGAAAGTTGGCTACGCAGTCTCGCCGCGGAACATTAAAAGAGGTGTCTGTCTCTCCCTTTTCTCTGTGATCCTTGAATAGCAGACTTTCAGATCGCGATGAAATTGGTATTTCTGATTGAGTGCTGGGAATGCAATGGAGATGCGATCAATGTGGGGTTTTACATCGCTTATTGGGAGACGCCTTGGTATCTGAGGGTATCGCAGTATTGAGGAAGAAGTTAAATGGCCGACGTTTGCATGAGAAAATTTATGGAGTCCATAACGTAATTAAATCAGATACATTCAAGGGGCTAAAATAATAAAGCAAAAATCAAATTACTAAATATGGAATAAGAATAAAATGAAACGGAGTGCGGATGTTAATTTAAAAACGAAGCCCTCGTTATAAGACATCGATTAGGAAGAATTAATTAAAAAGACACCGTCAAACGATAGAGTCCTTTGCATCATGCGAATAATTAAACCCAAAAAGAGTATTCGAGGTGAATACTCATTTTTTTCATCCTGACGAACGCCACAGAGAAGTATATTTGCTTATGCTCCAGGAAATAGTTTTCTAAATTATATTTAAAAATATTTCCATCAAATAAAACTATTTTGAGGTATATATAATGTATAAAATCTATTGTAATGAGCCTGGTTTGATTCGAGTAGTTTTTTAGTCTATGAAATTTTAGTACAATATTTGGTTTTGATTATTCGGACGACGCTGAGAATTCTTTTATTTGACGGTGTCATGCATATGAATGCTACTTCAGCGCTTTATTTCCTTATATGCGTCTGATTTAATGAAGAAAATGCTTCAAATGTGAAATGAGCACTTTTTAACCCTATAATCGTCATTGAAAATTAAATGAACAGTTAAGAGTCGCCACATTCAATAATTTTAAAGCTCTCAAATTATATTAGCAGTAAACTTCATTTTCAATTATACTAATTCCTTTATTTTAGAGGCCAGTAATACACAAGACTTCCCGTCCATATTTGAAAAATGTCGACTTGAAGCTCACCTTTATATTGTGACTGTGCTTTTTTTAATAAATTTGCTGTGTCGTTGAGGTATTCTTTCCACTTCATTGTGAAAAATACTGAAATTATCATTGAAAAGATAAGCTATTTTGTTGAGCTAAGTTTCCTTCACTGCGACTACGATTTTTTTTCAGTTTGAGAAAGTGATTTTAATGACAGAAATCAAGGTGATATTCCATCTTTCCAAACTCTAATTTAACTCACTCACGACTCGTCTGCTTTCCAGGCGGCCTAAATGCCAGCCAAAACGCTCGGCTCTTTGATTAACGCGATAGGTGTCTATTTGAGAGATTAGAGCTCGTTCAGAACATTCTCAAACTCCCCAGGAAGCCCTGTGTATTCGGCTATAAAGTGCTTCGCTACAAACACGGTCACTATCCGCGCGGCCGAAGTATAGTACGATACCTCATTTCTCATTCGTCCGCATGCACGGTCCTTCTCACTTGGTTGGCTAGTTTGCGAACTAATTCGCTGCGGCTCAAAATATTACCCTCTCCCGCTCTTCAGGGGCCTTCCATTTTATTACCCTTTTCCAAACATTTCTTGTGCATAGCCTTCCTGAAAAGACTCTCATCATGCACTCAAAATGATTCGTCGTTAAAATGAGGATAACAAGGAGAGCAAGGAGTTACATTCGCAGTTTCATTGTCGAGCAAGACATTATTTTATATTACATATTTTATATGTCTGCAATGAGGGCTTTCGCGCTCACGAATTTTCTTTTCATAACCGTGGCTTGCGAATTGGGGTTTCCTTATTTTGGAAGGTACCTATGAAACGGAGGATGGAGAGGAAAATGTGATTAATTTTTGACTGGTTAGTGATCATTCATCTAGCAATATTATCTGGCACGCGGAACTGAATGATGATTAATTAGAGGTAATTTAATCCGTTCTATTCTACTCTCATTGTCTATCAGTAAATTTATCTGGCGGTTGTCAATTCAAGGTTGAAAATTAATTACACATATTTTCTATCTTTTCTTGGCGTGAATTTCCTTTGTTGTGGTTCGTTGAATAAAATATTAATTCGATGAAATTATATTTGCCTTAAGAGACAATCTAATTCTTTTATTCTCACTATTAATTTCTCGCTGTGGTAGGAGATTACTTTTTCTTATGGAGTAAATATTTTTCAAAAAGAGATGATATGTTTCCTAGGTTAAGACAAATCAAATATAAGCACGCCTAATCTTTTCTCAAATTATTTTGAAACTTCTTCCAACAACGTTTATTTTCATTTGTGATGGAGGAATTACTAATGATGCCTAAATGAATCTCACAGGTGAACCTAAGGGAAATGTACTTGAATGTGATTCGGGCTATTTCAGTCACCTGAGTATTAGAGCAATTCCCTATCTGTTGACCCTATCGATGATTATTAATGCCTTGATTGAGCGGTATCGTTGACTGATGAGCAAATTTAGCTCCTATGTTTGTTGGGTGGCACTACGCTCCTCTGGTTTGGATGTCCATATTGTATTTATCCTCTCCTAGTTATCTCTGGAGTGCTGATTCCCAAATGTTCATCATCATCGTCATAAGTCAATAACCTTAAGATTGGTTTGACGCAGATCTCCATTTCTCTCTTCTATCCGCCAGCCTTTTCATAGCGACGTATTTCTTCTCTTTTACATCATTTATAACCTGTCCTATTTAACTCATTTTGGGCCATAATGACGTCACCGACTCATGAAAAGTGAGTTTCGCATCTACTCATTTTGAACTTAGGGAGAGGACGGCTGAATTATTTTCATGAATTACGGTTTATGATGTAATTGTGAGTGAAAGACCCCATACTAATGCTTCCCCCAGAAACCATGCATTACTTCTCAAATTAATATAAACATCTTCATTAGTCAACAATACTAATATCGATTTGACTCAGCTCTCCATTACTCTCTCCTATCCGCTTACCTTTTTATAGCGACATATTTCTTCTCTTTTACATCCTTTATAACCTGACCTATGTAACACATTCGGGACTGTCCCTTGCCCTTCTTCCCTTCCACCTGTCCTTCTACTAATGTTTTCATCAGGCCATCAGTAGTAGTGTAGATATGCCGATTCCACCCAGTTATCACTCTCCAGATCTCTTCTCACGCTCCACATGCATCCGGTCCCAGCGCTTCGAGTTTATCAACTCAAGACTCGAGCGTGGGAATGACTCTGACGTGATCCGTGGGAGCGTAACCAGTTCAAGTCAGTTATGCTTGTCCCCCTCTGAGGATATAAAAACGCGACTCGATCGGAGCAGACTCATTCTCTTCCATCAAGCAGTCAGCATAGACATCTTCACCTAAAGAAGTCAGTAAAATTAGGAGGACTGCCCTTAGAGCCAGCACAGCAATCTTCACTTAAAGAAGACGGTAAAAAATTCGAGAACCTTCCTCAGGACCAGCATAGCTATCGTCGATATAAGAAGTCGTCAGAAATCAGGAGGACCAACTCAGACAGTGATTTGGTGAGTGTCAGCCTGATTCCATATTATTTTGGTTATATTTATAATAAGTCCACAGAAATGAAAGGTCATTAAATCCGATAATACTGATCAGAGAGCCTAAAAAATCCTTACGAGTGACTTTCACACAACTAGCATTCATCCGTAATATTTTTCTCGTAAAAACCCTTTTCAGGGTATTTAAGGGTATTTTGGGTACGGAAAAATCCTGGTCCTAGTGCTCTCATTTTCGCCCAAAAATTCGGGGGCATTAATATAGAAACAATTCCGTTGAAAAAATTTTGACAAAGCAAGTAGTTTAGATTTGGTGGGCTAATTTATGAGTGATGGTATTAGGAGAATAAAGGTTAGCAGCAGGTAGCTTTGCAAGAAAATCTTTAATAACTCCGTTATTTGAAGGAATTTGGGTATAGTTTAAAGGAAAGAGTTACTTTGTTTTTCAATGCACATAAGATGCAGCAATCAAATTCTCTATGACCCTTAAGGGTTCTCATTCAGGGTAATCAAGTACCCTTATTTTCCGTATTAGGGTTTTAAGAGTTATTAGAAAACTTGTTCATCTTTCAACTCTATACACGAAGCACCGATTTATTTTTCATAGTTACCCCCCAAAGTGTCCAAAAATCGGTTTCAAGTTAAGAGAGGACTTGGAAAATTTCTCTCTTCTTGGGGACAATATAAATCTGTTAATATCTTTCTTATTTGAAGTGATAAATGCAAAGTGTAAACGGTGTAGGTGATAAGAATTAACTACCCTTCAAATATAACAATCAAATTCTCTACGACCCTTAAGGGTTCCGATTCAGGGTACTCAAGTACCCTTATTTTCCATGTTAGGGTTTTAAGAGTTATTAGAAAACTTGTTCATCTTGCAACTCTATACACGAAGCACCGCTTGATTTTTTCATAATTACCCCCCAATGTGTCCAAAAATCGGTTTCAAGTTAAGAGAGGACTTAAAAAATTTCTCTCTTCTTGGGGACAATATAAATCTGTTAATATCTTTCTTATTTGAAGTGATAAATGCAAAGTGTAAACGGTGTAGGTGATAATATTTAACTACCCTTCGAATATAAAACTCAAAATTTCTCAGACCCTCATGTGGTCAGGGTCAGGGGTGTCTTGCTCCCTTATTAAAGGAGTTAACCTTTCGATGTTTCTGACAAATATTGTTGCTCCTGCAACGTTATACATGAATTAATAATTTGTTTTTTCAAATTCGCTCCGAAAGCCCTTCAAAAATTAACATTAAAATTATATTTGGACTTAAAAATTTCTCGTCCGGTGAAGCATATTTAACCTTTCATATCTTCTTTAGTTAAAGTCATAAAAATATGATACAAACAGGAATTTAGGTTAATTTTAATTACCTTTATAAATTATTATCTGAACTTTATGAAACCCTGTATGATTCAGGGTCAGGATACTTAAGTACCTCTAATTAGATTGTTACACTATTGATATTTATTACAGGAAACAAGCTAAATTGATAGCTAAATACAATCCTATAACTGAAAAAATGTTTTAATTCCCGTGCAGAAAAATGCATTGACTAGCATTTGCATGATTCGATTAATTTTGATTCCACCGTCTAAACGAGCTGGTTGTTCCCGGTATACCTCTTTATGATGTACATTTTTAATTATATTTAACCATGTTTCATATATAACTTAATTATTTTATGCAGGTACTTCATTTGATATCGAACTTTTAGCGAGAACACTTGTATCCCCAATTAATTAAGTTTATCTCTCCTCTTCAAACAGGATACTGAATCATCAAATATGTCATCCTTCATATCCACCATCCTAAACAATTTTAATGCCGGGCGTTATGTGACCCCACAGGAGCTAGAACAAGCGCTTACGTATGTCAATGAGCGCATTATATTTTATGACGAAAAATTAGATGATCTTCAAACATATAATCAATTAAAATATACACTTGACAAGGCGAAAGGTAGGAAATTTTGCAATTTCTGTGAAATATACTATCAGGTAGACCAAGCCTTACCGCATGAAAACACTAATGAACACAGACGTAATGCAACAGCTCAGTTAGGTAGGGGTTTCATGGAAGTAGAATCAGCTATTGGATCCCGAGTAAAAACATTTTGGATAACTTCAGTTGATGAGGACGGAAGCCGTGACGTAGTTTCCTTTTTGAATGATATAAAGGCACAAACTGTAGACAAAATAATTGAAACAGTGAATGAATATAATTCATTAAAGGTCAATCTTATTCTAATATGTCAATTTAAGAAAGGTGAGGGAGAGCAAATGGAAGCATCTTTCAAAACACCAAATCGTCGCGTTTTCGTTTCTGATGATATTGAAGATTATATTGACGAGGCTTTCTCAAAAATCTTAAGAGAAAAGTCTGAATTCCAAGCTAAAGGATCAGGATGGACTTTAGATCATGTAATTGGGATGGAATTGCGGATTAACAAATATAAACCATTAAGAGGTTCCACTTATATTCCACTTCCCACCAATATCGCTAGGAAAAATGCTATAATTAATGTTAAAAACAATGACAATTACTGCTTCAAGTACGCTGTCTTTTCGAAGAATGTCCAACGTCCCGATTGGATTCCAAATTTTGACACCATTGACTTTCACAATGCTTATGATTGGGATTGTATTACATATCCCGCCCAATTGAAAGATATTCCAAAATTTGAGAGAGTCAACAATATTTCGATAAATGTATTTGGATTAGATGAAAGAAATAACGTTTACCCCATGAAAATTGTAGACGTTGAGCTTCCGGACCATCGAGACTTGCTATACATTTCAAACGACACTACCGCGCATTATTGTTGGATTAAGAATTTCAATAGACTCTTAAGCTCCCAAATTACAAAACACCAGCACAAAATCTTTATTTGCAAACGCTGCCTCACTCATTACAATGATGAAGAAATACTAGATGCTCACAAAGAATTTTGTCGAGGTACGGGCGAGCCTACCAAAATTGTTATGCCTAGCGAAGAAGATAAAATTTTAAAATTTACTCAAATTAATAATTTATTTAGAGTACCGTTTGTAATTTACGCAGATTTTGAATGCCTCCTGGAGAATATTTCTTCTTGCGAACCAAATCCACAAGCCTCTTTCACACACAAGATACAAAAACATACTCCATTCAGCTTTTGTTACATGATGATTACACCTGATGGATGTTTGGAACCCAAATTATATAGAGGAAAAGACGCGACACGGGTTTTCATCGAATGCATGAAAGAGGAAGCGCAAAAAGTATTTTCACTTTACAAAAAAATAATTCCGATTTCATCCCTGAGTGATGAAGAGGAAACAGAGTTTGTAAATGCCACTGTTTGTCACATTTGTGAGAAAGGCTTAGATAATGAGAGGGTTAGAGATCATGATCATTTGACGGGGAAATATCGTGGTCCAGCACACTCTGATTGTAATATAAAATATAAAATGCCAAAATTTCTCCCAATCTTCATCCATAATCTCTCATCCTATGATGGACACTTTATTGTTCGCGAATTGAATTACGACGAGAGGCAAATATTTGTTATTCCAAATTCAGAAGAAAAGTATATTTCTTTCGGAAAATCTATCGATGAAAATTTTAGCATAAGATTTCTCGATACCTATCGCTTCATGGCAGCATCTTTGGCCTCATTGGTTGCGAATTTGAAAGAGTTTAAATTTACGCAGAAGGTTTTTGGTGAAAAAACACATTTAGTCACGAGAAAGGGAGTGTATCCCTATGAATACACCGATTCTTGGGAAAAACTCGATGAAAATCGTTTACCTTCAAAGGAAAAATTTTTCAGTAAACTTACACAGGAAAATATTTCAAACGAAGATTATGAACATGCAGGCAATGTGTGGAATGCTTTCAACTGCAAAACTCTTGGCGAATACAGCGATGTGTATCTGAAAAGCGATGTAACACTTTTAGCGGATGTGTTTGAAAATTTTCGCAACATGTGCTATAACATTTACAAATTAGATCCCGCATGGTATTATACTGCTCCATCATTAACCTTTGACGCAATGTTGAAATACACCGAATTGGAATTGTTGACGGACTATGATATGTTGTTGATGTTCGAGAAGGGAATTCGAGGTGGAATTTCACAGTGCTGTAAGAGATATTGTGAAGCCAACAACAAGTATATGGATATTTATAACTCTAGAGAAAGTACGAACTACTTGACATATTTGGACGCTAACAATCTCTACGGTTGGGCCATGTCTAGACCACTACCATACTCAAATTTTAAGTGGCTTTCATCCCAGGAAATTGAAAATTTAAATATAGAAAACATTTCAGATGAAAGTGAAGTGGGATATATACTTGAAGTAGACATCCATTATCCACAAAACCTCCATGACTTGCACTCCGATTTTCCTCTGTGCCCTGAAAATAAAATTCCACCCGGTGGCAAACACAAAAAATTGTTGACAACTCTTTATGACAAGGTAAAATATATTATTCACTACGTAAATCTAAAACAAGCTCTTTCCCTAGGTCTCATTCTGCGAAAGGTACACAGAGTCATCAAGTTTAATCAATCTCCATGGTTGAAACCATACATTGACCTTAATACTAACCGTAGAAAAATAGCAACAAATGGTTTTGAAAAGGATTTCTGGAAATTGATATTAAATTCACTTTTCGGTCGTACATTATTGAACCTACGCAAACATATTAATATGGAATTAGTTTCTAGCGAAAAAAGATTGGAGAAATTAATCAATAAATCTCAGTTCTTGGATAGGACAATTTTTCATGAGTCTCTTGTTGGCGTTCATTTAAGAAAAACCTGTATCAAAATGAAAATTCCCATTTACATTGGTTTTTGCGTTCTAGACATTAGCAAAACGTTAATGTATGACTTTCACTATCGAACAATGCTACCTAAATACGACAAAAAAATTTCTCTTGCTTACAGTGACACAGATAGTTTTATATATGACATAAAAACTATCGACTTCTACAGTGATTTGTTAGAAAACCTTGATGCATTCGACACTTCAAATTACTCAAAAGATCATCCTTGTTATTCTGACAAAAATAAGAAAGAAATCGGGAAATTTAAAGATGAATGTGATGGACAAATTATGACTCATTTTGTTGGATTGCGAAGTAAGCTCTACTCGTATAAGGTTCACGGGTGTAAAGAAAAAAAGAAGGCAAAGGGAGTATCAAAAGCTGTTATTACCAAAAGCATCAATTTCGATGATTATATACATTGTTTACACAAAAATTCTACAGAATTTCGTAAAATGAGTGTAATTCGCAGTAAATTGCATCGAATTTATACAATGGAAATGAACAAAGTCACTCTAACTGCTTTTGATGACAAGAGATATATTTGCGAAGATGGTATCAATACCCTACCTTGGGGTCATTACAAAATTCCGCGAAAAAGGACACACAGAGAAGCTTTTTGTGACGATTGAAATTATAAAACAGGCTTCAAAATAATATTCTTTCAGTGTTAACCATGACGTTAACATGGAAACATCCGTTTACCTGCATCTGCGCAGGTCCATCGGGATGTGGAAAGACCACATTTGTGGCCAAGTTTAAAAAAAACATAGATTACATGATTGATAGTCCAATAGAGCGGGTAATTTGGTGTTGTAGCCCAGGAAGCGAACCCAGAATACGATCATCTATTCAATTTACACATGAAATACCTCCTTTCGAGGAATTTGATTGTATTCCAACAGTATATGTGATTGATGATTTAATGAGTGAGGGAGCTTATAGCAAAGACGTATGCAAATTGTTCACCAGAGGTAGTCACCATTTTAACATTTCTGTGTTTTTAATTACGCAGAACATTTTTTATCAGAGTCCTCAATCGAGAAATATTTCACTGAATGCTAAATATATAGTAACCTTTAAAAACCCTAGGGATAGGTCTCAATTTGGACACTTAGCGAGACAGGTCTATCCAGAAAAATCGGGGGAGTTGGAGAGGGTATATAAACAGGTTACTCAAGAGCCGTTTGGTTATTTGGTTCTAGATCTTGGACAGGACACAGACGAAAGGTTTCGTTTTAGAACACACATTTTCCCCAAAGACGGGGCAACTGTAGTTTTCATGCCTCAACACGATGAAAAGACTGAAGAACAATAAACATTTGCTCCATGCATTAAAGTGTGCAAGACCAAAACTACGCGCTGCGATATTAAAATCTTCCGACGACGAATTGATCAAAGCCATTTGTGATTGTTGTCTGAATACTCTAAACGGAAATCATAAAATTGATAAGCCATTGAAACAAAAATTATCCAAGCATCGTAACACACTGAGAAAGTTGGCTGAACGGGGAACGAGTGTAAAAAGAAAACGAGCGCTTCTCGTGCAAAAAGGTGGCTTTTTGCCATTACTACTGGGTTCGATTTTAAGCGGTGTGATCGGGAGCCTGCTAGGAAAATGAGTTTGCAGAAAATGCTCGTAGTGAGTCCCGAAGTCTTTGATCGAAGTCATGCGAAGGCTAGGTTGAGTACATTGGATAAAGAAATGAAACTTGTGTTAGCAAGTAAAGGGCTCAAGGATATTGACAAGTGGCATTTGTATAAAAGAATACTCGATAAGTATCTCGACTCAGTTTCAGAATTTAAATCTCCCCTACACGTTCCGATAGTGAAACACTCACCACCAACACGACTAGTTGAGGGTAGCGATGCAATGAGAAGGCGGTTAGCCGAAATTAAGAGGACGAATTCAGAGTTGGATTCGACATGGGCACGAATAAAGGAACAAATCGAAAGCGATTCTCCACCGAGAAAAATGAAGCGGATAATAGCAACTCCAAGAGAGCCAAGCACACCTCCAAGGGAGCAAAGAACATCTCCAAAGGAGCGATGGACATCTCCGAGAGCAATTCCAAGGCGAACCAAGCGAAAAAGGGTACCAAAAATTTTCGGGTCAGAGTGGGACACGACGTAATAGCTAGCGTGTACAACCCCGCACATCCTGCTGGTTTTTCCACAGATAAAAAATTAAATAAAGCGACTGGAATCCCGATAAAAACAATTCGCGAGTGGTTGGAATCTCAAGAAGCGTACACGCGTCACAAGCCGGCGAGAAAAAAGTTTGTTAGAAACCGTTACGAAGTAAACTATATATATGAGTGTTGGCAATGTGATTTAAATGATTTGAGAAGTTTGAAAAAATACAACAATGGGTTCTGTTACATTTTAACCGTAATAGACATATTTTCCCGTTATGCGTGGGCTAGTCCTCTCAAGTCAAAAAGACCAGAGGAAATTATAGAAGCATTTAAGGTCATATTTCGCGAGCGCAAACCAATGAAAATTCAGAGCGATAAGGGAGGGGAATTCGTTAATAGCAAGTTTAAAAGTTTTCTCTCGAATCAAGGTGTAAAGTTTTACACTACAAATAATCCAGAAATTAAGGCTAGCCTCGTGGAACGCTTTAATCGAACTCTGAAGACAAAAATGTATAAATATTTTACAAAATACACAACTCACAAATATATCGATGTGCTTCCAAAACTCATTAGTTCTTATAACCATAGCACGCATTCTAGCATTGGGATCGCTCCCTCTCAAGTGAATGCTAAAAATGCATTTATCATTGCTAGTCGGAGAAAAAGCTTAAAGAAGACGGATGCAAAATTTAATATAGGTGATTATGTGAGGATTAGTAAAGAGAGGATTCCATTCACCAAAGGATACACACCAAATTATACTAAGGAAATATTTCAAGTTACAAACATTGATCGAATGAAACTAATACCAACCTATAAATTGAATGATTTGAACGGGGAGGATATAAAGGGTAGTTTCTACGCGGAAGAATTAGTCAAAGTTAACGTGTCTCCCGATACGGAGTACAGGATCGAGAAAATATTGAGACGTCGGGGGAGTGGTCCTAAGTTGGAGTATTTTATCAAGTGGGACGGATACCCACCGTCTTTTAACTCGTGGATTTCAGCTTCTTCTGTCAGTAAAATATGAACGCATTTTATCTTACACTACCCAGCGATAGCTCGAGGGATTTTTTCCCAAGAAATACAATCGCTCATTATCGTACAAAGTTAAGTCATCGCATCGATTTAGAAAATAACGAGTGGTATGTCGGTCTAGCTGAGATTTCGATTCCTTCTATTGAGGTAAAAAAAAGTTCCCGAAGACACACCTGCTGTTATCGAAAACCTTACTCCAGCGTCTCGCGTAGCAGACGAATTGCCTCCTAAGGATAATAGGACCCGGACTGAAGAGGGATTAGTTCGAGGGGATAAAGAAGTTATAAATGTGAAACTTTTAGATGATTCATACTTTACAATTGCCATTGGTACTTATGACAGTATTGCGGTGGCATTTGCAAGACCATATATTACCTCCAGTACACAAAAACAAACTTACATTTCAAATGAAGTAATGCGTTATATTGATAAACTGAGTGTAAGGATTAATCAGGTTGGAGTTGATGAACGCATATTACCACGGTCTGTGCAAATTTTTGCGAGCGGAGTAAAATACTCGTTGTCTCCAGGAACGTATGATTCGTTTGCTAACTTATTCAATAGAACTTTGTCAGGCTTTAGTGGAAAAGGCAAGGAAAAGATAAAAAATGACCTATCATTATTATCGGCTGTTCTCATTAGACTACAATTTAAAGATTCAACGTTGACAAATGATGAGCTAGCTGAAATCATTAATGGTGCCAGGGCAGAGATTAACACTGAAGGCGACATAGGAAAAAGAGAAAAAAGAAGCATTGCAGCCTCCTCAACAAATATTTACGTTTACACAGATATAATAAAACCTCAACTAGTCGGAGACACCTTGAGTCGTTGCATCCGCATCTTGAATTCAAAAATTGGGGAATATCAAACGTTCAACCCTATTTACTATTACCCCGTCGAGAAAAATAATATCGAGAGTGTTGAAATTCTTTTGGTGGATAAACTCGGTGAACCAATATTTTTTCATAGTGGAGAGCAAAGCTCGATAGTGGTGCTACACTTTATAAAAAAGAACTGATTGACGTTAATACATCATTTAACGGAGAGATGGCGCCGGTGTCGGATCGATATTATGGTTATTATTCCAAACAGGTGGGAGGAGAGATAGGACCCTTGTATAGGGCTTCTTATAGAGTGCAAAAAGGGCGGGGTATCGGGAGTTTTCTCGCGGGTCTGTGGCGATTTGCAAAACCTTTGCTATTAAGTGGGCTTAAGACTGTTGGTAAGGAGGCCGCGAGCGCTGGAGCAGCAGCTCTTGGAGACCTTGGTATAAAACCGGTTAAGGAGATACTGCGCAGTAGAATAAACGATGCGGGTCAGAACTTGAAACGCAAGGCTGAGGAAAAGATAAAAGGTATGTCTGGAGGAGGGTTGAGGATCGTGAAACGTCCTAGGTTAAATAAAATAAAACCAAGTTGCGTTAACAAAAAGCGACAGTCAATCAGAAGTCGAAGAGGAAAGAAGGTCGTTGGAGGAGATATTTTTTCGCTATAATGGCAGAGCATATGCTATCTTCGTTGGATTTGTTCCAGCCCAATCCACCGGTGCAAACTAACATTTTAGCAAAAAGACTCGTGTCCTACAAACCCATATCTTCGCTAGATAATCGATCGGTTATAGAATTCCTGATCAAAGACTCTGGGGATGCGTACAAGGATTTGAATAGCATATATCTTAGACTTAAAGTGAAGCTTTGTAAAAAAGACGGGACTGATTACAATGAATCAGCTACCAATCATCCGGGGGTAGTAAACAATATTCTGCACTCTCTCTTCGAGCAGTGTAACGTTTATTTCAATGGGACGTTGGTCACACCATCAGAGGATAATTACCATTATAGAAGCTACATGGAAAATGTGTTAAACTATGGTATAGATGCGAGCAAAACACATTTACGAAATGTGGGGTGGGAGTTGGACTCGGGAGACGATATTAACATGACAGATGCATCAAATTCCGGTTATACAAGGCGCAAGGGTTGGTTTAAGAACAGTGCAGAGGTCGAGTTGTACGGTAAACTGCACGTAGATGTTTTTAACCAGATGCAGTTAATGATGGATCGAGTAGATATCGGTGTAAGACTATTGCTATCTAATCATGCTTTCTATCTTATGGGAGGGAGTGACGATGGACTATTGAAAATTTTAGACGCAACTTTATACGTTCAACATTTCGATATTAACCCATCCATTTTAGTTGCACATAATAAAATCCTGGAAAACAACAACGCTAAATATCATTACAAACGCACGGAACTGAAAACCTTTACTGTTCCTTCTGGTGGACGAACTTTGAGCCTCGACAATGCGATCGTGGGACGAATACCGAATACAGTTATTTTTGCGATGGTTGATAATGAAGCATATGCGGGAAGTCTGAATAAGAATCCATTTGCTCTCTCTCACTATTCGCTCGAGAACTTTTCACTCTTTGTGAACGGTGTGCAAATTCCATCCGAAGGATTACAATGTAATTTTTCAAGTAAAAAGTATTGGGCACGAGCATATGACACGATATTCTCAGGTAGTGGGATTAAGCATTACAATAGAGGTAATCAAATCACTTACGACATGTTTGGACACGGTTATTTTATGTTAGTCTTCGATCTAACACCCGATGATTCGGGTAATGAGGATTATATAAGTCTAGGTGATAGAGGGGTTGTGAGAATAGAGGCGAGATTTGAAAACGAATTATCGAGAACGGTTACGTGTTTACTTTTCTCAGAGTATGATGCAACATTAGAAATTGATAAAAACAGAAACATTATCACAAACTTTTAGTCATGGATGGGATTCAAATTAACAGGTTACTAAGGCCACTCAGTATATTTCGCGGAGTTTACGCATCTGATAGGTTACCAAAATCACTACAAAATGGGGTTTACATAATAAATTTAGATCCGTCTAAATTACCAGGTTCACACTGGGTTGCAGTCTATTTACACAATCATTTGGCCGAGTATTTCGATTCGTACGCCTTGCCTCCTTTTGTCTCAAATATAAGAAAATTTTTAAAACCATTCTCAGTTGCTCGCAACCGCGTTCAAGTTCAAAGCTTTCGTTCGGACATTTGCGGTGAATACTGCTGCCTCTATACCGCAAGTAAATCATTAGGTCAAACACTACACAAATTCCTCACACACTTTCATCACACCATCCCTCATCTCAACGACTGCCGAGCCCTGAAGCTGTTTCATCAGACCTTCAAGCGAGTGAGGCGGGCCAAATGTCATCCCAGAGCTCAGCGGTGCTGTTCCCGAATAAATATGATGAGCAGGAGGAGGAGTTGATTATTTGAGAAGAATCTGTTACAGAATGCAGATCGTGGTATCTGCGACTTATAGTCAAGGCGGGGTGACGGAGCTTGCAGCCGTCGACGTTGATTCAAATCGTCTATTTTGGGGCAGTTTCAAGAAACATGGGAAGCTCACCGCCGGAGGAAAGAAGCTACGTTTCCCAGACCCCCTGCAACGAGATGAGACTTCCTTCAACGAGGGATTCATTTCTCACACCGAACTTTCATCTACCCTGGAAGCTATGACTGAGGGTGCAACCGCTCTCTACGCATTCAGCGAAGCAGAGTGTGAGTTCCTGACCGATCTCACGGGACGCACTTTCATCTCTCTCGAAAAAGAGTTAAACTGTCCCCCTCCCGAAAAATGTTCCTTCCTTGCCTTTTCCTGCCTCAATCCCTGTCACAAGTTGCGCAACAGCACTTGCGCATTGAGAGATGCACATTCATTAGCGCAATGGTTTCAATACAACCGTCTAAAGGTGGAAGTTGATCCATGTTCTGATGAATGTTCCCCCACCCCTCCTCCGTCATCATCCTCTAAATAAGGACAATAACGTCACCATACATCAGTCGTCATGCAGACGTCGGAGACCTCGGATCTACATCGTCCACCGGTGAAGAGAAAGAGACCCGCTGAACATCCCATTCCTACTTCATTCCACAACTTAAAGAATTTAGTACTTCAAACTGTGTACTACTTGAACAGTGCAAAAACAAAGAGTGTGTGTATTGGATACGATCCCAGCTGTGACTTTGAATCAGTCGTGCAATTTAATCAAGTTGGAAAAAAAAGTAATTGTTTCACAAAGCGAGTGGAAAAATATCTTGAACTGTGAAAAGGACGTGGATTTGTTCTTTTACAAAGGAGAAAAGCATTTTTTAACTTCCTGTTTGTCTTATGCAAATTACTTTGGGAAGAAGCATTTGGTTATTAAAAAGACTTTTAACTTAAAGGAAGATGAGTGGTTTGCATTTGTGAAAGTCTTCAAGCTGATAGATCTTTTCCTCCAGAGACTGTTGGTTGGTCGTGACAAAGTCAGACGTTTTCTCGCCACAAAACTAGCAAATAATATCACGGATTGTGATTTTGAACGTCTTGAATTAGAGATGGCACTCATAACGTATGGTTCGGCTGATGAATAGCCTGTGTATGAATGAAAGGCTTTTTAACCTCTGGCACGAATGAGAGTTCTGTAAGTTAAAAGGTCTTGATGTAAGTTCAACCCCTGGCATCGGGCGTAAAAACCTTGTAAGTTGGACATACATCACGATGGGTGCTATTATCGAATTTCAAGGATTTACAGACAGCGATGGGAATTTCATTGTCAAGGAGTTGGCAATCATCACTGTACAGAACAAATGCTGTAATACGTGGCTATTTAAATTGCCACAGAGACAGCTTTCTACAAAAGAGTCATTCTGGCTGAAAAATAACTATCACGGCTTGTGCGAATACTCTGGAGATGTAGATTATTCAGAATTGGAGAGTATACTTCACAATTATACTAAAAATTTTAAATATCTATTCACAAAGGGTGCTCAAAAAGCTGCCTTCTTAACAAGTCTTTTTCCCAAGGGAATTTGTGTGGCTAATCTGGAACTTTATGGGTGTCCCTCATTCGCGAAACTAACCACGAATGAGGGTTGTTTAATTGAAATCCATATGGATGGTAATCTACAGTGTGCCAGAAAAAATTGTTTTAAGCTGGCTGATTGGTGTATACGAAATAAAATTTGTTGAAATAAAAAATGTTAACCTTTACCCTGTGTTGTTATTTAATAAAAGAGCATAAAATCTTTTAAGACATTTTTTTATTGTCAATAAATATACATATCATCAGCAATTTTGAGTATAAACTTTATCACTCTCAGACGAGTACCTTTAGTAGCCTCTGTGGTACCATAATCCACTTTTGATTGTCTATGGTCTGTGTAACACACAGGTTTTGGACCGTCAATACAATCACTTTGAGTCCTCGTTCCTCCTCCTTTTGCGTAGACTCGAGGTCGGATGCATTCGTACACATCACACCAGATGATTGGGTGCTGCTCTTCCGCCAGGCGCCGCTTTTCCGGATCGGTAATGTCATCCTGAGTGGTTATATGAAATCTCTCCACTACCCCATTCTCATTCTGGAAGCCGGAGAAAGTCACCTTCTGTCCGACCACTTCAAATGTCTTTCTTTGGTGCCGGAATACACAGAAGTAAACTGTCTTAAAAGGTACCGAGAGCACAAAATCTTTGCCTCGATGAGGGATGTATACGATGTAAGTATCAGGATCTGACTGCTTCTCCACCCGGAGATTGGTGTGCTCCAGGGAGGCTTCGGGATCTCTTTGCAGCTCAGCGACAGTTCTGGAGGCCATGGTAACGTTGAATGAGCTAATAATCATTCGGGAGTCATTTATATGCGGGAGTGGGAGGAGTCACGTTGCAACCGCACGTGTAGGGTGATGTAATGTCGGGGGAGAGGGGGACAAGCATAACTGACTTGAACTGGTTACGCTCCCACGGATCACGTCAGAGTCATTCCCACGCTCGAGTCTTGAGTTGATAAACTCGAAGCGCTGGGACCGGATGCATGTGGAGCGTGAGAAGAGATCTGGAGAGTGATAACTGGGTGGAATCGGCATATCTACACTACTGCCATCATGTCTTATAATGTGGCCAACTTAGTTTCCCCGTCTTCTCCTTAAGGTGTTTAAAAGAGTTCTCTTTTCTCCCACTCTCCTAAGCGCTTCCTCATTAATTTCCCGGTCGATCCACTGTATCCCAATCCAAATGTTCATAGTCGGATGAAAGGCTCAAGGAGAAATCCCTTCTTCTGTAAGTTATGCTTTGTATTGATGGGCTGTATGGGCGGCAGTGATGCAGTCACTGAAATTGCTCGTATGAAGCGGCAACTCCCGTCACAACCTTGCGAAAATTCACAATCTCACTAAGTCAGAATATTGTTGCATCAGTATACTTAAAAATTGGCGTCTTAAAAACTTTGGGTGCGTATTCAACTCAATTTATTCTTAACGCAAATTAAAATATAATTAACAGCAGTTCACTATATTTTGTAGCTTCATTATATTATGATGTTAAGCATAATTGAGTGCTTTAGTGGAACATTTTTCGTTGTGCGTTGTGCATGGAGAAGTTCATTTACATGATCATGGTGCCGTCATCGGGTTTTGGTGGCCTTTTTTTCAACTAATCTCCATATTTGATTAATAATTGCCCTGAAAATTAATTTTTACGCCTTTTTTAATCTAGGAATCTTAGGTAACAACTATGAGTTTTGAATTCTTAATTTTTAATTCTTAAGATTCTTAATTTTTGAGTGAAGGGACTCAGTTAATTATAGGTTTGTTACTATTAAAAAAATCAAACTGCGAAATTTTCCGTGTACGGTGCTTCCACTATTTCGCAAGTCCAATGCTTTGTGAAATGAATGCGGTTTAATTAAGATGAGAATTTAATCAATGGGAGAAGGAGGTATCTCTAGCTATCGTATCTTATTTATGTTATGGTTGGTCGATGTATACTACGGTTTTATTCATTAATTTTTTTCGTTGCTTTGGTGCCATAACTCTTAGAGTATCGCATTTTGTGGGCCATTTAATTTCAATTAAATTTAAATTGACTCATAAGTCTTGTTTCACTTGGTTTTGAGGAAAATGGTGCAATATAGTTTGCCTCCTCCTATAAAGGCGCGTGGTCCATAAATAAGCTCCGCGTTTGCTCAGGAGAAATAGAGCTCGGCGTTTTTGCACCTGCAAAATTCTCTGTATTTTTTGCTTTCGGGAGATCAATTCAACGTTTATGACGAGGCTCACATTTCGAATATGATATGTGGAGGTCGAAATAATTTTTTTAAATATTGTCAAATATATCTGTCCACTTAAAGTGTTCATGGAAGCGAATTTGAAAGCTGATACTTTCTGCTGGTTTATGTGAAATTGGTTACCCATATGGTGTTTGCTTGAGAAACACTTAAATCTATCCTAGCCACATAAAAGCATGTTAGGAACTTTGCTGTTACATTGGAGCACTAATATTACGCTTCAGGGTTGTTAGCTTTTCTGGGTTTTTCATTTGAATTTTGCAATTTTCATTGTATGAACTCATAGGATGAATTTTTTTTAGTAACACAACTGAGTAGAAGCAGTGGAAGAATATTGAAGTTTTGGTAATTTTTAAAGAAATGACTGATGATTTGGATGAATTCCTAGTTCTTTTTTTTCTCGATTCAACTCCTCATTAATAGATATGCTTATTTCTTTTCAGTGGAAACCAGAAAAGCGATGAACGTGGTGCTGCAGGAAAGCATTCTCTGGACTAGATATGGTGGTTAAAAGCTTTTATTTTGGTAAGAACCCTTCTATAAAAATGTATAAGTCGAGTACTTCATTTGGTTTAGCGCATTCAAGTTTAGTAGTCATAGCAAATTTAATGCCTTACCACGCTGTTACGATCTATAATGTTTCTTCCAATAAGTTTTTTGTATCATGAGTTCGACATTGGAGCTAACCACTACCATGTCATTCACCATATTTCCTCTTTATTTTATTTGTAGTACAAGTTTACTATCATCGATTGTCAGTTATTTCTTTTGATTACTGAATGGAGTAAAAGTTTGGCATTTCCTATGAAAATTTCCCCTATAGTATAATATTAAAGTAAATACTTAGTTTATAATATTAGTCTTTGAGTAATTTTTTCGATTAAATTTCGTTTATTTATTTTGGGAAAAATCAAATTCTAAGGTTATCATTCCTAAAAAAAACCGTGAATATATGGGATTATTTTAGTATTTATGATTGATAAATAATCTCGTATAAAACCTATTTCGACAGAAAAATTGCATTATTGCCAACGGCATATTACATGCATGGTACAGGTGGTTTTTTGAGAGCTCATCACAAAACCGTCCATCTTTCATTGATATTAAGTTCATTATAATAGTTATATTTACTCCTCATCATGTATATAAAAACAATTTTAAGTCTTTCTCACTTTTCTGATGCATCGGAGGCTTAAAAGATTTTATCAAAATTAGTGTATAGACATAATTATATGAATTACCGTATATGGTGTGAAATAGGATGGAAGGAACCTAAGCTGTGATGATCAAATTCGAAATAAAATAAGCAAAAATGAAAACTCTGCCTGAGAATAGCTTGGATTGTTTTATGTTTTCTAATGTCGTATATTTTACTTGGAACTTTCACAATATTATGCGGATTGCAATTGAATGTGGAGATAGACCAAAACAGACCAAAATATAATAATCCGAGAACTGTAGGAAGAGTCGAAGATGGAAAAAAGTGGAAGCATACTCGACAAAAAAATCGACCGTATATCTGCGCGGGAAAAAATGTACTTGAAGACTGCTCGCACCGGGCTGGATTTAATTTTTTTCCCGACCCGATTCCTCTCGCCCGACACGGATATATGTCGCCCGCCACCTACCCCGTCCAATCTCGACCCGCTTAACCCTCACTTCTTCCAACTCCACCGACGAAAGAACAAAATAACCCCGACATCAATAATCCATTTCCCGCGTGCTAGCAAGGCGGGAAGGTGAGCGGCGTGAAAAGAAAATCTGAAGGTCGCGTGGGGTCGGAGTTAGGTTAGGTAATAGGGATGCAGTCTTTTATAGATGGGTACTTTGGGAAAAAAATGAAACTATTTCATCATTTAGATGTTAAAAATGACATATTTATTCAATGTAGCTCAGAGAAAAATGGCTGGTGTTGAAGGAATAAAAAAACTTAGCTTAATCCACATCGGTGGCTAAATCTCAAAATTTGGCCGGTTCGACATAGGTATCTAAAGCAAAGTTTAATAACAGTAAAACATAAGTTCAAGCAAAAAACAACTCTTTGTTAACAAGTGTATCCTTCTTTTTTACTTTTGTGAACTTTTGGTTTTTAATTTCAGTGTACAAGTAAAATAAATTAATAGTTTTTTCGCTCTCCCGAAAAGTTGATATTTTTGAGGTACGTGTTGTTACAACTTAGCCATCGATATGGTGTTTTCCTTACCGTGTAACATTTTCAAGTTGGCCTGAGGTCAAAGTTACATTTTCACCATTTTGGAAATTACCAAAGTTTTTATTCCTTCAACTCCTACGATAAAGGATTCAACCAAGTCACGCCTGATATAACTGGAATAGAAAAGATTATTGTATCGTTTGGGAGTTTAAAAACCTTTTGTAACTGGGAATAAATAGCGACTGTTATTATTCTAGGAAGAAGAAAATTGTGAATACCGTTTTTAGAATTTTTGGTTGCAAGCGTTTCATAACCTTTTCATCGCCACGGAAATCTAGCTGCACCCATGGAATAAGACGTTTCTCATTGCCCGTGCATCGAACGAAAGACGTATTAGGGCGGTTTCACACTGTCAAATTAACTTCAAGTTTCGCACAAGACTCGTTGAACAAGCTTTCTCGAATGGTCATGACGTCATTCCAAACGTCATGTCTGCGGACATTTTGTATTGAATGCTCTTGAATCTCTTCGTTTTCATCAAATTCGTCATACCTTGAGCGGTTCCAATTTCTATTGTTCTCCAATGGTCTTGAAGCGTTTCGATCAATCAGTGAATGTTTCTTAGCCTTTCCTGCGCTCCCAAGGAGATGGGATGAGTGTTGACATCATGGCCGCTTGGAAGACCTTATTTTACGAATATTACGAATAGAAAATATTTTTAAACAAAAAAAACAACCATATAAAGCGGAATAAAAGTTTGGTACTTCAAGAAATCGATACAAATTTTTAAAATCGTTTCAGGCTTTATTTTGTGGAATATTGTTGTATCACCATGATTAAAACACAAATGGTAATTTCCACACTATTTAATTTAATACTTAACTTCCGACCATGGTTTCGACACTTAGTGAAAATGACACAAAGTGTCGAAACCTTGGTCGGTCGATAAGTGTTAAATGAAATAGGGTGGATATTACCATTTGCATTTTAATGATGGTGATACAAATTTGTTGCCTGTAAGTAAAATTATCATTATAATTCTCTCTATGTCTAACTATGCGTTATTCCTTCGTCGTCCGCAATGATTATCGTTATTGAAGTAAATTCAAGCTTTCTACAACAGTGTGAAAGGCTTTATTCAAGATCTGTTGAACAATCATTCTTGAAAGATAATCTCGAATGGTCTTTAATATAATTTTAGCGTTCAAGACGACTTGTTCCACGTTCCTTGTTCAAGATATCTCGAGTAGTGTGAAAGATGCTTTAGTAGTTGGCTGGTGGGGAACGACTCGACGGGTTCAATCCCGACCCTGACCCTCGCTTTAGTGAAGAATCAATCACTAGCAGAGGAGGACCTCGAAGTGAGGAAGATAAAGGGGATAGGGGTCCCCTAGAAGGTACGGCCGGGTCTCCCCCGATTCGTGTGCCTCTGGGGCCCTTTCACGATTAATGGTGATGCTTGGATGCGTCGAAATCGGGACGCGAGACGCCTCCCAGGTTCCGCGGGCGATGCGCGCGTCATTTTTTTAAAACTCAGTCCCTCGAGCCATTAATTCGCGTGAAAACCGCCTGACCTGAACCGAGATAACCGACCCGAAAGATGTAAGTCGTCTCCCTCGGATGAGAAAATAAAAAAAACAGCTGAGCACGTGGTTTTAGAAAACTTATAGAAAACTCTGATCGTGTATATAAATTTGGGACAAAAATAAAAACGATTTAAAGACTGCCAATTTGATTTAAGAAAGTATGCTTTTTTCAGCTCATTCTAATTTTCTTCCTTGTTTCAATATCAATTTTTAAGGACACTTTGTTTTAAATAGTGCTGTTTAGACTCATAAAGAATTTCACTGTGGAATTTTTGAAAAATGATTCATGGATTTGTTTCATAATAATTATTAAAGCGCGTAAAAATATACTTATGAGCGAGAAAAAAATTGTCTTACCTATAGAATGGAATGTATAGAGGCTAGGAAATTTATATATTCATCACTGTGAGTTGCGTGTTGATTTCATGTTTCAAATTTATTCTAAAATTAAAGGAAAATGCGCTAAAGCTGATATAAAGTCCTTTTAAATGTTCCAATTCATCCTCTTTCCTACAATATACCTATACCTAGTCATGCGCCCTCTAATCCATTTAAAATAGGATTTCCATTATTAACTGTGGGACGCGCAAGAGTTATTTCGCAGTACCGCTTTATGTGGACTCGCTATCTCCGAGAATAAATCTCATAATAAAACTCTTCCTATTACTATTTATTGTCCGTCGAACTATGCTTTATATGTATTAGTTGGGTGCATGGGAGCAAGAACATGGTGAGCGTTTTTATTGCTTAGTAAAGGACTTGAATGAATGCAGGAATGATTTGTTTATTTCCTATGCAGCGTCGATAATTATTTCACACATTCCAGTCCGTTTTATTATTCATTATTCAGGATTTATTTCCATGAGTGAAGGTTTATCTATTTAAGCGTCATCTATACTGTGAGCTGCGTGTTGATTTCAGCTTACAATATCTTTCTTATAAATAAGAGGAAAATGCATGAAGGCTGATATAGTGTCGTTTTAAATGTTTATATTTCTTATTTTAAATGTTCTCTTTCCTGTAAACGGCCGATCCTGCCACTATTTTCTGATATTAATTTCCGAATAGCTGAAAAATAAGACCATTTGTAGAACTCGTCCGATCTGATTTAAGGAAATTATATATTTCAATATGTTTGCATGTTGCGGATTTCATTCGCGTGCATACCAGATTAACATCCATATAATAACTAATATGAGGACTCAGTAATGATGATTTATAGCTCAAGACGCAATGTATAATCACTAAGGGTATAATGCTGGGAACTAAATGAGGTTAATGCTATTGTGATAGAACTTTTACCGAATCGGTTGATAAATATTTATCTTCTTAAGAATTAAAAGAAAGAATTCCGTCCATTAAAAATCGTGGGTTGGCCCTTCAATTAGAGGAGACTTCGAGGTAGCTATAGTTCCCAACAGAAAGTCTATAAATCGAGTTTATTATGGTCTTTAAATGCGGTTAGAGTTACGTTGCTGTCGCTGGAGGCCTAATATCCAATAGCCTTAGTCTCAGGAAGCTAGTTGAAAGAAAAGTTATCCGGAAAGAAATGAAAGTGCACGACCAATAGGGATTCAAATCGAGTTAATACTCGCATTAAACATATTTTATGCTAATAACTGATAACGTTAGGCTTAAATGTGTAAAACCTTTGCATTACAGAAAAGGAAAGAATAAACTTTGTAAGGTTCACTAGTTAATTTAAAAAAGCACCTGAAGATGTAACTATATTATGAAATCCAGGTCGTGATTTTTTAAATATAGAAAGAAACCTTACAAAGTATATCATTTCATTTCCGATATTATTTTAGTTATTTTAAATTAATTCCTTCTGATTGTATAAACCTAGGCCATTTAAATGGCCGGCCATGCAACGATCCATCTGGGATTTAAAGTCATCCTTTAAAGGTTAATTATCTTTTTTTAAAACAATAGGTAGTATATTTCGGTCAGCCTCGTAGAGCGAGATGGCTCAGGAAAGGAAATGTGCCCTCCTAATCTGGATGCGTGAAATTCATTCGCCTGGGGCGTGGTTTGGGGTGAGCTCTACCGTCACCTATCAGGAAAAACGTTCGGGTTGAATGCCTGAGTGAGTGAGGAGCTGCATAACAGAAGTGGGAGAAATGGTTGGAAGACCTTTGATAGGCAGCGTTGAAGTGAAGTGACCACCTTCTCTAGTCGTCCGTTCGTCCACAGCAAAATTTGCCCGAGGCTTTAAGGGGTCAGCTGCCGACGAGCATATATATGAGTGGGTTGGAAGCCAAGGGGTACAAGTGATTTTTTTCTCAATAGAGTTAGGTAAAGTTAATTGTTAGAATAAATACACTAAAACCTGGTTACCAAGGGAAATGAGTGTCTGTGCCGATATCGAGCGGAAAATCAAATGCACTACCAAGTATCTAATCGATCTCTTTTGTTTTCTTTGCCTAATGTTTTTAGCTAACTCTGTATAGAAAAGTGAAATCACTTGTATCCCTTGGCTTCCAACCCAATCATATGTATACCACCTCTTCAGCGGGGAGAATAGGGTGAAAATGCGCACGCAGGAGAAAAATGACATGGCAATAGTATAGGGATCAGTGTAACCTTTCCAGTGTTAGTGAAGGAGAATGAGAAAGACAGGCTTCTAGAGAGCGCGTGCCAAAGCTCACTAAAACTAAGAAGACTGAACCAAGCCGACATCGTAAATCGGGAATGGCCGTGATTGGACCAGAACATTTGAAAATTACAAGGCACTGTTTTTGTTGAATTTTTTAACAAGTTTTTTTCACTTTTTTATTGCATTATTATGCATTTTATTTGTTTTGTCTTTTTCCCATGATTTTTCGTTTTTTGTCTTTTTTCAATAATTTTATTATTATTTTTTCCCCTTCCCTCGTTCTCACAAGTGCGTCTTTCTGTAGGATTTTATGGCGTCCATATTTCCGGGAAGCTTTATTTTCCGCGCCTTCATATTTCTCCCGCAGACTCCTTTTTACGGTCATTTTTTGAAAGACAACGGTCGCGTATGCTCCACGGGGTAGGCTCCACGACGCCCACACTCGTTCACTCACGCATCAGTCATTCGAAACCGTGGCACGTGCGTTGAAGTGTCTCATTTTCTTATTTCCGACGACGCCATCGTGGGAGTATCACTGGACTTATTTTTCCTCCTTCAATCTCCCCCCTACGAAGAAGCTCCCGTATTGCTTCACCTTGTTATTTTCCTCCTAGGGAACCGTTTCCGCACCCCTATACTCCCCGTTTCATCCCCCAGGGAGTTTGCGACTGGAATTCCGGCTGCACGTCCACATGACCTTGCGCTCCTCTATGGCAGGACACCAATATTTACATTGTGTGTGGTTAGATCTAGATGAGAAATATTTGTTTTTAAAATCGAAACTTGAAGCTCGCACATGGTGGAAGGGCTCCACATTAGCAATGAAAGACAATTTCCACAATTTATTTAAAAATTAATACCGATTTCGGCTGTTACGCCATTATCAAGTACATAAAACATGTATGCATAGATTTCGTGTACTTGATTATATACCTATACTAGCCCACCCTCTAAAGAGGTTTGCGACTCGAATTCCGGCTGCACATCCCCATGACCTCTATGTCAGAACCCTAACATTTACTTTGGTTGTGGTTAGATTGAGTTGGGAAATGTGTATGATAGAAAAATTTTACAACAAAGGATAAAAGATAGGATTGATTTATTTACCATTTTGTGATTGCATAAGGTGCGTTTGCCCCCTCTATCTCAATCCAGTCCATAGGCACTAAGGTCCTCTCTTACCACTGAGAATTTTTTTATACGATTATTCGCGGAAAAAGGTATTTATTGATTGAAGAAGTTGAATCATATTGCCATCAATTCAGTCGCTTCCTTCTTTCAGTTCACAATAATGTCCTTGAAATATGATTTTATTTTTTTTCCAAAATATTCAGGCCTAATATTTCATGATAATCGCGCTTCACTGCTGTTATTTTTTTTAACAATTACCTAAATATGTTTCTTTCTTAATTCGTTGTTAAATACCTTAAGCTCAGCAGTATTGTAAAATTGGTGCTCTTAGGGGTATTGTACTCGAAGATAATTAATTTTAAAGTAGAGTTGATTATCCGAAATGGTTTCCTATTATTTTTTTATTGCCTAAATCGAATGATTATTACTCCTGAAGTACGTATTTCACGCTTTTAGATTTTTAAATGACGATATCTATTTTTCGCGATTAAATGAAAAGTGAAAATTTTCAAGCTCGCGAAAACGCGACGCGTAAGTAGGAATGATGGGAAAAAGTCCGTGCGACGCATTTCTGATTCCCCCTCCCGCCTTGTGAGGTGACCTTGATCGAGGCTCTGAGCGCTGATAAGACGCAGGATGCTAGCGGGTAGCTGAGTACCTTGCTGGCTGGTAGCGCTTGGCTTAAAAAAGGTTTATTAATACCTTATCAAACGAAGAAAACTTTCCGACCTAAGCCAGTTTTAATAGGTGATTATTAAGACATGTTTCCCTGAGCTCTGTGCCTCATGCATGCATTGGTAACCTCAGACGATGCATAACTCCTATCCTCTCGTGTAGAAACTAGGTCCCAGTGACGTCACGTGGAGTGGAATCGCATGGGCGCCAATCTGGCCTTTTTCAAATGAGGATAAAATTTGACCCTTGCCATTCGTCAAAACCGGTATTTCAAAAACCAAATAATTTGTGTATTATGAGTACACTAATGGTGGGTAACGAATCGCAATCAATGCCTTTCGTTTTCTTTGATGAAGGAAACTACCCTATTGGTGCAGAGGGGTTCGGATAATTGATTTTTCGGATAATGGAACATCACAGGAAACGACGTCAAGTTCTCTGTTGAGGGTATAGGGGCATAGGAGGATTTGGGGTGGGGGAGGAACGTTTTCCCCCCAGACGCTTAAAAAATAGCAAGATTTTTAATACGATTATTATTGCGTTCGTTTTATTTTGTGTATTACGGAGACTCAAACATTTAATTTAATATTAATAAAATTAATATCAAAATAAAGAGAATATTTTCTACAGTAATTGTTGTATTTTTTAAAATCTCAAATACGAGACGACCTGTAAGACCCTTCTGCCCCTCCCCAGAAATTAATCCTGGATCCGCCCCTGGTTAGGGGAATGGGCTGGACACAAATACGTCTTTGGTGTAGAAACTAAAATTATCTTTTAATTAGAAACAAAGTTACAAAATATTACATATTGATAACACATAAAGTAGGGGTTGCATATATAGTGTAAACATTTTTTGCTTGGTGACTTAAATTTCGTTCGGCTTTTGGTTAACCGACGTTTCATATGACCGACTTTCAGATAATCGACGCTCTTCTGTGTTATTATTATCAAACCTCTTTGTTCTGGAATCCTTGGTATCATCTGATTAGGTATTTTTACTGCAATATAATCACTTGCATTTACTGATATATTTTCAATGATCGCTCCCGTATTGCTTATCCTTTTTATTTTCCTTCCAGGGAACCGTTTCCGCGCCCTTATCCTAACCCCTCCCCCAAAGAGGTTTGCGTCTCGAATTCCTGGTGCACACACTCCCTTGACCTTGCGTTCCACCCCGTAGGAGTCCTTCTTTTCTTTTCCGTTTGTGTGTTCGCTCCCATCAACTTCCCAAAACAAATCTCCCGTTTCGCAAAAAAACGATGCGCGAGAATTTCTCTCTTTGAGAGAGTGCGCGAGGTTAGGGTCGGTGAAAGAGCAAAATTTATGGACGGGACAGAATATGACCCTCTCTTCCTTTTCTTTCGGGGATGGAGAGCGGGGAAAAAAACCATCCGAAATGGAATTTCACTCTATCCGCGCCCCCGCATTCCGAACGCCACCTGGTTTGAAATTCCATCCTCGGGAATCGAATGGGAGAAGAGAGATTCGCCTGGAATTCATTGCGTAACACTTGACCCAAGAGAAACCTAAAAGGAGAACCATTGAGTGAAGTTAAGAAGGGCTCAATGGAAGTGAATTCTTTTAGTTTGTGGTAAATATGTGAAGCAAATTTAGCATTATGAAAAGGACTTCTCTACTTCCACACTTGTTTATTCCAATTGAACAAGGTTTCGGCACATAATGCCATTTTCATGGGCACCACCTTGAAAATGGTATTATGTGCCAAATCCTGGATCGTTTGGAATATAATAGTGTAGATATAGACAAGCCCTTTTCATTATGTTAAAAATAAAATATTTCCATCGAATCACACCGGAAACTGTATCTTTTATTACTTAACTATGAGTTTTCAGGATAAAAAGGTATGAAATAAATAGATACTGAGATATTTGGAAGTTTTTGAATGCCTTAATAAAAATCGGCGACAGTTGCATTATTTTGTCGAACGTATTATTTCATCAAACAAATGATACAAGAAGAAACAATGGCAAAAACCTATGATTTTTGTTTAATTTCTTTCAAGTCGTTAAAATGACTTATTTTACGAACGATTGAGATTAACTCTCTCCGTTTCTATCGTGGTTTTTACCTGTGACTGGAGTGAAAAATCTACTTAGTTTTATCCGGAATTTCCTTGCCTTTAACATATTAATATGGAAGAAGCTCATAGTCAACAATTCAGTCATTTCCTTCTTTCAGTTCAGTATAATGTCCCGGAAATAGGGTATAATTTTTTTTCCAATATTCCAGGCCAAACATTTTATGGTAACCGCGTTTGAAGAATGGTTATGGCGTTCTACAAACGGATATGAGTGGTTTGAAAGCGAAGGGGTACAAGTGATTTCTTTTTTCTATACACTGTTAGGTACAGAAATTAGGTGTAGAAAACAAAAGAGATGAATTAGATATTCGATATAGTGCTTTTGATTTTCCACTCGTTTTCAGCACATAACAGAGACTCGATCGTATCACTTGGCAACCGTTTTTTGTGTATTTATTCTAACAATTAACTTTACCTAACTCTGCTGAGAAAAAAATCACTTGTATCCTTTGGATTCTCACCCCATCATATAAAATTATACAAGCACTAATTTCTTTGGTATAGCGAATACTCCCATTATTCTCTGTCTGCCTTGCCCTGGAACTTTGGTACCCTCGTTGACCTAAGCCCATAATTGTTGGAGGATGATATATTTCAATTTCGAAATTGATGCTTGATTTTTAGCAATCATATTAAAACTTTCATTATAACATTAATATTTCATATGCATATCGCTTCATGAATCGTTAAGACCGTAGCGAGAGCATCCCTTAAAATAATTATTATGAGTGACAACAAGGGCTCTTGCGTGCTTTAAACTTTATTGTCTCCAGTGAGTCTTTGGTGTGCCTTTATCAAGAGCGGCTCATAGGGGTCAAACGCTGTGCGCCCATTACAGAATTCCAGGAAATAGCTGTCATTTCGCAAAGAGCAGGCAATTGGCCATAATTCTAGTCAGAGTGTCCGCAATTTTATTTGAAATTTTACCTCTCTCGTAAATGCTGGGTGAGATTTTTATTGCATCCCTCGGGGAAGTTGGATATTTTCAGCTGAAATTCCATTTACGCTGGTACGTTTACGTGTGGTTGGGCGAAAGTGGATTGCGCTCTTAAGGCAGTATAACATGGAGGACTCACGAGGTTTGTGAAAGATCATCATGGTGGCTGTAATTTTAAACGTTTTCTGTCAATGTGTTTTTTTTACCACTTATTAATTTTTCATATTCGAGAGATTATCCAAATGGTTGGCACGATTTTAAACGCACTCTTAATATACCAAATTAAAAGCATGGCCGCCATGCAATTGATATTATTGAAACCATTTGCAATAATGAGGAGTTAAAAGATCGTAGAATTTTAGCATTAAAAGCCTAATTATATTCTATTGATGATCATCGTTTTTAAGGAATCTTCACGTATGTGCTCGCGAAAATAGTTTGAATTAAATAAATCATCAGGTAAAGGCAGTTTTCCTACATTTTAATTTATGTATTTTTATTCATCAACTAGATATGTACATAAGTTACCTTTGATTTATAACTTGCTGCTCGAGCAGTTAATTCTGAATGTAAGAAATGAATAGAGAACGTAAATTAAATGTGATTTATCAATAATTGTATGTGAAAGCTGAAAAGTTTATTAATGTATAAATCTCATGACATTTTGGGATTTACGGGGTGCTTCCTTAGTTAGATCTTCATTTTTTCTTCACACATTGTGGCTTTGCGTGTTATTCTCGGAATAGATATAACCGCCATTATACTTATGCAGGCATATCTATTAATGGATGATTGGAGCTTTTTACATTATTGAATCTTTTAAGAAGCTTGCATTTTGGGAAGAAATCAATTGAACAGTGATTTTTTTGGCATACACTGTTTAATTACTGTGTTAAATAGATGCTTTATGTTAATCTCCCTAGTTGCCTTGCACCGAGTAAAATTTGGTTATTCACGACTCATTTTTAGTGTTCAATTTCCAGACCGCGATTAAGCATTGCCTTTGAAAAGTGAGCACTTCTAATCTAATGATTACTTCAATTCACAAAGTGCCTTTTGATAGTGCTCTGCCGTTTATTGAAAACCCGTTGATTTGGACTAAAAATGCCTTCTACCTTTATAAAAGGCCTATGTTCTTTTCTTTTTAACTCCCCCGGCTTCGTGTGTCGTCTACGCTTCTAGGTCGGCCTTCAAAAGCTCTATTTTCTTCTTTCCTTTTTCGTCATTATCCACGGAACAGAACATTCAGGTCATCGAATGTTTTGCGATTTTTCCTTGTCGAGTCCATGAAAATTCTGTACTTGATCCATTAACAATGTATTTGATCCATCCATTTTCATGGATCTTATGATAAAATCAAATATATTTCAAGAATAATGCTTCATGGAAACACCTCATCATATTCGCTTTAACATTACGTAGGCTTGTGCGTGAGAGCTATTAGTCACATTTTTGCTCGACATGTATTTTCGTATTTCTCATTAATCTTCACGTTCCGTCATGTAACTGTCTCTGCTTTTTTTGACCAGATTGAAAATACTTTGGATTATTACCCTGTAAACTCGGTTATTGCCAATCGCTCCTTCTGGAACCAACAGTGAAATGACATGTGATTGAAAACTTGAACCAAGTCTCCTTCGGGTTTCAACTCACTAGAGTTGTCATAACATTTGATACAATAGATGATGACTTATTATCGTTGAGTTGAATCTCGAATCGTCTTCAACAAGGTTGATGCCTTCCAGTACAAAAAGTCTGGATCTGTTGATAGATGACTCATCTTTACTATCGGCTGCTATCTCGGCAACTTGGTCATTGAATTTCTCCACATAATGGATTACTTTGAACCGACGGTAAACGCATAAAATTGTTTCTGGCTTAATTTTCTGGAATTTCAATGCATCCATGATGAAAGAACGCAAATAACAATTTCCACTAACTTCAAATAGTAATTGACTCATGGTCGGTTGTTGAGTTTTGAATTAAAAGTGTGAAAATTATCGTTTGTGTTCTTTTATCAACGGCAAACTTTTATTTTTCTACAGAAATATTTTCGAGAATTTATTTTTGCTTTCTCAGGGCTTAAGAAATTTTTAGTCAATAAAAAAGTATGCTATGCTCACAAAAGAAGAACTGATATTAAATAATGCGTAAATAATGGCTAAAACATCGGCAGGAGGAAAATAAATGGTAATAATTGATCAAAATCTTTTAACCCTATGCATTTGTGTCGTCATGGATTTTATTTATCAGGTTAAATATTCGCACATACATATCCCCATCAGGTTATAATATTTGGTAATGTAAACCATTTTTCATGGATCATTTATCTTGAAAAACCATGTAGTTTGAGTGCCACATATCTTGTGTTTCAGCTGAGCAGGAGCAAATCATAGTATTCTTTAGGAATTTAAAATAATATTTTTAATTTTCGATGCTACACGAACTATTAGAATTAATAATTAAAACTATAAAATCTTTCCTCAAATGCTCTTGTATTTTCATGATAACTTTTCCACCCTCATTTTTTCATAATAAGCTTCATGTTTTGCATATTTAAGGGATAAGTAGACTAAAATTTACCAGAAGTCGTTCTTGCAGCAATATTTTGGGCCATTAACCACACGATACATAAGCTGTCGTAAAGTTTCAATGTGATCATGCATAATTTAACAGTGCAAACCTAGGTATTTGCGGAGTTTTTCCCTACAAATACTATCCTCTTGAAGTGAATGACCTCAAAGAAAAGTGCAATCAAGACTCTTTGGGCTTTGGTAATAGGATATTGAAATCAATTATAATTTCTCACATGTAATATGTTCTTTGAAATATCAGGAATCAAATCTTTTCTCCCGTTTCTCTCAGCCGAATTTATCTGTGATTGATGTATTCATATTTTGTAATATTTATAGTTAATGCTAACGTAAATCACTGGGAGAGTATATCATTTGCCATTAACTGCTTCATCTGTATAAGCTGATTTGGTGTTTTCTGCAAAATTGTGCTTCGGCCTTATGGATACTTGAAGTTAGTCGTTGGTAGTGGCGTCAATATCCATTGATTTTATGTAATTTTCCATTATCTCTGTGATTTTTAGACCTTCTTATTTTTGGGTAGCGATAGAGCAAAAAACAAATGCAGGTTCCTAATGTTTTATCTTATTTTTATTTTGGTAGAAAAAGAAAGAGCGCGTTTTTTATCGAATTCAGTTGACAGTGGTAACGTAATAAAGCGCAAACAATTTAAGCTGGCGCATAATTTCAAGGTGATCATTTGAAAGGTAAAAATCACCATCCGCGGCATTTGGCGGAGTTTTTCACTCAAAAAATAGTCTCCTGAAGTAAATCAATGCATAGGAAAGCGCAATCATTTGACGAATCAGTAATAGGATATAGTAATCTATAATCATTTCGGAATTCTGTTTTCCGGCTTTCAACGACATCCAAAATATGGCGATGTTGAAGCCCCTTGACATTTCACGGAGAGATCTCTCGTTCCGTATAATTCTCTCCTCTCCGATTACATTCACCTCGGTCTGTAACTTCATTCCCGTCGATTTTTTTCTATCTTGCCCTCTCATTTCTCTCTCTGTCTCGCAGCGAAATAACTTTCACCATTTCTCGTCGCCCGACTTCCCATCCCTATGTCATGCGACATCCCGTCTTCATATCGCTTTAAATCTCTCCACACTCCTTTCCGTGCCGTCCCATCTCCTAACTTCCCGTCCACATCCCTCAATTAAAACTCCTTATAAATGCCTCTCACCGCTTCCTTAATTTCCACTTTATAGCCCTCGCCTCATTTCCCAACTTTCACCCTCCCCTCTATACATTCCTCTTCCCCATCTCTTACCGCGTCCTCTATTGGTATGATTTATGAAGATAAAATAAAATGGAATACCCAGGTTACCCATGTGTCAAGCGAGTTAGTCTGGGAGCCGCTAGAGACTTGGAGTCCTTATCTATAGTATGGTACTCCTTATTTACCTTTCTTTTCGTAATTCTTCGGTACCCCTCCTCATTTCGTATTGTGGGAAGATTTTCGGATGATGAAGTTAAAGGAAGGTGCTATTTCGCACTCGTCCGACTACACCTTGAATTTGCAGCGAGCATATGCTATCCAGTGCAGTATGACTTCGTTCTCGGGAGTAAAATTTCGTCCCGGGTCGAAACTTGACTTGTTTATTGTTTAACCTGGCCCAGGTGAGGGCACAAACCGGCCCCCTCTTCCCCTGGACAAGGGCCCTTTTTTTACAGAATTTAAAGAGATGCAGAGACCACACGCAGGTCGAATTTCATTCGATCATTATTAATTTTTTTGGGACATTTTGGTATCTCCATCCAAGTCAAGCCGTCACCTGACGCTCCAATGGACCACACTGTGGAAGACACTCAGTCGAATACTGTAAATGCAGTAAAATAAATACAAATACCTTAGTGAAAAAGCATTACAAAAAATAAATAGATTTCTAAAACCTATTAAAAATATCATATAAATCTTAGCTAATATAAATTGTTAAAAGAGTCCTGTGGTATAAAATTCCATAGTTATGTGTTAAAAATTGGTAACAAAATAAAGAAGGATTAGATAAAAGCAATGTAAAAATCTTTTAAAAACTTGAATAAATAAATAAATAAATAAATAAATAAATATTTTAAAGGAATTAAATTGGAAGTTAAAACAATATTTTAACAAACTGGAGTAGAAGTTTTAAATAAATGAATAATAAAACTTGAATAAATAAATGTGATGAATGTATAACAAAGAATTTTCCCTAAAAGATATGCCAAGGAAAGTTAAAAACATAAACTTAGGAACGATTAAATTTGATTTAATAAATAAATAGGTCAGAGAAGTTAGAATTCATGTTGGACCTTGACGGAGGAGGGATTAAACCCACTAAACTCCTTGGTGATTTTAATTTCGTGCGGGAACGAAACTAAACCCAGGCGTCGTATTTTCGTTTCCCTCCGGGTCGAAACGAAACATATTCGTTTCGTTTCACTTGCCATCCCTGCTTTTCGCCGGTGGAGGAAAAGCCGATATATCTGCCCGTGGCACTAAGAGGGTTATTTACACTAATAAAAATGAAAAATTGTTGATAAAATTTGGGGGTTATGAACCTTCTCACCCCCCTATATCCGTCCCTGGTATAGTATTTGGAGCATGCGACCGACAGCCAAGGTCATTTGCGCCCTGATGGAAGGGTTGGTAAGGAGGGTGGAGAGAAACCCGGCGTCGGCATTAGCCTACTCTCAATCCTCCTCAGTCCCAGGACATACCTGCCGTTATACGATTTGGCTTGAATTTCATGTTTTCTGGTTAATTAGATGTTAACAAACAAAATCAGCGATTTCTGTGAACCATGCTTCTGTACGATACTTTCATCTGTCAGGACGCACTGAACCTTTTTCGTTCCTTATGTTACGGGTATTTTAATGCATATGTTCGCTCTGTTGAGGGATATAAAAAATAACCTTAACTAACTTGCGTCTCTGCCTCTCATTGTCGCTAAAACATCATTTCCTATTTTTGGTCTCCAGTGGTGCGATTAAAAAATCGGTTGCCTAAATCGTACCGTTTGCAGAGGTTTGAAATTGAATTTTTATACATGTGTTCAACTTGGAATTAACTGTCCCCAAAAATTGCGATGGAAGTAGACATTCCTCCTCATATTTAGCAACATTAAAAACTTGCGTCACTTATTTTTGAGTTAATTAGTTTTCTCCAAAATTGGTGCGATTTAGGCAACCTTCCCCTGCAATGATTTCCTGTCAGCCACGTCTTTTGCTCTATTTCCCGTTTGGAATACGGATCCAGTGTTTGGGATTCTCATAAAATAAACTTAAAATAGCTAGGACGCGTACAGGGAAGAGCTAACAGGTACGTGAAAAGTCGTTACGATAGTCTTGTTAGTGTTACTGACCTCTTAGAATAACTCGGATTAGAATCTCTGTCATACCGTAGATTGATAACTAGAATAAACCTATGATGTAAATCTAAAGAGCAGTTCATTTTCCGACGAAGGTAGCTGCATCTTACGGACGCACACATACTTTGGTAGATCAGATCATCACAATAAAATAAGAGAGATAGACGGCAGAATGTCGTTCTTTTTCCGTGATCAGGACTGCCACAGCAGCGTTAAGACTCAGAAATAATTTAGTTTACTGGTAGTAAAGCGTAATAACATATATATTCCTTATTACCAGTTTCTGAATCTTCCTGCTACTTCTGACAGCATGTTTGGCATGGTCTACCTTCATTGGCAGATTGCCTTCATAGGCAATTTTGCCATTTCATGAATATGAAAGTATAATTTGTTAGCAAGCATGACATTTTATGACCATGTGGTGTGCTCGCGGGAGTCCTCTCGTTTGATGCATGCTGGTGATAGATCACCCCCTGCAACCTTAGAGGTGGCTCGCTGGATATTATGTAGATGTAGATTACCTGCTCAAAGATATTCCACTGAACGCATAGCCGTCTAGATTCTGTCCCACCTATCTCCCGACTGCGATTTTAGCGGTAACTGAAGCATGAACTTGGGCGTGAAATGAAGGTTCTTTCAGAGCATGAAATTCGTCTGTGGGGTGGTGTTTAGTTGGATCCCCCTTTTCGTTCTTTGTTTATTTTTAGCTCACAGCAACTCAGGTGTTTTTGTTTGTATTTTTCTTACTTTACCTGCATAACCTTCCCATGGCCAACATTGACTCAGTCTCTAAGTTGGCTGCAGCCTTTGGTTGCTTTCTCTACAAGTTAACTAACATCGAAATTTACCGACTATATTATCTCTTCATGTATGTTTTTTTATAAAATTAGCATAGATATATAAGTCTCTCCACTCCTTCACTGATAATAAAACATGGCTCAAACGTTTAGCATGCAATTTTTTCCTTGTCAAACGCCTTATTTACTACCAAAGATTTTATCCTGTATCTATGCAATCGCGGCACCTCTTTGACAGAGCACCATGAACACGTTAATATGCTTTTTGTGATATCGGGAATTAAACTTTTTCTTCCGTTTCTCTCAGTTGAATTTGCCAATGCTTAATATATTCATATTTTGCATTATTCAGCGCTGGTGCTTACATTATTCACAGCTAGAGCAAATGTATTGCCTGTAACTCTTCCATTTGTGTATGATGCTGCAGTGTTTACTACACAGTTGTTCATTGGTCTTACGGAATAAGAAGTTAGTCGCTTGTAGTCACGTCAAGGTCCTGCTCTTTAATTAATTTTCCATTTTCATCTGCGATTTTTATATCTTTTTATTTTTGGGTAGTGTTAGAGAAAGAACGAGTTCAGGTCCCAAATAATTTCACTTATTTTTTATTCTGGAAGGAAATGACATAGCGCATATTTTTTCTAGCGAATTTAGCTTCAGCTAGGTATTGCTGATAAAGAAGTTTGTATTTTGATAAAGGGGAAGGTTCTAAACTTGAGTCTAAACGTAGCATTCTCCTATTTCTTTTTTGATGCATCCAAATGACCTTTCAAGTTAGTTTCTATCCCTTATATCAATTTATACAGTGAATAATCACGCGAATGATACCACCTTAATATTGAAGTTCAAAATTCTTGTTGTATTGGAAAGCGATAGCTGAGCCATGTGCTCAAGGGAGAACTATTCTCTAATCTGCCAATTTAATCCTGCAAGACCATCAAACGCATTACATAGCTTTATGTAAAATAATTTATTTTTTTATTTTTAAACTGGCTAAACTGTTTTAACTAAGCTCAATACATATAGCTGCCAGTACTCTGCGTTTTTCATTCAAATGCGCATTGAATCATGCATAAACTTATACGGACGATAAATGTAGGCTGACTGATGTTTTTCCCTTTGATATTTCTTTAGCCTAAAAATACGCGTTAATAATGCATTATTTTTCACTGAGAAAAATATTGAGTTTTTCATTTAAAATTTTGATGTATCATTCCGCTTTTAGCTGATTAGAAACATGAAGGATCACGTTCGAATGCCCGACCACATCAATATCCCTATCTTGTAATAGCCACTTAAAATCAATCTTCCAAGAACGAGAGAACTTCAAGGAGAGTGCAACATTGTTGTTGGTCTTTTCTTACAGGATCCTCCCGAGATATCCTTATTTGCTTTTGTAGATAGGCTCCTTCAATTCCATCATTGGGAAAACCCTCGAGGCGTCAGAACTTTCTTAAAGCGTCATTTATCTGAAAAGCATTCCTGTAAAACTCACTCCCTAGGGTGGATTCTCCGTGCTTTTATCCTCGAGCCCTCCCAACTCTTTCCGCGACCATCCCGGCAATCCCTGCCCTTATCCTGGCAGTAGTATGCCTTCTTCCTCCCTCCCCCCTCTCCCTCATAAACTTCCAACCGCATAAGAAAAAATCCTCTTATTCGGACAGACGCTACGGCCAGTTCAAGAAAGTTTTTGCATAAAAAGTTTCCTCCTTGGTGGAACCGAGCCCGAAATGCTCGTGCACACATGGATGTCCCGGCAAGTCAGCTCTTCAAGTACTCTCGTATCTTTCCTTCTAAGCCATCTCTACCATCCAACCTGTTTTTACAAACGTATGGTAATTTGTCAGCTTCGTACCGTGCTTGCTGCAAATCTCCACTGTCTGATGCATATTTTATGCTTCTCACCATTATCGTTAGTAAAGGTGGGGAAGTGCTTGAACGAAAAGAATGGATGCTGCGGAATAGATGGCAGTCCTTTCTATTTTCATCGTGAATTTAAATGAATTTGCCTGATTCTATATAATAATTCTGATTCTAATAATTCTGTAGTTTTTCCACATGTGGATTGTTTAGCTGAAAAGTAGATATACTTGGTATTGCATGTCAACAAATCCAGTTTTAATTATTATATATAATTTACTCTTGTGAAAAATATGAAAAATATTGAATTATTTATTTCCAAATTTCCTATATTACAAATTAAGTATGATGCACAAAGTTGAAAATTGGTAGCAATAATATTACAATATCAGTAATGGGAAGTTAGGAAATATTTTTCAGCAACTCTTTTCATTTCGCACAAAAATGGTCAGTAAAAGGGTTTTTTTAACCACTTGTTTAGTGCATATTTTTGTTGATTTGAGGATACAGAGGAAGTAAAATTATAAATAATATGAGTCTATTACATGGTGAAGTCTCCAAGGGAATAGCTTCACAATTTTATATCGGTTTATTTTCCAAACTTTGGCAGTTCGAATTTGAAATGTTATCCTATCAAAAATGTTTAATTTATTTTAAATAAACCATGAAACGTAAACATAAATATTTAAAAGAACAGTTGGTGTAGGAATAGTTCCTGAAGCTGGCGTGACCTATAATTTGGATGTGCAGTAAGAAAACTAGCGTCGCGGCTTGGGAGAGTGGTCCAAGAAGTACAGTTACGTGAGGAATCACGTGGCGCTGGAAAATGCTGGTAAAATGGCTCGGTGGGGCATCTGGATGAGGTTACGACTGGCTGAAATGTTACATTAGGAGCTTAGGCTGATTTAGGGGGGGGGGGGGGGGAATGGGGCCCGTGTCCCCCTAGACGTTAAAAAATAGATAAGATTTTCAATACGGTTATCATTACGTTCGTTTTATTTGTGTATTATTTAGCCTCAATCATTTAATTTAGTATTACTAACTGTCATACCAAAATAAATAGAATATTTTGTGCAGTAATTGTGGTATTTTGTTTTTAATCTCAATTGTGAGAAAACCTGTCAGACCCCCCCAGAATAAAATTCCTGAATCCGCCCCTGGCTAGGAGAATCGTGTGGCTGCGAGAGACAAAAGCGAGTAAATTAAAAGAAGTATCAGATTTGTAAACAGCCGAGAAAAGTTTATTCTCTGGGTCTGTGATGTTTACTTATGGCTCTGTGATGTTTACCTATGGAAATTATTGGCTTCGACTCGAAAGAGTTTCGGATAATTTTATGCGCCTGAAACTTTAGCTGATGGCAACGTTATATTTAATGAATTATTCAGTATTAGGATGATATTTGGCACTGAAGCAGTTGGTTGGGTACAAATTGGATTATTAAGACCAATATTGGTTTCTATCGGTACGTAATTAGCTACTTGGAGTAAGCATAATTCTTGATCCTTGTTGACTGGCTAATAGTGCTAATTGATCATTGACTCCCACTAATGATGGACTCCCTGCAATGCTCACGCCTTCTGAGTAAAGCGCTTGGTTTACTCCCTTCGTTCTCTCTCTCTCCCTGTCTAGATCCTTATCTCTCCCGATGGGGAACAGTGACCTCGAAGATTACTTCTCGACGTTCATGGCCTACGCATCTGTTCATATTCAGCACCGGTTTGAGCTTGATATTCCGAAGAACGTTCTTGGCAGGTAATATATTCCGTGGATCTTACCGTCATCCACATCGTGATAAAATGTAATGAGACGGTGCCGTATGGAGGTGTTGGAGCATTTATATTCCGAAAAGTAAGGGGTTTTACCCAAGTTTGCATCGCTCTGATATTAAAACTGAGCAAACAAATGATTTTCAGCCGGTGTGAAAATGCGTATTCATGAAGCTGGGTTATTATGTGTTTTTCCCCTAATGCTCAAATGTATGAATTCTACCTCTGATTTTACTCATTATATATACCAAGCCTTCGTAACGATCTCAAAGCTGACACAGAACTGGAGCATATCTTCGTAATAAATCCAAGTTACCTACCCTTTGGAGTTGAGAGTGTTAGTATCGGAAATGTTTTAGATATTTAAATGCATTCCGCATTTTTTGCCAATTTTTGGATGAGCTAATGACTTTATTAACTATAAAAAATAAATAAATAATTCATTATTACTAATAAATAGATAGATGCTATTGCGCGATTTATAGCCCAACCGTTTCTTTCTCTATTTTTAACTCTCCGATTTCCGCCATAACTCTTGCTTTACTAAGTAATCAGCGCTGTATGTTTAGAGGAGAATATATTGAGTTAGTTTAATTTTTATTCTTAATATTTAATGATATACTTTGAGGAAATACAAGTCTTAATTTTTAATTTATTTCATTTCATGAGAGTAGGCAAGTACGAAAAGTAAAATGATGCGAATATGACGTAGAAATCGCATTTCTAAATTTCATTTGAAAAATTGTATCTAATTTTCTAAGTTACATTTTTATTGTTATTATATTTTGCATAATAAATTCATTTCAAGTTTTCACATTCTCTCATATTAGGATTAGATCCCTATTAACATTTTTTCATGCGGTTGATATCATAGTTCCTTACCTTCCTCCAACATTAAGCAATGCAACTATTTAAGATATACCCACTATTGATGTAAGCTATTAATTACAGCATAACTCGTTTACAACGAATTTCAGGGGAACATCGTTCTATTTTGTTTTATGCGGGATTTCATAATCTCCATCATAAACAATGTTGCCATTGCATCACAGGATTGCCGCCTAATATCCCGTAAATCGTCTTTATTCAATCAACTAATCCATGACATTTAACCATCGTCACACCATTTTCACCAAATGGCTGTTCAGGGGAGGATTTTAAGAGTAACAGTATAACTATGTGGTAATGGCCACGGGTAAGAAAAACTGATTATAAGGTAAGGAACGGTTAAGTAGCGAAGATGGTAGTACTTTCTTTATAAAAGAGAAAATAATTCCCCAAGAGGCCAAACAATAGGTCGGATTAGCGGGGATTTCGTATCAACCGAACTTGTTACAAGTGGGGAAATTATCATTGTTGATTATAGGAAAGTCTAAGGGACCGGGGACTTACCTCGTTATAGGCGGGATTTCGTTACATGCGTGATCGTTATATGAGAGTTTTATTTCATTATTCACTCTTTTAGCTCGATTCTCATTTTATCAGTCATGGGTTTTGTGTAAATAAGTAAACAGTTGTGTTTTTACTCGTTTTCACTCTCTCTTGGAGGTCAGAAATTGCGGTCCGAGGTCAAGCATCGCAGGTGTTAACGAGTACAAGGGTGACGCGCGTGCAAGGGACGAAATGCGTGTACATTTCCATGGCCATGCATTGCGTTTTGATCCCGTTCACGTGGTGGATGCTAATTTTGACGATAGGCCGTCATTAATACTCGATCAATTAGTCCGCCGGACATTGGGATCTCGTGGGGTCATGTCCCAAGGCACCTCTTGGAATATCGACCCGTGTTGTGCGACGGGAAGTGGACCCTTATGAATATAGGAAAGTAGGAGGGAAAGGAAGAGTGACTGCACACACAAGTCCTTGTGCTTCCTCATTTCCTTCTCTTTCGTGATTTTCTTGTTGAGAATTTACCTTCAGTCCTCATTTAGTCAATATTTGTTAATTGTATCCACAGGTTTTTTGTGTAAAAATCAGTGAATATTTACATCTACACCGATATGGATAAAATCATTGACTCATTACGGATCTCACGTTTTCAAATTATGTATATTTTATCATTCTTGTGGTTTATTTTCCAAAATTAATAGTTTTTATTACGAACACCGATGATGTGCATCATACGTTTTACCTCAACTGTTTCTCTATCTATTTATATGAGAAAAATTAATTTTGTTGATCAGGTTTTAGGTGTAGAGAAAAATATATAAATATTAATAAATAATGAAATAAGTGTAAATATCCATAAGGATGAAAAAATCGACTGTCAATCGTTCATAGGTATCAAAAATCTGGTAAGGTATAACAGTGGCGGAGCAAGGGGGATAACCCCCCCCCCCAGAGCTCAGAGAAATTTTTAAGTTTAATCTATTTTCCTCAATTGGATTAATATTACTTTTAGAATAGTGTGAGGATTAATGTAATATCGGTAGCTTATCCTGGCGGTTATGCCATACCACCAGACCCGCCAGTTGCGCCAAAAACCCCCCAGCCTTGATTCTTCTCTGCGACTTTGAGATATAATGCATATCAATCGAAGCGCAAGTGAACTGAAAACTTTAAATTGGAATTATAAGCACACGGCCCTCCGCATCCGGTAAACATTTGTGGAAGCTTTCTATAGTTTTTTGGTTTAAATTATGACCGTATAGCATTATAAAATCTATTTCTGCCAAAATTATATTAAAACGCTTTCGATTATAATCTGGTAGTATACCGAGCAGCCTTTTATTTCAACAGTAATCTTAAAATAATCAGTACGTTATCAAACATGGAAACGTGCAACTTTATATCAGAAGCTATGTTTCAGAAAAATACATCCAATGACCCAATATAAAACGTGAAAGACAAAATTATTGATTCAAATGGAAATAGGTAAAAAATTGTTCGTTCATCATTGGCCTACTATATGGTACATACATCCGATTCTTCCGGAAGTGATATTCGAATATAAATTAGCCGTTCAACCGTTCAAAAAAAGTTCAAAGATCGATACAATAATTGAGCTGCTACACATCACTTTCGGTGTCAACCGGTGATTAACTTTTAGTAAATTAAACATGTAGCACTTAGATAAACATAAAAATTCAAGCAACAGTTCGTTCGCTTTTATTTTGTAAGCAACCGTGCAGAACCGAAAGTAATTTTCTATTAAAATACGTGTCGTACTCGAAGCAGCTTCGTGAATCAAGCGATTTATTTGTCATAAAAATCGGTGGTGTAGTTAAGTAGATACATACATGTTCCAGTCTGAATTAGAATTGATATTTTAGCAACATATAGCCAATAAAACTCGTAAAATCTTATGCAGTCGAACGATAGTTTGCTCACTTGTTTAATGGTGCAGTGGTTGATATTTGCCACCTCCGGTCTGAATCGGAAGAGAAATGTTGGCAAAAAAATTCCCCATTTTACTATCGCTAATATAAAAATTCCAGCGATAGTTTCTTTATTCAAATCGGGGGAACGTTTAGAAAAGTCGTACTTAAGTAAATACGCTGGACCTAAAAACAATGCTCTTTTCTTTCGTTCGGTAGTAGTATCAAAAGTAATAATATGCATCTGCTAGTAAAACCCCTGTGTCTAGCGCACACACTCTCGAGATCCTATTTTAAAAGTTAGAATAGAAAAAATCGTGGATGATACGGCATTTCTATGGCATGGAAAAAAAGTACAGGATATACAATGGATTATGACATGAATTTTGGATTTTACCCATATCTCATTCATTGCGTTATTAGAATACCCTAGGAAATTGTACCTTGGGAAATGATGATAAAGCGACCACATTATTTATTATATAACTTTTAAAATTTTTTCCAAACATTTATGAATGTATATTGTGAATTTACTTCAGTACATAGCTATCTCGACTACTCTCAAGTGTACTGGTGATATGTTTCAAGGTGGTCAATTTATGGCTTGAATTCTTTTTCTCAAAACTTGCAATGTCCTTTTACTAGAGAGGCATAAAATATGCGGTATAGAGCTAAATTCATGGCCTGATCCTCCGTACGTCTCGTGGGAAGGCTTCACGAGTCCCAAAAGCTTTTTTTTACCCCAAAGTGCCGGTGAATTTCCGTGCTGGCGAGATCCCAAACGGCGTGGGAGAGATGGGTGCACCACTGACAGTTAATTTTAAACTCGGGTTCGAAATAGCCTTGTAATGGGGAATATGATGAAGTATGGGCTGGGATAATGTAAGTACACCGGCGATGTATAATGTCGTTCCAAAAACACCTGACCTCACTTATTTAAACTACGTATCCCATGGGAAATTCAAAATAATATGAAAACATGATGCTATAATAATTGATTAAAGTTAGCGCTGGAATTTGATCGAGCACTCGCTTATCCTGGCCTTTTTAACCAATCATCGAAATAATATTGTAAGATACAGCTAATTGTTGATAGACGATGTTTTTTTTAATATTAAACAATCCAGCCACGTTTTTTTTTTATTTTCGTGAATGGTAAAGTGTATAAGTGCATTGAGTGCTCTAGTTATTACTGGTGAGATGCTTTCTAAAAACGCGGCAAGGGAAGTGCGTGTTATTGAAGAGAATATGTTAAATTAAATCTTTGTGACAAAGTCGCCAGCATTCCCATAAAAAGGGGACGGACGGCTGAGTAGACTTAGATCGAGGCGTAAAAGAAAAGATGGAGGGTGGACGGAGAAGGCCAAGAAAAACAAGAATAAGGATTCATCAATGATTGATATTAAAAATTTAGACAACATTGCATGGTATTTAATGACCCGGTGGATATCTTAAACTTTTCACTTCACCGGAAAGGCGTGGTTGATATTCTTCTGAGGAAAACTATTGTAAGGATTAGCAATATGCTCTGATATATTGATGCAGATGTGTACAATCTAACTTTTTGAGAATATTACTGCGAAAATTCTAACTGATGAAGGGGAAATATGATAAGGAGAATTTTTGATGAGAAAAATGGATGGGTAAAAACCGCTAATACCCATAAAAGGTTTTGATCTAGCCGTTTGAGAAGAAATTTTATTTTTTAAATGTAGGAGATCATCATCTTAAATGCAAGCCCCTGAAGCATTATCGAAAAAATCCTGAAACGTAAATATAATTTTTGAGAGAAGTTATTATTTGACTACTAGTGGAAGGAATGCTTCTCGGATTACCCACCAGTTGATAGTCTTGATGACCGTCGTTCCAATGCTGAACTCAGGGTAAAAATCATCGCCTTCATCCACTTATCACACGACAAGAATTTCGTCAACCGAATAAGCTAACGATCTTATTTAACTTCTGGTGGCTTTGTTATGAAAGACCTCAAATATGTATATGGCGATGAGCGGTTGATTTATCATAGTAAAGTTAATGTTTTTGAATGTCTTTCACTTTTGGAAGTCGCAGAAATTCTGGAAAAATACATTATATTTAGCTGTCAATATTTATTGTGTAAAAAATACCTCAGCCTTTAAACGGGTTGACAAAGTATATTGAAGCTATATAGAATTATTTGGACGAAGTTTTATTACATGCACTCCCGTTTTGATCAGTTGAAATTTATCAAGCCGGCTTTTCCCTGGCTGCCCATCGGACCGCGGGAAATGGCACTGGCGTTATCATCCTTACGTGCTCCAAAAACTTATTTTAGGAAAGTGTTAGCAGGCGGTAGAATTTTTATTTCCTTTCTTTGAGATTGTGTTGACTAAAAGGCTTAGAAGTGAGTCTTTTATTCAGCAAATCATCAATTTGCCTATGACGTCAGAATAAACTAGTAGATGTTCTATTTTTAAAATCCGCCAGTTGTAAAGGCAACAGTCATTTAAAACTAACAAAATTACCTGAAGTTATTGAATAAACGTGTTCTTTTAAAATATTTCTCAGGCTCATATTGTGTAGTGAATACATAAATAAAGGTTTGTGAATTTGAAGGTATTGCTAAGGGAAGATAGTGCTTGCTGTTTTTCCCTCCGACATTGTTTACCCGTTGACGGAGAGAGTAATAATTATTTTATGAAACGTAAGGGTGTGAGGGCTCTTTGAACCTAAGAAACAGGTGGATAGTCCCATTTGGCTGATAAAAATGGGTAGAGGGAAAGGGGGCAGTATAGAATGGCATGAGAATGAGTGGGGGAAGGAAGGTATTGTGGGGGGATGGAGCAGGTTATCGGGGGTCAAAAAGCCCCTCACTCTCCGTCTTGCGGTGCTGTCATCGACCCAATTAGCGAAAGGATCTCCCCGTCGTCCTACGAGGGCGACAAAAGCGAAGATGGAGAAGGAGAAGAAGAATAAGGACGCGAAGAAGAAGACCAGACTCTGGGGGCTTCTAAAATGGAGGAGAAAAACTCAGCTTTGTACCTGAGGATGTCTGAACGAAGCGGTCCCTGAAATACATTTTGGTTAATTCCTTTGTTTGAAAGCTAGGACGGTATGGTTGGTATTTGAGAAGGCGGCCTACTTCCGAGGTTATCTTGGCCACTTAAGATTTCGGGGTGTATTGAAATGTGAATGAGAACAATGGAGGAAGCCGATGTCAACATTACCCTGCCCTTTTCGTTCGGGGAAGAGAGGTTCTTGCTTTGATATTTCATCCTGAAGACGCCGTACTTGAACATACAGTAATATCGATGAGCAAGATAAAGTTGGAATGAACAACCAAAGTAGTCCTAGCTATTGCCTTTGATTTCATCTGAATTTTTCTGATCGCCTTTCATTTCATTCGTAGTCTCCGTTTAAACTCTCATGCATTAAAGTCCTGATTGCATGGTACATTATCACGTACGAGTTAATGTCTAAATGTATGAATGCGTGAATGAACACCGCAAATGCACCGTGTACTCACCCAACTTGTGCAAACGAATGAACATAAATTAGAACCTGTGCTAATTTGGTTTAATCATTCGTACATGTTCCGTTCTGGCCCAAAAAAGTCATTCATGCAAACAGATTTTTACTCGTACGTGTTCATGTGCCGTATAACCACGCCTTAAGGTTTAAGGTCACTATGTTCTTCAATTTCTCTGGATACGTTACTAGGTAGTGAAAACTACTTATTATATGCCAACTGAGCTCTACATTACAGCCATTTCCGTTACCATTTGTTAAAATCGGTTACAAAATCTTAAAATAATTACGTCATGAATCAATACTGTTGCTTTATTCCGTCTGATGAATTTCTCAATGAAATTATCTCTCAGTGATATAGCATTTAGTAAACCCAATTTTCATTTCATGGAAGCGTCGTAGAAATGTTATGATACAAAATGATGCATATTTACTGAATATCGGTGTAAATTCACAACCGATAACGAAATAAAACACTGAATTTTTCGTTTCACTTGCACTTTTTTATTATGGGAATAAGATATACAAGCTAAGGAAACCTAAATAAACTGTAAAAACTGTACCGTGTCCTGGAGCGCATGAGCTACGCAGACGACTGCCATCGACATCTCAACATGAGGGTATCTGACATGCGGGAATGCTCCTAGCTTTTATTGGAGTAAAAGCAAAGATGACTGATAATACTGTTTGATTTCTGAACCAATACTTTGCATCAAGTAATCGCACCTAGGAATATAGCTTTACCTATTAGCTCGTGTTTCCCACTGAATTTAAAGTAGTTCCGTTATGTTAGTTGCCATGGGGAAAAATGCCATAGGACCAGAAATCGAACCACTGACTTGTCTTTTTGGGCTACAGCACAGAGCACTACGCAATCCATGTTACTGTATTCCAATGGTAATTTTACGAGACTCAAAGTACTAGGTGTTAGCTATATGTGAATTTCATCGCCACACTGCTATATGGCAAGAACAAAGATAAAATAATTCCTTTATGATTTATCCTATGGGCAAGCAACCCGCATTTATTGTTCGTACTGCTTTTGCCTCGTTGTCAGGGGACGATCATATTACCATAATTATCGAAAATCGTACACCATGGAATTTAAGTATTGCTCAGTAACTAACCAAAGTTTCGCAAAATTGAAACAGTAGAGTATGACATTTTTTGATACGGCAGATTTTAGGAGACCAAGATTTTTTTTAACGAATTCATTGTCGAATCACACTATTTTGTGTCTAGTCTTAGCCGCACCGCTAGTAGCCTCTTCTTAATGCCTTAGTCTTAATAACAGTTTTATTTAAAAATGAAAGTTTCGAAAAAAAAATTTTCTCCCTGATATTCCTTTAATGTTTTAGTGTATAATATTTCCTCTTGATTACTTATAACTTCGCTGGAGGGATAATTTTCCAGGCACTTTTTTGCAATAAGTGTAACGCTCTTCATTAGTTATGTATGCCGTTAAGTAATTGATTCCTCTATGTAGAGTTAATCGTCATCTCTTCTCGATTATAAACTCAGAGCTTGTTATCGGAATGGAATTGTGGGTGCCTTTCTGGATGGAGGAATCAGATCCGTGTAATCGCGGTGTTAAAAATTTGGCTGCCGCATACCCCGGAGACAGTCCAACCGCATGATCCGCTGAGCTACTGATTGCATTCCAAATAGCATTCCGACAGAACTAGATCGACCCCAGGGCACATACACCCCCTAACGGTTCCAAAGCGGTTGGTATGATAATTGAATTTTCAACGCCAGCGGGCGGGTATCATCTTCCGTCTTGAAATTTATCATTTAGAAGACTTGATAAATGTACTCGAGTTTTTTCATAATAATCTCGGTATTGGATGCATGTTTCTTTCATTAACTAAACTGTATTTTTATCGATAAAATTAGCTAAAATTTGCAGGAGCTTTTGTTTTCTTCGTTTTAAAGAAAATGTTTATTTGTCTTTGTTATTTAAAAAGAGATTTAAATATAAAAAAGAGAAAGGCTTAGGCTTATTTCAAGATGCATGGTGCTAATTTTCAGAAAAATCGATGACGGATGTTAGAGCTCAACGAGACTCATTGCAAAAGTATTACAATATGCGATAAATTTCGCTAAACATTCAAGTTCGTGAGTTCAGATGCCAAGTGGAAGCCCTACATTGGTATTGAAAAACATTAGAGATGAGAATGAATTTAACCATGGAAACGAAACATGCTCTCAATATTTTTCTTGAAAAAATGTTAGAAGTCTGAAGAAGAAGATGCTTGTGAGAAATACGTGTGGTAATAAAAGAATTCATCTCTTTTTTGGCACTACATACTACTTACCATACTTGAGCAATGTTGTTCATTTTTTTCCATTTAATGCGCGTTTGAGTTTTGAAGTATCGCCTGTATTGGAGAACATTAGATTATTGATGATGACATCAAAAGTTGAATATTGTCAGTGTTTGGCAAAAATTTTTGGCTAAAGATTTGACCAATTGGGATTCGTTACAGTTATAAATGTGCATCTCATGAATACTATGGCCTTAAAAAAACTCAGCATATCCTTGATTTCTTCCAACTCCAAAAAAAAAATCTTTCAGCTGAAATAAAGCTTCATTATGATTGTAAATGCGTCACAAATAGCTTGAACTCTGTTGTGATTATGAGGGGTATTTGGTAAGAGACGGTTAAATTTGATAAACCATCTGTATATACCCAAACCTGGTGAAATTGGATGCCGTATCCGTAGGCAACTCACTAATGTAGTACAATTTACCTCTGAATTTACAGTTTTGTTATCTATTCCGTGGTATGATGAATACACTTGCTAGAACAGGATCGAAAAGGAAAATATTTTGCCCCTGGTAACATCTTGACTTTAGTTTCGGCCTGTAATTTATGAATCAACTTATATTGATTATTGCTGAGTTAACTCTATTTGTTGAAACAATTTGAAAAAGAAATTTCCAATATGAATTTAGTTTCGACCTATAGTTTATGAAGCGTCTTGCATTAATTTATTATTTTTTAGTTTACTCTGTTAGTTGAAACAATTGGGCATAATGGTAGCACCTGTATGGCCCCATGATGATTCACACCGAATGAAAATGCTGAGAGATGAACGTGTTGTAAGGAAGAGAATGAGATAAGGCTTGGGAGAAAGAAAAAAATAGATATTCATTTAAGTTTTTATTTCGCAGTCCCTCCAATCTTAGCCCGAATAAAAAAAACAGTTTTTCTACTTTTTTTAAATCCAGATATTCCTCAAATTACGCCCTCGAATCAGGCATGGATTCGACTCGACCTTCATTTAAGACGCAGTGGAAAGAAAGAGAGAAAGTGGCAATAATGACGATTTATAATGGATTCCAAATTGAATTTTGTCCATAATGTCAGCCCCGAAGCAATAAAAGAAAGAGGAATGATCTCGAATAAATCACTCGAACGCTGGTGTGGAGGAAATAATAGGGTTATATTAATGGAGGTTGAGGAGGCGATGGAAAGAGTTATGGATGGGAAGACAGACAAGAGCTATGGTGAGAGGGCGTCATTTTAATGGCTTTCATCCGCAACCGCTTCGGTGAGGTTTCCCGCCCACCTACAAGTCGACGCGGTGGAGGAAGGAAGTGTACACGAGGAAAACAGAGAAGTGGGCGCGGCTGAGAATGAATGTTCAATACATACTAATGTATAGTTTTGGTAACTTCTGTCGTTTCTGGTTTCAAAGTGATATTTAACCTTCTCCATCGCCGAAACAAGATATAAATGTTTTTATGATTGTTTTAAAATATAAAACGTTAAATATAGCTGAAAGGTTGGCTGCGAAAGAAAGTTCAAAACATACTGATGTATGGTTTTGTTAACTTCTGTCGTTTCTGGAGTCGAAGTGACATTTAAACTTCTCCATTACTAAAAAAAGATGTAATTGATTTTATGATTGGTTTAAAATATAAATCGTTAGATAGGGCTGAAGACTGCGATAGGCAGCGAATGAAAGTTCAATATATTCTGATGTATTATTATTGCTATTGTATATACCGATGTATAGTTTGGTGACTTCTGTCGTTCGTGGTATCAAAGTGATATTTAACCTTCTCCATCCCAGAAACAAGATGTAAATGTTTTTATGATTGGTTCAAAATATAAAACGTGAGATGCAGTACAAGACGGCGACCTGTGACTGAAAGGTCAATACAAATTGATATATAGTTTTGCTAACTTCTCTTCTTCAGAGAATCAAAGAGACTTATCTTTCTTCATTATCGAAGCAAGATATACATGATTTTGTAAAAGGTACAGTTTCCGACAAAATTCGGTGGAATGCTTTGATATTTAACATAATGAAAGCAGTTGTCTATTTCCACGCGTCTTTGTTTCTACCGACCCAGGTTTCGGCGCAAAATGCCATTGTCAAGGATATTGAAATTGACAGTATGTGCTAAAACCTGGGTTGGTTGAAATAAATAAGTTTAGAGAGAGAAAAGAACTTTCATAATGTTATAGATAATTTTATGACGGCTTAAACTGGATACTTTCTCCTCTGAAGTTTCCCTAATTCCCTTCGCAGTCCGGAGATAGACGTTTTATTTTTGTAGCAGACGCCCAAATTTCTTCACGTGAATTAAACGTAATTAAAGAAGTGATGCAATGGCTTGAAGTATACTGGATTATTAACAGCATTAATGGATTGTTATTATAATATTGCGTTTTTTTTTAATAATCGGATAATTATTATAATATCGCGTCAATTTCCTAAGGCTATGTAAAATTAGTTTGTTGAAAAGGGTATATTATTGGTGGGATTAAGCCAAAATAATTTTGCTTATTAATAATGCTAGCATAGGAAGAAAAGCGTAGGAGTAGCATGGAATATGCTCAACGTGATACACGTAATGTGACATGTCTGTGACAATGATATTGTCTAATTATTAGTGATTTTTTGCGAAGTGTATTTGCCATAATATACTTCAACATTTGCGAGTGTATTCACCTTGATATAATGATATCGACTTGTATTGCGCAATGTGAAACTAGCAATGATGTTTTCCCGGGGAAGTTATCTCCAGATTTTCAATCGCATCAGATCAACCAATATAAGCAGCGTTTTAATACTTGTATTTTGCATCCATCTCTGTTGAAGTTCCAGCAATATTAAAAATTATCCTCAGCTTTTTCTATTCACTAATTATACTAGAAGAAGTAATTACTTGGCTTTATAAACGGTACTTTCATATGTATCCCTTGATTTCTAATTGGAAAGCAGTTCATTTTGTTAATTATTTCTTTGCGGAGAATAGATCAGCGGTGTTTGAAAGATTTTATATTTTAATGGTAGAAAATATATAAATCGGCTTCTTGTACGAAATTTTTCCTCTTAATGACTGATGGCAATCGTTACTGGTGCCAGAGTGGTTTTAAATTTTATTCGTATCTATTCTAATTGCTCCTTTTAAAAATAATTTAAAAAATTCCTTTCTAACATTTCGCTTGTTAAAATTTGAGCTTTAGAACACAGTATTTATATAATAAGTTATGGTGATTCTTGAAAATATTTTTTATCTCATCAGCTCAGAAAGAATTTATAATTGGACATGCGGTATTTTTTCTTACTGATAGGATTTCAAGGAAATTTATAAAATATTTTATAAATCCTGTAGATTTGTATTCACTCAGCTTCTTTAATTTTTCGTCGCTATTATAATCCAGATTCACTTTTATATCGACTGAAAGTCAAGTTGGAAATCTGAGTGATTACATTTTATTTGTAGGTATTGAGGTGAAAAAAATAGCAGACATGCACTGTTTACCTACTTATTACGTTATTACGTGTCACGCATCGGCCTCAATATACTTACTTTTGCATTGCTGAAATGTTTAAGAACTTTCTAGATATAATTATTTCTTATTACTTTGATATCAAATAGTATTTGATTAATGCTTTTAAATGTTTTTTTTCTTTTGCCATGAGTAAATAGCTCAGCATGAACGTAAATAAACATTGACATGCCTGTTTTTAATAAGTATTGCGAATGATTGAATGGAGTTTTCTGGTAAGAGCTGAATAACAATAGGATGAAGTCGGCAATGCGGATGCCATAATTCAAATCATACTGATTTTAAATGATAAGTGATGAATAGTCTTACAATGTTGATATTAAACCATGAAAATTTGAGCTGCCAAATTTTAGTATACTTTGAAGTAGATAGGAGCAGTTTCAGGTCATGTCTTACTTTTTGTACTGTACTTCTCAAATAATCGTCGGGAAAGCTCTCATTCTTCACCTCATAAAGGAAAAGTCGTATGATCACTCGAGATGAAGTATGAAGGGTGAAATATTCCATTTTTCCGGAATATATGTTTCACTGTAATATTCTTCACTCAAAAAAAATCTCCAAATTTTTTCGTGTCATTATCAAATATTTGAAACATTTAATTGTGTCCGAATAGTGTGATGTCTTTGAAAAATAGGTTCCGAAATTTTGGGATGCCTTACTCAAGTACTGTAGTGGATGGATGGATCAAATTATACCATATTTATGCTTATTACTATAATCTAAGAATTGTGATCAACAAATTTTATGCTTGATCCCTAAAATAATGCTTAAAATGGGGCATGTGTGATTTAATTAGGTGAAACACTTCACTAGCTATTACGATTTGTTATTTAAACACAACGTGTAATCGTCAGTGGGATCGCATGCATTTATATTCGCCAAAATGCTTTGGAAATCACAATCGGAACTTTAGCTTAGAGATATGTCGATAAAATCCTGGCGTTAAAAATCTTTCCTCGGGTTAACAGGGACACTCGAGAGGAAGTTCCTCATAACTGCTCGCGTGGGCGACATTCGTGTGGTGAACAATGAGAGTGAGAAAGTAAAAACACTTTGACACATCCGATCCACGTTGAATTCCACGAGTATGGATTTAGTGTGTATGTTGGCAAATGTGTGGGAGTGGTTGGCAGGTCTGAGAGAGAGAGAGAGAGAAAGGGGGGGAAGGGAAAGAGGGTGGGAGTGTGAGGGGTAGAGAGGGAAGGGGGGATGGGAATTCGGGTGGAGAAAAAATGAGGTTGCAAATTAGGGCCGTCAAATCCGCCCAAGGAAATTGCTTTCTCTCGCCAATCAATCGCTCGCTTGGATAGGGGGTGCGCGTGGGTTTGCGAGCTCCTCGGTGTGCCTCAATGTCTCTCTGTCTCTCTCTATCCGTCCTTAGCCCTCTTCATCTCCCCTGATCCCTGTTTTCATCTGCTCGCAATTTTGTGTGGGCGATGCGAAATGCACGCCGGAGCGATACCGAGGTAAAATATTTTTACAGTATACAGTAGCAGCAATGCTGAACTCATAACAGTCCTGAAACATAGATGACGATACTTTAGCAGGCATTTTCGAAGCATTTCCCAGAAACAATACTTTAACAGTAAAAAATGGAGAAAACATGAGTTTATAACAAATCTAAACAGAGATAACACATTTTTTAACAGGCTATTTCGAAGCACATCCGAGAAAAAATACTTTTGGAGTAAACAAGGGGTTGTCGATCTTGATAAAAAAACCTGAATCTACAACAGCCGTAAAACATTGATGCGCCATGACAAATTTTTCAACCGGATATTTCAAAGATAAACTTTTTATGTCATAACCAATAGCATATGAATTGAAAAATTATCATAATGTAGACTGCTTGAAAGCATTTTACTCGGTGCTCGGTTTCACCCAAATGGGAACATATTAAGGAGGCGTTAACATCACTATGTCTAAGACTACGGCAAAAAAATCTTTAAAAATCCAGAAAATCATTCAAACTATGTTTAAAATATTATTACCATGAGCTCAGAGACCTTTTATGAAACACAAGTTGAAAAACGTGTGTTATATTTATATTAACTTAAATATTCTTTTCGTGGGGAAAGTGTAAAATCATACTTTTTATTCACTTTTTTGTCAGTCGAAGTGCCTGTAATTTGTAGGTGCAACTCATTTCATCAATTTTTTAACGATATGTTCTAATGTTGATCTTGTGCGCAGGAAAATATTTCACAGGAATACTTTGAATCGCAGAGAGCAGCCAATTATTCAATTCAACTTGCTCATTAGTTCATACTCAATTTGCTTCTCCAGCATTTTTTCACTCCAGAATTATTTTTTTAATCACTTATAGGAGCTAAAAAATGCATAAGAGCATAATATGACGTTCCCGAAGTATAGACCATTATTTTGTATTGAGCTCTGGCCTGTATCTGATCCGAAAAAATCTGCGACAGAAATATACGGGAAGGGTTTGAATACTAAAACATCATCGCACTAAACATATCTAGTTATCTATCAAGTCTAGTCGATGGAATCGGGATTCCACAAAGGATACTAAATCCTGTCCTATCTAGTCCATGTTTTCATGAAGGAAATTATAATCGAAGGAAAGAAAGGGATAGGAACATGTGATGGAAGAAGAACGAGAACAACGGTGCTGTAATAGATGGAAGAAACCAGAAAATCATGAGGTAAAAATGTGGCCCGAAATAAATTTATATTGAAATAAACGTATCGGATCGTTTCCGCTGCCATTAAAATCCGTGATCTCAATGTGCCCGGGAATCGAGAGAGTGAAATGGAAAAAAATTACCTTGACATGTCGGGAGTGGGTGGGAAATCGGGGTCGAAAATAGATTGAACACAAGGTGGAGAATCATAAGCGCGAATGTATGACTTCGTTTTGTCGCATTCACTGCGGGAGCACGTACGACTTTTTCCCGATGCCCTCTGCTCCGCTATAGAGGTACTCCCACGCTCAATCGTTTAAGTCAATCGTCCCAAAGTGAAGCGTAGTCTGACTCTGCGTCGGAGAAGTCGGAGTAGAGTACCTGCCATTTTTTTCTTCGGCGTTCTCCTCCATTCTAGCGTTGTTGGCATTGAAAAAAAAGCCTCGTACCCTTCTATGACTCTAAATAGAAACTGATGGCATTTGGGAGATAAGGAATCGGCTTGGTTGTGGGTGGATGAGGATAACTTTTCCCCGGTACTTTCCACTGGGCTCTTTCATGGGACTCTTACAGTCAACATTCAATGAGGAAAATACGCCTGACCATCTTCTTAGAATACCTCATCCAAGGATACGATCGGAATGGGAATGGAGAAGAGAAAGGAATAATGAGAAGATCAATTTGGAAATTATTCTGTTGATTGGATTTATGTAGCGTAGCTAATGGGTCACAATATGAAAAAGTCACCCAACATACCTGCGGGAAGAGTAATTTAGGCGCATATAGGGAAATAGAAATTATCGCTGTAATAAAATGACGTGCGATTGTGCTGAAATATTTTGGGGGAAGGACATGTAGGACATAAGAGCAATTTAAAGGTTTACCTAATGAGGATGAGGCTTTCAGGCAGACATATCCATTTTACTAACTTATTTCGGGCGTTCCTCCGCGTAGTGTTGTCTTAAGGCTACGACAGTTTCTCCAGCCATCCTGCTTGCGTCTTCAGGTCAGAATACTGGCTTCTGAGGGAAAATATTGTTGCAGTAAACAGAAGCGGCACACCCAAATTTATAACAGTCCTGAAACACTGTTATGAAAAAACCTCATCACGTATATCATTTATAAAGGTCCATATCCAAAGTATTCTACCTGTAGTGTGGTTTTAAGTATCAACGGGGAAAATGTTAAGAAATTAAAAATGGCGTATTCTGACCTGAAGACGCCAGCAAAATGGCTGGAGAATATGTCGTCGCTTTCAGACAAGATTACGCGGAGGCATGCCCGAAAACCGTTACTTATGTGGAGAAACGCCGCGGAAACCTTAGATCCAATTTTAAGACATTGCCAATGATTTAATAAATTTCAACGTTAATTTTCCTTAATATCCGTTTCCTAATTTTTGCGCTGTGTTCGTGCAAATATTTTCACATTGAGGTTTGTCCGTTTTACTAGTGATTAGGGCCTTACTTGTATTTATAGCTCATGGAGGAGCTATTTTCTATGTTTTGAAGTTCCTAATTGCCTGCGTGTCGAGTAGTGTAGCGGTGCCGGTACTCTCCTTCCTTTTGACCGTTACAATACCACCAATTCGTACGTGGTGATCGATCCTTTCTTCGGTCAAACGACAAATTGTCGAACGGACTTCCGCAAATCCCTCCTTCAATCAAATACAGAGTTGCTCATGCAAGACGGCTCTTGGGATTCAGCGTGCGTTCTCCTGGGACAGGATTTTGTGTCCCACGTGGAATTCCGATTCCGACCCGATTGTGCGGTCCGATTCCCATTAGAGCCGGAAGAGCTGTGAGATCGTCTCCATGCCAACGATCCGTGATTAGTCGCTTTTCTGCTACCTTAGAGCTCTCTCTGCTCGTGTCTCCCATTACCTTCGTTACCGCGCGGAGTGTTTTTCTATCCACCCTGGACCGATGCGGCTGTGACAGGCAGATGAATGCGTCCGTGATAGACCTGTATGTTGAGATTGACACTATTATTGCTAGCACTTTATATGCAGTACCCTACTTCAGTTCTAGGAATTTTTACCAAATTTTAGAAATGTTTAGTACTTTTATAAAGTACATTTAAAGTTGACAGAAAAATAGTCATATTTTCCATGCCATTCCTCGCCTCAAGAACAGTTCTAGGTAGATATCCGAACGCAATATTACAGGGGAACATAAAAGAAGATCAAATTCAAACAGACGTAACATTACGTCGCTCGAAGTTCTACGAAGGCTTGCGAAAACATAATATAACGTAATTTGCACTCAAAGTGTTAATGATATTCGTTCTTGATATAAAAACAAAAATTTATTTGAAAAATAAATGTTTCGACCATATTAACATTCCATTTTATTCATGCATACACGATAATGCCACCCAGATTAAGTACCTGAGGCGATTGAGTCTTCGTATTTGAATTATTTGCAGGAAAATTAAGATTCAATTTAGGATGTAAAACAGTGAAATCATTCAATGATTACTATTTACCCATAATTATAAATTTGCGCGAACGTTATTTTTTCTTATTTTGGTTGGATTAGTGTGAAGAACTGTGGGCTAATTCTACGTTCATGAATTTCCATTAGTTAGGAGTGTTGGATATTTAGGAATAGACTGGTGCGATGAGTGGATACCTTTTTTCCTCATTGTTAATATCTATAACAAAAAAATGCATCTTTGCCTGTATGCTTCATTTCGTCTTTCATTTCATCTGATGTAATATTTTTACAGATGTAATATTTTGGAATGCATAGAGATCATCTTACGTGCAATACCTTGAGATGATAATGAATACCGCTCCTATTTATTTAATCACAGACTCTAAGGAATTAGAAACGAGCTTAAAGTACTCGGTAGAAGTTCTTAATTTTCTTTAGTGCTCTGATAGAGGTTGAGATAACTGAAATTCTGTAAGATAAGTAAAGTTTAGGTCCGTCTTATTCAAATATGAGTAAAGGCGTTAAAATGTGTGGGGATGCAGATTAATAAATTTTTTGAATATTGTCAAAATTTCTCAAATGCTATAACTGCAATCAAAGAAAGCAATTTATTAAATATAGAGAAATATCTTGTAATTTGGTAGGGTAATCAATCCTGGGAAACTGGATTTAGACACATCGGGTTTGGTTTAGATATGTGTACACATTCTTCTCACGCGAGGATATATTTCTCTTTGGATGCTTTATTCCCTTTCTCTCATTGTGTGTGTCGGCATTCGAATCGGCCACTGCTGCGTTGGAAGGCGCTGGAGAGAGCCTCGCACCGTGACGAAATACCCATCCACCTCCTCCCTCCCTTATATCCGACGCCTCTTCACGCTACACAGTCTTGGATGACAGAGACGCGAGAGGAAGCCATCCCCAACCTCCCGTCCACCCGCTGAGGGCGAAAAGGAAGGTCTTCCAGCCGTAAACACGTCGTAGGCGGTGGAGAAAAAAGTACAGCTCCACTTCACGGAGAAAGAGGAAAGTATAAAAAGAAAATGCGAGGGGGGGAAAGTTTGGGGGGCGATATGAAAAAAAGAGTAGGGTCGCGGTGGTGGAAGTTTGCTGTCCGAGGACGATTCTCTTAGCCTCTTTACCTCCATTCTGTTTCCTCTCTCTTCTCTCTCTTCTCTCAGCCACGGTGTCTTCTCTCTCTCTCGGCTTCAGACTCCAAAGTATATATATATATATATATATATATAGATATATATATATATATATATATATATATATATATATATCGACCTGCGCATCTCCGGGGAACGGGCGGAAGTTTCCCGTGGGACCATATTCTTTCCCGGGCTGACCCACCCTCAACTTCTCCATTGTCCATGTGAGTCTTCCCGGGCCAACCTCCTTCTGTATCCGCGCCCAATCCACTCACAGATCAGTGGGGTGAACGGCCGGCTATCGGAGATGTGATGATGCTGCCTTGAGGTCCTCGAAACGCATTTATAGTGAAGAGCGCACAGTAGTTGGAATAGTTCAGGAGAAACGACAGGTGAAGTAAAAGGAAATTCTTTATCTCGGTTTGCTTTCGAATTCCATTTCAACGAATGCAGTTTTATAAATACTCTCTTTTGATCATTAGCTGAATATTTAACAGAAAAAAATTGTAAATGATGTATTTGGCAGCAGCATGAGGAGACGTCCATTAAGAACACAATATTATTTTGATTTATAATTTCCAGATGTAGGAGTGGTGGAAATAGTGTTCTAGGCTTTGTGTAATTGTATGAAATTATCATGCAAAGATCGTACCATGCGTCGGAAATCTTCTCTATTTGTTCTGCCGCTGCTTTTGTAAACGCGCATAAATATTTTTGATTACTTGTTTTAACACGACAGAACCCTTAAATAACGTAAGGAAATGTAAAAAGCTTGTAATTTTACTTTAATTACTTACTCCACGGCATAGATTTCAACGTGACATGTAATCGTTTCTGTCTTCGACGCATGTTTACCAGGGGATGACTTGGCACGTCGAAATCTAGATCGTAAAATAATAAATATTTGTTGAATGACAAAGTTTTTTACATTTAGTTTTATTACGTCGATTCCATGAAGTCAAGATCGAGATAAAGAATTACTTAAATAAAGCATGAACTAACTTTTCAAGTAAAATGTTCTTTTTCTTTTTTATATTTTTATTTGTAAAAATGTCAATCTGGTATGTTTTCTTTTGCTCTTTTCTTATTTCTCATCGTTTCTTGCGATATCACCTTTTTCCTTACTCTGCCTCCTGTCCCCAGCTCTTAATATCTTGCGGCCGTCTTTCTTTTTATCTTTCTATATCTCTTTTCGCTCCGAGGTGATTTCCGACGGCGGCTGTAGAAGGCGTTTGAATCGCTTCCATTACACGAGAAATTGGAGGGAAACGTATTTTCCCCGCCACTGACTCCTTATTGTTTTTATGGCCACTTGTCCCTTTCGGAATTGCGAACATTTGAGATGACCGTTATCAAAAGAGATTGTGTGGCCTGGTGATAAAAGATCGCTGCTTCTGCTTTGGTACCGAGGTAAAGTGTGATTCATGAAGGCTGGTTTGGCTGGCATCGTTTATTTTTTAATTAGCTGTACGAATTGTTGATTTTATTAGGTAAATGCAGATTTCATCTGCGTTTTAAACATTTATGAAAGCATCCATATTACTCAAGATATTGTAGAAAACAACGAACTTAATGCATAACGTACACGTGAACTGAATGCAGTATTGAAAATTATGAGGAGGAGAGGGATCATAGAGGAACAGAATTTCAGGGAAAATATTTCGAAAGGAATATGAATTTTTACCGAAGGGATAGAACCAGGGTCAGTGGTGCTAATAAATCTTTAGCACATGTGATATATGTTTTTTTTATTAAATTCATGGCACCTAATTTTACAATAGAGATATCGTGATTCTTATAATTTGTAATATGATTTTGTTTATGGTATATTTAGATATCCCTCTGTAGCGAGGAACAGATGATGCGAAAAATTTGGAGGTTGAGTGCTAAAGTCTATAAAGTAAAGGCATACTTGCATGACTGGCATGCCAACCCATCGAGTGAGGTAGAGATATTTTAGGCCTACACAACGTATAGGGTGTTTAATAGCAAAAATTTGCAATGATATTATCAGTTATTTGTTTTGAATTTTATACAGTTGGACATAGCATAGGTAATTATATAATTAAAACCCCATGGATAATTCTGGACCCTGTGATCTCAATTAGTACTGAAATTGCCTTTATCACCCTCCTATGTCCACGTAGCGAAGTAATAGGGTAGTTTCCTTCATCAAACAAAACGGAAGGCATTTATCGCGATTCGTTAACCACCATTAGTGTATTCATAATATACAAATTATTTGGTTTCAGAAATCCCAGTTTAGACGAGTGTTAATGCTCAATTTTAACCTCATTTGAAAAAGGCCAGATTGGCGCCCATGCGATGCCACTCCACGTGACGTCACAGGGACTCAGATTCTATACGGGTAGATAGGAGTTTTGCACCGTCTGAGATTATCAATGCATACATGAGGCACAGAGCTCAGGGAAAAATTTGTTTATAATCACCTATTAAAATTGTTTGAGGTCGGAAAGTTTTCTTCGTTTGATAGGGTATTACCATAGAGTAAGTATATTATATACTTACTCTATGGTATTACTAATCCTTATTTAAGCCAAGCGCTACCTGCTATCAGGGTACTCTACGCTACCGCTATGCTCGGCAGCAAGCAGCCTGCATCGTAGCGGTGTTCATTACCTCGCTCACAGGTGGCCTCACGCAGCAGCAGCTACACGTCACACGGAATTTTCCCAGCATTCATACTTGCCGTCGCGTTTTCGCGCGGTTGAAAAATTTCACTTTTTATTTAATCGCGAAAAATAGATATTGTCATTTAAAAATCTAAAAGCGTGAAATATGTATTCCAGGAGTAATAATCTTTCGATTTAGGCAATTAAAAAATAATAGGAAACCAGCCTATGGCTCCACTTTGGGTACGCGTTCTTAAGGCCCGCCATCCCCACCCTAGACGAATGTTGGATTCATTCCATTCCGAAATTTTAGCATCCGTCACATCTCCTATCTTACGTAAACGCAGCCTTGCCGTGAACCTGCGCTTATGTTTCTGGTTCTAAGATGGGGGACGTAGAATTCCTCATGGGCAATTCCACATGTGGACCAACCTCAGTCTCCCATTGTTGCACCTTTTTTGCATATCTGGCCCTTGGGTGTGCAACTTGCAAACCGGGTGTATTTGGGTAAAAGCAGCACATCCATGCATATCTTTTTCATCTATTCTGGGAAGAGATCATTGTTCGTGTTGGTTGCAGAATTCCTTCCTCATAGGTCATTCTTTTTTTCCACATCAGTGGTTTTGCTCGCATCACGCCAGCGTTTGAAAGCACGTTGCACACGCAGAGAACTGGAGCGAAAGGATAGCTACTGCGTGAGGAACTGAAATATGAACACATATTTTTTATTCTGACTCGTCTCGGCAAGTTCACTCGTGATTATGAGGTCACTTTGGGTTTGCTGTTCGTCGGTGGAATGTTTAGCGATGGTGTAAAAGGAATTGTGCGGTAATGGGCTCAGTAATTAATAAATGCGCCCTTTTTTTTGGCTTCAACTTCATAATGCAAAATAGCATACGGCGTTGCTCACACTTGCTGGTTCCTCTTTTTGCAGCGGTTAGTTTAGCCAGTCCTTATTAAGTTTTAAGGAATATTTATCATTTCTATTTTCAAACTATGGCTTATGTTTTTCATTTAACTCTAACGCCATTAATATTGTGTTATATCCCGCCTTACTTCGTGAAAAATATTATGCTTGCAGATGCAAACAAATTTTCCTTAGATGCTTGATGGATTAATATCTCCGATGTAATAAATTACACAAAGGTTATCCATCAAGGGATTACTGTCATTATCTGTTTACTTATCCATTCGTGCGAAAGATCCACAGAGAAAAAATCATTCGCCTTGACCGGGATTCGAACCCGGTCAAGGCGAATGATTTTTTTCTCTGTCGATCTTTCGCACGATTGTGCAGTGCGGGTGACTCCCGTAAAAGTTATCACCGCGGCTAGTCCCGGTATACTTTAAACTTATCCATCCATTTTTCACCGCGAACCGGAATGTTATAGATTGTATATCAATGCTAAGAATAGAAGAGTCCTCGAAACCTCGTAGGAATAACACTTTTTACATTGATGACAGTACATAATTACCAACTTCCCACCTATAGAAATGAAATGTCCGAGAATCAACTGAAAGCAATCTTATTCAGTGAGCGTTGATAGTTTTCACGCATCAAACAGGAGCAAGGAAAGAAACAATTTGCCTGGGAAATATTCATTTCTTTTCGTGTATCTCAATGCAGGATAATAGGTCGGATAAGTCTATTGTTACCATCTCTGTATACTCTCGCAGCATTCGAGAGGGACTTTATTTCTATCTCGTCATCCATTTCTTAAATACATCATATCAAATCCTCGTTTCCTCGCCTCTTTCTTTCTTCTCCGTTGATTCCCGCTCCATTCTCTCCCAATTTTCCTTCCCGCTGTCTCTCTCTCTCTCTCTCTCTCTCCGTCTGGCTCCACTTTTCCACGTCCCCGAACTGCGCCCCCTTCATCCTTTCACTCCCGATTGTATCCGTGCCGCGACCCTTCCTCATAATTGCCGGTGTGATGGGCCTACCCTTACGTCATCTTCCTTCGCCTCGTCATGTCCTTCGTCCCAACGAATTCCCCCTTCCCTCAGAACTCCTCCTTTTATTCCCCAATTCTTGGAGCAACTGTCTCGATTTCTCCGGGAGCCACCAATTTGGAGAAGCGTTGCATCGAGTCTCTCACCAAAGAAAAGGGACGCCGAAAAGATGGGGATGGATCTTTTCTTCCTTATTCATCCCGATTTGGGGTAGGAAAGATCGTCGAAGATCCATGAAAGCTTTATGGACAAGGGTTGACATGCGTATTGACGACTTCATTATTTTTGGATCGCGAGCATGGAAAGATTTCTCTCTGTTTTCCCGAAATGCGATCGTATTCTCCCTGGTTTATATTCTTCACGGACTTCATGGCATATGTCATCTGCGAACAGGATAGCTGTGTCTTTCTATTTAATCTGCTGTCACCGTTAATTATTCGTCTTGCTTGTCTTAAACGTTTTGATGCTATGTAAAAAAATTTCTACCTCCTGCTACCACTGAATTAAAATGACTGTCCTATTATTACATTCTTGATTTTTGGCTATAGCGAAATTGTAATTGCTGCAGTATCATTGTGCTTTGAATGATAAAGACAATGATAATGCACATAGTGTCACATACGAGATCGAGGAAAAATGGAAGGAAAGTCAATTTCACTGTAAAACAAGGGGAATATTTTATTAACAAGCCATAAAAATATTGCATCTGCATTTATTTCAATTAAATCATGGCCAGAAGTTAGGGAGCGCCATTTGGTTATAGAGGCAATATTGGTCTTCCACAAACTTATTTCTTCAATTTCTCTGAGCCATGATTAGCAATTGATCAAGGTATTAAAATTTATACCGCTATGTTTCATAAAGAACAAAGTATATTGATGATACCAAGCCAACTTTTCCGTAACTATTGGCTGATTTCTTCAGCCGTGTAAGTAAGTATTTACATCTGTTGACTTTGAACTCTTTGTCGAGTTATAGAGGAAATTTAATACTGTTAATCTTTACTCATCATCATAAAACTTAACCGATTCTCGGCTCGACATTATGTACATTTGGTTATGCCCAAAATCACGAATAAGTTTAGTAACATAAGTGTTATTTTTCCCCTTATTTATTTTATAATCCTGACAGTGGCTCAGCAAGGGGGGCTTTTGGAAGATAAAGCTTAGAGATTAGAGATTTTTCTTTATAAAAATATTTTAGCATGAACAATTTTGTAATAATTATTAGTGGGACGGATGACTCACAAATAGAACATTGAACTATTTACTCAGCCGTAAAACTCACCATTTTGAACCATTTATCTTAAAAATTTTCTGAGGGAGGGCCCCCTCGCTTACCCTGGCGGGTATTCCATACCCCACAGACCCTCCAGTATTAGTAGCGCCTAAAACCCCCCCAGACTTAATTCCTAGCTGCGCCCCTGATTCCTTTGTTCTATCTCTGCATCTACATAAATAAGTGCGTATACCTACTTATTTTGAACAGGTGTAGACTATTACAATCGCCATCAACTCTTTATTTTTACTCATTCACTTATATACAAATTTTCGCTTCCATGGATTGTAATCATATTTATTATGCCCTAGAATCTCGCTCAGGTGTCAGCATTGCATTCGCGACTCTTTCTCCGTATTTATTCTCCGTTCTTGTTTTCTTCCTGTTCTATTTCGTCTGGACACGAGACCGCAGCATTCGCTGTCTCCCTATGAGGCTCCGTCGTCCTTCCCTCACACCCGCACCCACCAGGCGATACCAGGGCGACCACTGTGGCGTCATGCGCGTTCACGCTCCCATACCCATGGATACCCCACCCCTTTTACCCCACGACGTTTGCTATCCTCCAACCCTATCACGCGTCATTTTCACGGTAGAGCGACCACGACAACATAGGATCTCTTTCCTTCTTTGTGACCGGAGGTCACAGGAAAAGAATTCCCACTAAAGAATTGTGCTCCATCAGAGAGGAAAGTTTTGTTCCTTCGCACGGAAATAAAACTTAGGTGGAATGATTTCGGAAATTTTTTGCCGTGGTCAGGGTGATAGAGATGTTAACGCCTCCTAAATATGATACCATTCGGATAAAATCGAATACCGCATGAAATGATTTCCAGCGCTCTCCTTCGTAGAAGTTTTTCCATTTCTATGCTATTTATTGGTAATGGTATGAAACGTTTATTTTTTAAATAGGCGATTGAAAAATTTGTATTCTCACTTCTGCGTTTAAAAACTGCTGTAAATTTAGGTAAGCTGCTATTTTTTACTTGGGTTTTATCACTAATTCATGTAAAAGTAGATTAATCGTTTGAATATCTTAGTACTCATCATCATAAACTTTGATAGTGATAGGGAGTCCATAGTCGGCCAGCTGTCCAATACTATCTTTTTCAATTTTCCTCAAATATTGGTATCCTATTCCGTTTTATTGTATTTCAACATGGGCCTATAAAAATAGTAAAATTCTCGTCAAGGTATTATTCCCGCTGACACGTTTTTTAATTTGACATCATTTTATTTGTTGATATTAAAAATTACACAGAAGGAAAGATTCGCTGGACAGGGAACTTAAAAAATTAAATGCCGTCGCTGCTCATGTATATTATGTGAATTAATTAACCTATAATATGTTAGATAAAATTATTTTTTCCGGTTGTGTTTTTAAATTTTAAACTGAAAAGTTTTTTTTGAATACGCATTTTATACTTATATACAGAAAAAATAATATCGTACCATATATATTAGCTATTTTATTGTATGAATCTGAGATCTTGATTCCAAGTAAATAATGAGTAAATAAGCTTATAGTCTTCGAAAACAAAACTCTACACACTATTATGTGTATGGTAGTATGCGTAGTATGTGACTAAGGCACCCGGAGGATACGGATCAAGAAAACTAACACCTCTACCAAGATCCCAGCATAATTGCCCAAATTTAAGGAATAAGGTTAAAATGGGTTGGCCAAGGGAACTGGAAGGAGCTGGAATTCACACTGAGATGGTGGCAAAAAACCTTCCACGAGGCAGATTACTGAGGTGCCATAAACTACGGTCGGGATATCAACTGCAGAATGATATGCAAAGGATCAAAGTTACACGGGAGCTAATGCAGGGCCGAGGTGGATGGCGAGCAACTGTTGACGAGGCCAATAATCTCTTGGGGAAGTTGATGCTGAGGGGATAGTTGATGTTGAAAAGGTGCTTTGATAGGATTTAAAGGATTGATCATGGTAGCATCTGGGGCCGAAGTCGATATTTTCGATCTTCTAATTGAAGATCCTAGAAATTCATGTATCAGTGTAATGTATGGGCATCTTAATGTCCCCAAAGTACAACTTTTGATGAATTCAGCGTCGGGATCAAGTAAGTATTATTGGAAAAACTAGTGAAGTAGACAGCGATTCTTCTTCGACGGAAGGAAATCCGCACAACTTTCCAAACCCTTCCCATCAAGAGTGCCAACCTTTTCCTTAATTGCTCAGTGGCCATGGTACTACTACTATAGTATAGTAGGTCCCTTCATGAAGTGATATTTTATCGTCGATACAAGTGTACTAAATGCCACTGAGTGATATTCCTAATTGTTTATTTGAGCCTTTCTGAGTATAGTCCCTATGAACGGCTCATTCGCATCATGGAAGTATCACCCTTTCCTGTATTTTCTTAGGTCATGGGTTCGAATCTCACTTTTCAATATTCTTATCTACTCGTTCGGCTTGATGAGTTAATGTATCTAGAGGAAAATATTTAGATCGCTCAATACCTACTTCAATGAAGAGGCCGATGTTTTACTATGATTCTATCTTTTTTGTAGAATTCTTATAGTCCAGTGGTTATGCTCAGCATCTCATTTACTACTCCACTAGGAGTGAAAACATAACAACTGGCTGTGGGACAATTTTAATTTTAATACAGGTGTTGTTTCCGAAACAAAAATTTTGTTGTGTGTTATGGTGTGGTTTTACTACTTTTTGAAAATTTAACGTTTTATATTATAATAAGGCTATAATTTAGGTGAATGGTTTTTTGTTGAGAAAATATCAATACTAAAAACACGATAAAAATGTAATCTTTTCTCACACATTACACCCGAACAAAATGGGCAGCTCCAAAGGAATATGTGTGATTTTCAGCATGTGAAACATAATCAGCTGGGGAAGACAACAAAAAAATCAACGCATTCTATCCATTATAAGAGGAAGGCAATCCGTATTCAGATTAGACATTTCTTTTCACAAGGAGACAAGTACATCAAGAATAATGTAACGATATACATTTGAGAAAATAGTAACGTATTGGTATCCTATATACGGTGAACTGATAGGTTTTCTCGATGATAGCCAGGAGGAGTGCGACTTTGACCCATACGAATCCCTGATTCTCCCGCTATAGACCTTCTCCAATTCTTCTTCCTCCCCATTCCTAACTCCTTGCGGAGGTGACCCCACCCAACCATTCAACGCCGCCTTCCACCCCCTCTCTCGTCCTCGTCCCGAACTACTTCACTTCGTCCCATCCTATGGCACACACACACACACATAGCTTCACCCCTTTACAAATCGCACTTTCACTGATGGAAAAAAAACCTCTCTCCTTCCCCTGCAGGTCTTCTTTTCCTCGTTTTTTATATTTTCCTCGCCCTTATACCCTTTCTGCGATCCGGCACTTCATTCGCTTCTCTTCGTGCTCACGCTGTCTTCCTTTTTTTTTCTATCATTGACTCTATACCTTGCTGAAAGAGATTTGAGGCAGAAAGTGAGGCTGTGAATCCCACGTATATTTGACGTGTCCCAGGTGAAGAGGAACGGGTTGGGTGGAGGTTAGGAAGAAAAAAAAGAAGAAAACTGGGAATTTTGGGACGATTGGGACCTTTCTCGTGAAAGTGTACCTCACTAAAAAAATTGCCTCATCTACTAGCGGGAAAGAAATGATGTTATCCTCACCCCGTGACAACAGCGGCCACGCCCAGTGTGAAAAATGTCTTTCTAGCCGCCATTGGCATATTGTTGAGCCATCATCTTGTGAAAACGGTATTGACTCAGCGCCTATGCTTAAAAGTATACTTGATGGAGTTGCTTGAATCCTTCAAGGTGAAGAAATTTTTAGAGCATGAGAAATAATTCAGGGTATTAATTGCGATTCGGTTCCCATTACATTATCCGATCCGATTTACGATAAAAGGCGCAAATATCCGGGTAGGATTTTGGCCCAGTCAGGATTTAATAATTACCACTAACCAGAATCAGCCTTGTGGAACATGAATCCAAACAGTAGTTCGACATCGAAATCGTATTTTTACATTATGTGCCCAGCTCCTTGGAAAATGCATTGGATAATGTTGAAAGTTTTTCTCTGAAATTATCTTGGAGCATTATTATAATATTTCGGCTCTGTACTTTACCGGCTGGTTTTTAAGTGGTGGAATCCATGTCAACTCGATGATTTTCAGAGAATGAACGTACATAATGGGAAGCCCAAGCCAACTTCACTGACATGATCACCCCTCAGTTTTAGTTTTTGATGAATTAATGGGAATGGAATCTTGCTAATGAGATGGACCAGTGACAGAGGAACTGATTTATTTTATCCGTAACAGTCTTTTAGGAAACAGATGATAGATTTTAAATTAGAAAAACTTGTGAGAACCTATTTGTTTTCCCGTCATGTTTAAGATGGAGATTTTTCCGACTCTTCAAGTATATACCTAATGCTCCTGTGCATTTCTAAGCAAAAGTTATCGCCTTGGCTGCGTATTACTGCAATTAGTGTAGAACTACGTTTTTGCAGTTGGAAGGAATATTTTTTAAAGGATTAATCACGTAGGGAAACTTGATTCCTAAGTGGTGCTCCAGAAAATTCATTCGCTTTAACTCATGCCTTCCTTTAGCTCCCAAGACATTTATTGTCTCTTTTTTCGGCGGAGGAAAGGTTCAGAAAGATTGGACGGCGCGCTCTTAATTCAATTGATTCCCTTAGTCTGGTGCCAAGTCAGTCATCCAATTCGTTCCTTCCTCTGCAAGGTTTAGCCTTAAGATGTCTTATCATCTAGTCATTTCCCGCCTAAAGTGATATATCCAACTTAAGGTGTATTCAGAGCTAGGAAATAATTGTTTTTATTTTCCCCCTTGCTCCTGTACTGAATCAATATATTGTTGGCTTTCCCAAATCGATTTCGAGCATAAATTGATAATGGAAAAGACTCCGCTTGCAGCCAGTTTGTATTCTGTATTCAAATTTATTTATTAATAAAGTTACGACTTCTTTGTTAACCCATTGATTATATTTTCTGGTTATTATTCTTGGAAAAGGTACAGATTGAATAAATTACGTTTTGATTATTACAATAAATTATGATATTGCACATATTATCGTTCATGGCCGTCAATACTTTGTCCATGCTTTGAATGAAATGCTTGTGTCTGATGACATAACAATATAATTAGAGTCGTTGAGTTCATTACTGTTCCGTGTGAAGTCTTCGGACACCCCCTATGTAAAATTCTTTCGCTGCGAAGTGCTGAGGTCAATAAAACCTTTACGTTCGACGCACTGAGTCAATGTTTTGATATATAACAAAAAAGAATGCAAATTATTGACGTAAACTGCTAGAAATTGAGTTGTTTCATCTAAATTTTGAATTTAAGCATACAGGGATATCTCTCTACGGTGGACACGGTGGAAACGTGGAAACTAAGGAAGGAGGACGAAAGAAGATTGGAGGCATTCCAGATGTGGGTGACGAAGAATGGAGAAGGTGGACGGAGAGGAGAAGGAATGACGAAGTGCAGGACATGGTGGGTGAGCAACTTTAAGATGAGATACGGAGGATACAGAAGGTTAGGATGGAGCGAGTACTTAGTGGGGAGGGAATGTTGAAAATGGTGTTAGAGGGTAAAATGTTAGGTAAACGAGGGAGGGGAAGGGAGAGAAAAGGATTTTTAGATAGATTGAAAGGGAGTAGGCCTTATTCTGAATTGAAGAGGGCAGTGCTGGAAGGAAAGTGAAGCTCCCCGATTTCTTCTTTAGTACTGCATGGAAACCTACCTTAATCGATAAAATACTATAATAAACAGGGCTATCATAATAGAATGGTGCGGTCTCAGTAACTTATAAGAAGATGCTATTGTAGGCTGGCAGTGGTTTTTTGGAGATTTTCCCTGCTTGAAAGCCTTGAGGAAGGCACTTCAGGACACTCCGTCCGTCGGTTGGGACGCTGAGCCGTGGTCCCCTTGGCGCCTTTCTTTAGGAGTGGGCTAATGTCGACGCCTAGTATCCGTGTTACCCAGCGGCTAAGGGCGCTCATACTGCAATTAATGAATCGTGTAAAAAACTCTTTGAAACGACAAATTCGAAAAATAAAAACTTAAACTGTTAGTAATTCTGTTTTCATTGAAACAATGTTCAAAACGACACGATTATTTTATGATAAACCTGTGATCATTTTTATCAAGGTATAATTTTTCCTTGTCAACAACTTGACTGAAGTAAAATCGCTTGGCGATTTAATTCTCTTAACCTATGAACTATAAGGTGGTTTTTAATTTATATCAGCGGCAATACGCATGAATTGCCTCTAGGAAAATTATGCTATTAGACCGGGAGTAAGTTTCGTGATGAAATCACAACACAAGACAGGTTCCCGAGACCTCATCGTAGCTTTACAAAAATTCAAGGAAAGTCGTTTCACTCTGTTTTGTAATTCACAATGAACGTGGTCGCTTTAAATATTAAAACCAAGAATTATGTTTTCTCAACTTTATAACTTGTAGCTTTTTGCTACTGAAACAGAATTTCGATTTTGAAAGGGAGACGCTAATTACCTGAATAATTAATTTAGTTTGGCGTATTTCTGCGATTATTTTCCAAAGTGCTCTGATTGGTTAATAGATTCTTTCATGGTTGTGTAGCTGAAATGTGTTTTTATAATAACTTTGGACCTCAAGCTCAGCACCCTGCCGTAATTTTTTTCTTATTTAAATGTAGATTAAATTTTCTCTCAATTTCTATGCCTAATAAAATATTTTCTCGTTATTATAAAAATGCTACGAAAAGAGACTGATAAATTACATCGTCAGGGGTCTAGTAGATGTAGTAGTTACTAGTAAGGCACCTGGCGCTACTAGGGAAGGGTAGTGCCCAGAGAATTGGGAAAGTTGGAATTGGGATTTTATGATCAAATAGGATATATATGTCTTCTCTATGAGCGTGTTCGCAGAAGTCGAATGACGTGATGTAACAAAAGGTAATGAGAAAATTACGCAAAGGAAGCGTCTAAAGCAAACAGAAGTGCTATTACGTGTTTTGGGAGTATAAGATGCACCTACGTAGTAACTGTGGTTGCAATCCGTGAATCCCTATCAGAATGCATAGCAGACAAACAAACGGACATCCTCTTTTGTATACCAGATTTTGGAGCGACATTTGTCTGTTCCTGCAAACCTTCCGTTCGAGTTATCTCATCACAATGCTTTTTCCTTAAAACTCAGATATCCATGTATTTTCAAGATTCTCCGTCAGCTGAATATCCGAAGAGAGGAATGGAAAAGCTGATGATGAGTTACAGATATCATATTCAAATCCATCTGAATACCGCGGAGAGTCATGGGAAACGGAAATGCCACCTTCCCTTGAAACATAGCGCAGAATGTCCCCCCGTGCTCACGTTAATATCGTTGACAGCTACCCCGGCCCTGGCCAACTTCCTCCTCTGGCCCGAACGTTCAGTTCATCGATTGAATCTAAAAACGTGTTTGACTTGTGGGTAATCTCTGTAGAGGTATTCATTCTTGTTTTCCATCTTCATTCTTCCGCTTCTACCACCCGTAGCAGCCCTCCTACCGAAATCATGCCCTGTGGTCCCATGCAAGTCTAATCGTGATTAGATCTCCACGGAGGACGAAATAGAACCTTCCAATGTCCGGATGACAAGCCAAAGAGTCAACGGGTGCCGCCTGTCACATCTGCCTCTACCGTCTATATCCCTCGCGATATATGTTTATTTATGGCGTCTCTAACCCATCTTCCTATCCGAAAACAAATCAGGTCCCTGTAACAGTATGGAGGATGCACGTTGAACTCCTTCCTTACCACTCTGTATTCCCTGACTTCCATTTTCCATTCCTCTCTGAAAGCCTCTCACTCACACACACACATTTGTTTCCACCGATCCCTGTTTGTGCTCCTAGATTTATTTGGTATTTTGTCATGGATCTATAAGCCATCTAGCGAAAGAGGATCCTTAAATGAGATATTTTAGAATAGCGTTTTAATATGTAAAATATAAAAAACGCGTGTGTAGAATTAAGATTAAATAGACAAATATTCCCGTGCACGTAAAACTTTGTGTTTAATACCTGAATTTTAAAATAAGTAGGTTTTACACTGTAACTAGAAACTTTTTTTGCTGGAAAAGAGTCTGGGGGATAATTTTATTTATACATGAAGGAAAATGAAACAGTATTTATATAAGGATCCTTCTTGCAGGAAAAGAGTCTGGGAGGCTTTTTTCCCTTATGCATGAGGGAAAATGAGACAGTGTTTGCATAAAAATTCCTCATTGATGCAGATTTTTACAAAAAAATGGGAAAACTGTCTGAGATATAGAAACCCTTGGTGATACCTAAGGGAGCTTCGCGAACTGTGTTCACTGATGGGCGATTATGTTGACGCCATTTATTCCATTGCTACAGCAGGGTAAGGCTAGGGTTGACTGAATTTAACAGCTTTTAATTTTATTTTGGATGCATTTTGGGTGAGATTTGCATGATTCGTAGATCATAGATAGATAGATTCATAGATTCATCCGTCGCTTGAAGGACCCTCAAGAATGCGCATTTTTCGAAATAACGTGTTTAGATACCGAAAAACTGCATTAGGAATTGAAGCCTTTAGTTTTGTGGCAGAAGAATTCGTCGAAAAAGACGTTTGATGATAGGTCATGATTGTGACGTCATTTTTTCTTCACTGCATCATTACAAGTCTAGGATAGACTGGTTCAACGACTACTACGAGACTAATGATATGATGCGCGAAGAGGACCAGATCTGACCGATAATTCTAAGGCTCATCGTCCCATTTTACGGACGAAATGTTGTTCTTAATGCGCATTTCGTGTAGGAACAAAAAGCATGATTCCATTGAAATAGTCTCGTCCATTTGTCGTACTAGATGTGATCCAAAACTCAAGTCTCCATATTAATCCCGTGGATATATTTTTTTCCAGAAAATTATGGTTACACATATATGCTTAAAAATGATCCTTTTTCGCCGGTTAGAAACATTAAATGGAGAAAGTAGATGAATCAAGTACATATAAGAGTTATTGGGACGTGGATCTTGATTTCGTGTCTTTTAAGTATCTGAATGACTAAGATTCTCAGTGAAGGTGGTGAATTATCTGAATGAGGATCGGTTGCTGAAAAAAGTAGAAAGAAGATGATATAAATATTCATTTAATCAAAAATAGACTGTTGAATGTATGTGTTGATGTACATTTTTAGTATTTCATGGTCATAAATAACTCCTCGACCGATTCTTTTCATGTCCTTCGTAACGTTGCCGGATATAGAATCCATCTCCGTTGAAATTATTTTGGGATACTTTTTTCAATCTCATTTCCTTTATATATCTTGCTAAAATCTTCTTCTATATATTCTTTTGGACAACTTCGCTACTTCTATTACCGCTAGTGATTGCGAATATGAAGCTAAACGCTCCTCTTAGGACTTCAGTATTCACAAATTGTTCGGGAATATGGTATGAGCTTGGGTTTACATTAATATTCCTTGGAGAATGAAAATCAGAGAAAAAAATGGGGAATGATTTTTTTGTATTTTTGTATTTGAGTATTTGTGGTAGTTGCGAGTGGATATTTATTCATCGGTAGAAGTATGTTTTAGCATCAGTTTTTATACCAGTAGAAAAAGCACTAATGCCTTTACTGTCCCGTTTAGTTCCATTCCAGGATGCATGTGGGTTGCTTAATATTCAATTTATCGGGTTGTTGTGGTTCCCACCTTTTCAGTATGCGTGTGATTGAATGTGACTTGAGGTGAATATTTTAGATACATTATGTCATTACGTGAAAGGTTTCAGTGAAGCAGGAAACAGGAAAAGATTAAAATAGGATTCATATCAATCTACCAAGTAGACTACAATACTTTTTTATGTTCTTTAATTGTGTAACTAAGTTGCACACATTGCACTATATCTTCTAGATGTCGAAAATCTGATCTTCATAGTGATTAACTCATTTTAGAGATTTAAAAACGTAGATAAAGATGATGATTTAAAATTTTGTAAGAATAATTATGTTGCAGCATGCAACGTATGCTTAATTGGTATAGTGTAAATTAGAATACGACTTCAAAACTTTTCTTTGCTCTAAGAAAAAAATAATTAAAACTATACACTGATTTTTATTCTGTGAGTATATATTGTCAAGTACGCTTGAATCTCCAATTATTTTCCATGTAGTATTTTATCAAGAAATTCTATTGACGAATGAAAAAGATGGCTTATTCCCATACCAATAAAAATCAATCTCATTCGTATCGTATTTACGAATGCTTCCTACGGAGAAATCGTCATAGATTCACTCAAATCCGTTGATATCCCTTAGTTAATGAAAGCGTGGTTAATATGTATTCACTAGTGTAAAAAACTACTGCTGATGTAATATTTTCGTCACCAAATTGTATTTCATTCTATTTAGCGTAACAGGTATATTGGTCGTTAAATATTTGCTTTAGCTACTTAAGATGTATCGTATTTTTGAAAAAGATAAACGGGTATGTCGTAAACTTTGGGTGACACACTTGTAAAACGACCAATTCTTTTGCCTCGCTTATTTTGAATTCTCATGTACTTCGGGGACTACCTCACGCATACATGAGAATCCTCTCGGCTAAAAACCCCCGCCGTTAATGCGTTCCAAATAGCCGTAATTCTTGTGCTCTCCCCCATTAGGCCCCTTATGTTGTTTCACTCCCCTCCCGAAGCGTTGCGTTCTCCACGCCTCGTTTCTGACGACTTTCCGCCTTTGTGAGGATTTCCGAAGGTTTAAGACCAGGGCTTTCACCCGCTGGCAAACATTTCCACCTCATTAAACCCCCTGGAGAGCAAGTGAGAAGGGAGGGGGGGGGATCAAAGGTCATGTCGGGAGTTGGCCCAGTTTTGAAAATCCCAAGACGCTAACGGAAGGCCTGGGCCACGACTGCTTCTCCTTTCTCCAGGGGTTTTCGCTCTTTAAATATTTGAGTTAATTCCCCTGAACCAATCAAAATTCCGTGGCTTCCTTTCAGGTACCAAAACTTGATTGTGTATTTGAATACCACCTATTGCGGCATCGTTAAAAATAAATGAAATGAGTTCTAATTACAAAACTTCAAAATAATTTTTTATGGCTAATTTCTCCTTAATTACTAAATTAATAAAAATGGTTGACTACACTCACGCAAGTTCTTTGCAATACTATTGCGACTTTTATTTCCATATCTCAATCCACTCTTCATATTATTTTTAAACGAGTAATTTATGCAATGGAAGGTTTAAACATCGGTTTATATTTATAAAAGTTGTCTTCAGATACGGCTGATTAGCGTTGTATCCAATGAATCGTATTTTGAATTAGAAGATCATCTTTAGAGGATCAAACCATGGTTTAGAATTTTTTTCTATTTATACTCAACTTTGTTGTGTGAGTTCTTTGACTTGAAATTGAAAGTAAAACCAGGCAGCTTTGTTCTTAGGATAAAATTCTGCGTTTGTAGTTTGAATTATTGGTGCTACAGAAACGGTGCGTCAGAGGGTAAGAGGTAGCAAAAGGTTAAATGCAGTCCATAATGGATATCCTTGGAAGAATAGATACCTTTGGGACTGACACAGAGAACATCGTCTTAGAGCCCCACTATATTTTGTTTGAGTTAAATCTTACTTTCGGGGAAATATGTAGACGTAGATAATTTCTCTGGAGAGTGCATTGATACGATACAGATGCTCAGGTCGTAGGAGTTAGTGCTAGATAATTCCTCTATCTAATTTTCCCGGAGAAAACATGCGCTTGTTCCTCATGCATCAGGAATAACAGAAGCTTCACTGTCGGAGAGATTTAAGGAAAGGGAGGCTGATTCTCATTTGATATTTTGGCGGAGAGCCGGAGAGAGAGAGAGGGAGGAAATGGTCAGTGACTGTATAAAGCTGTTCCAACCAGCTTTGCTTCTAGGATAACAATATGCGTTTTTAGTTTTAAATAATAGTGCCACAACAGTTGTGCGTCAGAAGGAAAGAATTAACAGAAGGTAAAATACCGTCCTCTGGAGAGTGCATTGATACGATTGAGATGTTCAGGCCATAGGAATCTCGTTAGCTCGTTATTGTGTAAGACTATTTCCGTCTTTTATATTCCTGGAGTACAGATGCGCTTGTTGGTGAAACATCTTTCTCAAGGCACGAGGACAATAGCAGTTGCGTCGACCTACAAGTTACTCACCCGGTGGAAAACTCTTCCAGTATCTTTTATATTACATACAGTATTTACAGGCCGCATTTTTACCCTCTGATTTCTGGCTTTTTCCATCTACCACAGCACCGTTGTCCTCCTCCTTTTTCTATTACATGTTCCTATCCCTTTCTTTCCTTACCTGTGAATTTATTTGTATATATTTATTTATATATGTACTACTTCATTCATTCACACGGCGCTTGTTGTCCTCGTCCTTTTTCTATTTCCATGTTCCTATCCCTTTCTTTCCTTACCTCTGAATTTATATTTATATATGTATATATTTATATGTATATGTATGTATTTATATATGTATATATTTGTATTTATTTGTATCTACAGTAAATTTCTCCATTATCATTCTCCGGGAAAGAACAAAAATAATATTTTATGCGCTTTTTACTTATGCATCACTAAAAAGAGAAACTTCACTGGTGGATAGACTTGAGAAAATGAAGGCTGATACTCAGTGGATATTTTGGCATAAGGAGCCAGAGATAGAGAAAGAGAAGGGTCCGTCAGTGATTGTTTTTGTTTGAATGCAAATACAGCAGAGCGAATGGTAAGAGGTTTGAGATTGGCTTCGGTGGGGGAGGATGAGGCAAAAGGAAACAAAGTCGTGTGGTCTCGGGTGCGAGACTGCGGGGGCGGAGAAGTTTACTCGAGATGCCACTGTTGGTATAGGGCCGAGAGAGTGGAGGTTGAGACCGTATAGCCCCACGGGAAAGGGAGGAACCAAAGGAATGGATGCGCTCCGTTGAATCGGTCAGATCGGTGGAAAGCTGGTGAAGGAATCGGAGTGGATATACAATTATACGTTGCCACAGGAAAAAGAAGACCTTTGAGTGAAGGAGATAATTTTTTTTCATGTTACCGATGAAGTCGATTTCGTAATATGCCAATATGACCGACGCCACGAGGATAGTGTTATTATGATGTCATAGGTTTAAGAGGTTGAATAGTTGAGCCATTTCGAAAAATTATGTAGAAAAAGTCACGGAAGATTTTTCTTGGTTTTGAGAAGGTATTTCGATACTTAGAGGCAACGGCATGGAGCACTAAAAATTCAAGAAGTAATAAATTACTGCTGAAATATCCGCTAATATGTTTGCTATCCAATTTAGAGCTAATTTTAAACTATTTGGGGGTAATTAATTAAGTTCCACTCAGTAGAGAAATCGATGCCATAAAAAACCAGTCATACCCGCCATCGCTTTAAAAAAAAAAGAGAGAACGAGCAACAAATATGAAAAAATTACGATATTTTTAGCCTGGCGACTGAGGAACTGAATTTCATTACGTTTGAAATGCAGAGTAAAAATTAATTTTTTGCTGCATGAGCGTCCAAAAAACGAATAAAAAAATCCGTTACCATATTTTCGCTGAAAGGCTATTACTCACAAGATTTCTAATGACCATAAAGGCGGGATTCCGATAAAAACACCATTCTTAGCGGGATAGAAAAGAAAAAGAGTATAACGTTGGTTACATTAAACGCCTTCAACCTACAAACCATCGTTACAATAAATGATGAACTGTAGCAAAAAATGGCAAGTAAAGGAATTATAGGTGTATACAAGTATACATAAAATCTATTAATTACAGCGTTGCGATATCTTAATGAAACTCGCTTAAAATGACGAGAGAAGTCAGAAAATACTCCACAATTCCAGTGATTTGTGAACGTGGTTTCCTTTGGCATATTTTACACTTTCAGCGAAAATATGGTGACGGATTTTTTTATTCGTTTTTTGGACGCTCATGCAGAAAAAAATTAACAATTGCTCTGCATTTTAAACGTACTGAAACTCAGTTTCTCAGTCACTAGGCTAAAAATATTGTAATTTTTTCATATTTGTTGTTAGTTCTCTATTTTTTTTAAAGCGATGGTAGGTATGGCAGGTTTTTTGATGACATTTATCACTCAACTGAGTGAACCTTAATTAATAACCTCCAAACAGTTTAATATTAGCTCCAAATTGGACAGCAAACATATTAGCTCTAAATTGGCATAATAATATATCAATTAATTTTGCCAGAAATTAGGATTTTACTGAATACACTGCTTTGACAAATTATGTAATAGTCTCTTAAGTGTCCTTCGTTTTTGTATTTTCAGAAAATGAAATATTTCTTCTGATGATACCCGCAGTGCACATGCCTTGTTTATGTAAGCACAGTTTTTTTTCGCATTGCTCAATTGCGTGAATCACCCCTGATAATCTTTCTTGTTTACATAATACTTTTTGTCTGCTAATATGTATGGCCCATTGCTAAGTTTTTTTTCTAAATCCATCCCTTTAATAATACTGTGACTTACAAGCCTTCTCTAATTATTTTGTCTATTTTCTTTCCATTTTCCAACTATACTTATGTTCACTGTTATTTTTCGGATTTTTTTGTTATAATTTATCCGTTATAAATTTTTTATAAACATATATTTAGTAGAAAAGCGTGGAAAGCTAAAGAAATTATTTCATTAACGTCTATATTCCAATTTTTAATTCTATGAACCAGCCTTTCCCAGCGAATTTCACTTACGAGTCTTTCAAGTAAGTTAACTCGGGCTCGCCTTCGAATACCTAGTAGGTATTTCAAGCGTGACAAAGTTTCGTGATTCGACTCAATGCCCTTTTAAAATTGTTATTGGCATTTGCCTTAGAAGTTACTCGCTACCCAGGATAAATTTGGTGTTTTTCGCTGCCATTAAGAGCCATGTTTAGCTACTCGTTTTACTTGACACGTGGGAAGGCATTCGGTGGAGGAGTTTTTTTTTTTACCATTGTTGCTGTTGTTGGGGTATTCAAATGTAGATGGACGACGTACCTGGGTTGAGGTGCAGAGATTGAAAATATGTGCCAATTTGGGTGAACTGCCTTCGGTGTAAACATGGTTAAAAATCTAATGTTTAAATCTTTACCTAATCAAAAATTACGATATGTCCATTCATAATAGGAAGCAAACAAAAAATATAAACGTACTGCCAAATACATAGTTATTGTATTCTTTAAATTGTTGAAGTCGAGGCGTCTAAATGACGATAATCTTCGTCATCCATCAGGAACTCTCGCGAAAAAAATGACGAGAATTCACGCTATCCGCACGCAACGTATTAAGAAATAAAATCAGAAATTAAAACACACTCTTTAAAAATGGACGTAAGTCGGCCTTAAAACCGGTAACGTAATTTATATGCTGTAGAAGTACTACAACTGCGGCATATTTTCGCGTTTCCCCTCTCTTTCTCCGCGGAGAAAATTTTACTCAGCCTTCCACAGAACAGCTGTCCCTCTAGGAATTTGCATAATTATGACGGCACACGTTCTCTTGTGGATGCATGTCTCTTTATTCTCCGCTCCCCGACAAAGTCCCGACTCGCTCTTCACCTGCTCCCTTTCCTGCTTTGAACTCCCAGTTTCCTCTCCCTCTCATTCGCCATGGTGCTGCACGAGGCGGGAAGAGACCACGATCAGTCCCAGACATATATAGGCGACAAAATCCGTGGGGAAGTTTGGCGTGATGTTTGCCGCTTCGATACGATTGGATTACATGTCGTCCTCTTCTTCTTCTTCGAATTTTGGTCGTGGAGTTTCCCCCTCGTGTCTCGTAGCTCTTGAGACGTGATCGCTGTGGTGATTAATGTGCTGAAGAATTTATCACGTCTCCTCGAGAGAAACTTCTCTCGCTCTCGATACATCTTCCCCACCATGTGATCTTGGCGCTTCCGTATGCTCGCGAAATTGGTTTACCTACTACACCCCTCCACGTCGGTCGAGGGTGGCATTAGGGCTCCTCGTCATTGACTGAATGGGAAACGTGGATGCTGGTGACACGTCAGTTCCTGGCAAGATGCCAGATCCAGATCTAATTTTTCCTTGATGATTTTCGCAAACATTTTGGACGTGGATGCGACGTGAACTGAATGCTGATTCCTATACATGATGCAAGGGCTTTTGTGACACTTACACCATGAGTGTCTCTTGTTGATTTGAGTATAAATTTTAATTCTATGTGGTCAACTGAAGTTTTTGAATTACAGCGGATGAATCATTTTTTAACTGTCCAAATAAGGTTATCGCATTATTCTAACAAAGTATTTAATATGTTTATTGCTATTTGCTGTGGTAATTAGGGTGAAAGTGAAATGCACACATTCCATGCATACGAAAAGGGCGAAAAAAGATGAATTCTTCAGTTTTATGCATCAATCCATTTAAAATTTTTTTTATCTCATCATTATTCTCATGAATTCGTTTTCTTTTCTAATGGTGTGGTATGTTGGGTCAAGATGTAAGGGTTTAATTTTTTGCTTTAAGTTCCTTTCACATGAGATATCCGGTTACAATTTTTGCAGTTAGATCACAGAATGATATTTTTATTATAATATTTTAATCACGTTCTTCCTTTGATAAGTGCATATTTTTCTCTATATGACGCATACATAGGCGGATTTAGGGGGAGGGGCTCGTGCCCCCCCCCCCAGAGGCTTAAAAATTAGACAATTTTTCATAATTCTGTTATCATTATGTTCGTATTGTTTTCTGTATTGCGGAGCTTCAATGATTTAATTTCATACTAATGACTTTAATGCTAAAATAAAGAGAATATTTCGTACAGAAGTTGTTGTGCGAGGCGTGCTTTTAAAGTAAGTACCGTTTTGACATAAAAAAACAAGTGAATTTTTTTCAAAAATAATTTATTCACTTGAAAGGCCATACTTTACTTTTCTACATAATTCCCATTACTATTGAGGCATTTATCGTATCTTGGGACCAGCTTTTGTATGCAATCGTCAAAGAAGCTTGCCGCCTGATTAGACAACCACTGCTTCACGGTCGTTTTCACTTCGTCATCATCGGAATGGCGCTGCCCCGCCATTAAGGGTGTGTTACTGGTCGATTTTTTGACTCGCGGCGACACAATCAATGCAACAGCGTACTGTGCGACTTTACAAAAACTGCGCCGCGCTATTCAAAACAAAATACGTGGCATGGTGAGTGCAGGTGTCGTTTTGCTCCACGATAATGCCCGTCCACACACAGCAAATCGAACAGAAGACCGTATCACCTCTTTTGGCTGGGAACAATTAAACCACCCTCCATACAGTCCTGATCTAGCACCGAGCGACTACTATTTGTTTATGCACTTGAAGAAGCATCTGGCGGGGCAGCGCCATTCCGATGATGACGAAGTGTAAACGACCGTGAAGCAGTGGTAGTCTAATCAGGCGGCAAGCTTCTTTGACGATGGCATACAAAAGCTGGTTCCAAGATACGATAAATGCCTCAATAATAATGGGAATTATGTAGAAAAGTAGAGTAAAGTATGGCCTTTCAAGTGAATAAATTATTTTTGAAAAAAATTTACTTGTTGTTTTTTTTATGTCAAAACGGTACTTACTTTAAAAACACGTCTCGTATATTGTTTTTAAATCGATGATAATATAGATGCAATGATTAAGATACATTTGAATGCTGAAAAATTGTAGAATGCATAGAACCACGTTCGCCGTATATTATATTCGATACCGTTGAATCATGAGCAATTTCAGCCGTGTTTATACTTTTGGTAAATATTATTTCAGAAATGTAATATTCGATAGGCTTTGCTGAAGAAGAGAGAATCCATAGTTCACATTTCTGGAGATTGTAATGTTTTCGTTCGCAATTAGCATTGATAACGAATAACTTGAATGTTAAGGAGTATGAATTTCTTTCACCATTTCCCAGTTACATCGCTCCATTCCTTTTTATGCCTCTTGAATGCTCCGGGAAAACTTTCAGATAGCGGTAAGCGAATTAAGAATTTTCCTTCAGCGGATTCGAATCACTAAATCTAGTGAGTGTTGGTGAGCCATAGCTGAGAGAAAGACTTCCGTCGGGGTTTTATGGCCGCAATGGCGAGCTTCATGGAAGGTGACTGGAAATGGGCGCGGCTATTAAGAGTTCTCTCTGAGGGACGTTTACTTCGCTCGCGAGGGAGTAATAATCTATTTTTGGATCACCAGACCGAGGAATTTTGCGGTGAAACTGTTAGAATGGAGTATTTCTCTCTCTCTCTCTGTCTTTATTTCTCGGACTTTACCATCATCTCTCTGAGGAAGAAGCCGCTCTCTGAGTGACTTTGAGTGTTTCCTCCTCCTCGGGGGATATTCCGATTGGCATCGCTGGAGGCGCTGGCAGCCATCGTGGTTAGTGTGAAATAGTCTTCTCTACTCTTCTCCCGTAGGGCCCTTAAATCGGTATTTCGATTCTCTTTTTTTTCCTCGCCCAATATCCCCATCCCTTAAGGGCGATAAAAGCTCTCAATCCTGGGTTTGTTAAATTGAGTTAAGGAATCCACGCTTTGTTGTGCACCTTGATAAGTAGAATTATACAAAATCACTGGTATTTTCTCGAAGATAAAAATGTTTTCACGGACGTAGATAACTATTTGCATTATTTGCTTAATTGAAAGCTATGTGTGATATCGAAATATTATTACTCAATTGAGGAGATGTGAGACCAAGGGTTACAACTGATGTTTTCATAGTCTTGAGAAAAAATAATTTAGAGTTAAAGTAAATGATTTTGATTTCTCCTGGAGAATACTATTGATGAATTCTTCTCGGGTTCTCAGCCAGGTTAATTCTGTCTTATAAGCTGACGTTTCGAGAGACGACTTGTCCCCTATCAAGGCCATGTTACTCTTTGAAAGTCCAATGTCACACTTTTAAAGAAGAACACGGCCTTGAAGATGGGAGACAAGTCATCTCTCGAAACGTCGGCTTATACGACAGAATTCACCTGGCTGAAACCCCGAGAAAAATTCATCAAAAGTAGTTTGTAGTTGTTAGGAAAAGGTTTTCGTAAACAAACCTCAATACATCACTAGATCTCGGCGAAGAACGGAGACTGGCTCATATTCCTTGGCCACAAAGTTTTTGTATAATTCATCTATAAATTTCTGTACCTCATTCTCTTTAGGAAAAAACAATCACTTGTACCCCTTGGCTTCTCACCCACTCAGCTATGAAAAATATTCAGTTTTGGTTGTTCATAAGACAAAGGATATGTTAGTTTCGTGTAATACTATGTAAAATATGTATGTTCAGTAAATTAATAATAAATCTAAAAATGTTTCTATGTGCGCCAGACCTCTTTGTAAATGATGGCAGCTATAAAACAGGTTTACCTAAATGGCTACTTAAAGTTTCTCCATCTTGAATGTAATCAAGTTCCTACATTATACTTTTTTCGGGGTAATGAGACATTTTATTATTACTGTCATACTTTTGTTGGTTTGGGAGCCAGTAACGTAGTCATCAAGGAGAAAGTAAATATATCTAATATTTTTGCAACAAAAATATTTTGGAAGTACCCAATTTTGATGTTATTAAAGCTACTGATAGGTACTTTTCCACAAAATAATGCTTGAGAGCAGTCAGTGACAGTTATTTTAATTTCCACAAAATTGCTTAAAATTATGCCTTAAATTTATGCCTACCTTTTAATTGATGAATTTTATGAGATAATATTCAACACAAACATTACACAACCGCAATGTCTGCTTTGAACTCTAAATAAAAGGAAAAAAATTTCCGCCCGCATTGGACACATGTTATGTGTCATGGAAGGTTATTCGGGTATTCCACCGGGTCAGGTTCTCCAACTCCATCTCGGCCGACGTTTTGATGAACGAATTATCCATCGTTATCAGGGCATTTCGATGGACTACTCGTTCATCGAAACGTCGGCCGAGATGGAGTTGGAGAACCTGACCCGGTGGAATACCAGAATAACCTTCCACGCTACCATACGCCGGGAAAGCCTGCGATCATTCTTCACATGTTATGTGCTTAAAAAAACTATCGATATAAACCATGGTTGCTATAAGGGAATATTTTATGAAACATTGCGGTTGTGCGCAATACGCGATGTGGTCTCCTCTGTAAAGGAAATAATTTTTTGGGAAAAACATCACACCTAGCGCGTTGCGCCTCATGCCTCATTGCAAGGAAAATTTCACGCGTCACCAAGGGCTACCTACCTTTAATCCTCCGTTCATTTGTCACTAACAGTTCACCTATTGACACCTATTCCGTCGGTCTATTATTTCACGCTCTGGTCTAAATGTGTCTCCCCCACTTGAGCGAAATATCTCTCTCGAACTCCCTTCGTCAAATTGGCGGCCATTTTCTCCTCTTTCCTCGGTCCTTCCTGTCCGACGCCCACACTTCCTTCGCCCGCCCTGCCAATATTCCTTATCCACCCACCACTCTCACTTCGTATCTCTCCCAAGGGCTCCGAAATCGGATTACGAGGAGATCCCTTAAACGTTCTGTAATGGGGCATTCGGATTCCCAAATTAATCGACATCTCCCCATCCATTCTCGAACTCTGGTGAACGGTGGGACTCTGAATAAGGGCACCTCCTTCACATTGCCTCGACTTCAGTTATTTTTACCGTTAGATGACACCGAGAGTGGAAAGAATCATGAATAAATGAGGTATTTTAAAAATGCGGCAAGAGTTTCTTGTGAAAGAGTGGCTTGCTACAAATTGCCCATGCTACTAGTGATGATGGAGAGATTCCGAGGTAATTCCAACTGAAACCACGTTGGGTGCAAAGTCAATTCACCCTTGGGCTTAGGTTTTATTTACGTACTAATCTAACTAACATAACAATGTAAAGACCATTTATATATACTGAACGAAGAAGGCATTGCCGACTGTACAAAACGGGGTCTCATAAAATACTTTCAGCTCTCTATTCCTCGCTTGATATTTAATAATGGTGCGTCTACATTATTAAAGATGTTGCTCAAACTATCATGATGCATGCTGTGAATGCAGATAGAGATGATCTCTGCATTTTCTTCGGATTCTCGCCTCGTGGATTTGTTGACAACAGTGTTTAGAGTCTTGTGGGCAACATCAAAAAGCGATAATTGAATGAAAAGATGCGTACTACTTATAGTAGAGTTATGATTGGCCTGAAACGTCATTTACATAACTGAAAATACCTCACCGTGTATTGTGCATACCCCCGCTATGTGTCATAGAATATTCCCTTATAGCAATCACTTTTTTATAATAATAATATTATTGCTGTACCACTGTCACATAACATCGAAAAGAAAATAGCCGAAAAAATAAATAAGTTCCAAGAATTGGCTATAGAAATAAAAAGAATATGGTGCAGGTTTCATAGATCCAATTGTCATCTCTGCTACCGGTATCATTCCAAAACGTATACCAAATAGTTTCAAAATACTCAACCTTCATCTAAATCCATTCATCACATTGTAAAAGGCTGTAATAATTTCAATCTGCCATATCACGCAAAAATTTCTCAACGCAATAGAACAGTAAAGAGTTACTTCGGTGAGAACCCGTGCTCTTCACGCTAAAACAACTCACAAAGGAGACTTAGTCAGTGAAAACTGGAGGAAATTTAAGGATAAGACGATGATGATGATGATGATGATAATAATAATTATAGAAACAACAACAATAATAGTAATAATAATAATAGATGCTAGCTAATACAGAATATTTAAGTAGACATAATCAAGTTGCAAAAATTATCCACCAAAAACTGGCCTACCAACACAAGTTAATAGATACTAAGACCCCATATTATGTGTACCACCCTGAAACAGTGCTTGAAAACGGCGCATTTAAAATCTATTACGATCTATTACGATCTGCCTATTCAAACAGATAAAACTATAGTTAATAATAGACCAGATATAGTGTTGATTGACAAGAAATATAGAACTTGCTACATAGTTGATATTGCCGTGCCACTGTCGCATAACATCGAAAAGACAATTACAGGAAAAATTAACAAGTACCAAGAATTGGCAATAGAAATAAAAAGAATATGGAATATGGAACAGGTTTATATAGCCCCAATTGTCATCTCAGCTACCGGTATCATTCCAAAACATATACAAAATAGTTTCAAAATACTCAACCTCCATCCAAATACATACATCAAACTGCAAAAGGCTGTAATAATTTCAACCTGTCATATCACCAGAAAATTTCTCAACCCAATTCAACAGTAAAGAGTTACCTTGGTGAAAACCCGTGCTCTTAACACTAAAGCTACTCAGTGAAAACTGAAGAAAATTAAAGAACAAAATAATAATAATAGAAACAATAATAATAATAATATTAATAAATCTCTGCCACAGGAGTAGCTCCTCATTCACTACATCAAGGTCTTAAAACTATTGGACTGCCGAAAAGCTTGTTTTTTACAACACAAAAAGCAGCAATTTTAAATACATGTCGGATTGTCAGAAAATTTTTCAACACAGAGTAAAAAGACGAGAGTGCTTGGTGATACCCGAACTTCGCCTAAAACCAGCAAAAATGCTGTTAAAAAAAGAATAATAATAATAAATAGACTTTATTGGGCGAGATTTGGACAATAAACTCCTATCTTCCATCTAACCCCTCGTCATGCATTAAATTTTTGCAGTAAAATACATTGTCAAGTTGTTTGAAATAAGGTACAGATAAGATACAAACACCTAAAGCGATTTTCAACACAAAAAATAATGCGGAAAATTACTTCAGCTGTTTGTATCTTGCTACGTACAATGAATGCAATGACGTTTCACAAAGTGAACTCGTCAACAATCGATCTGATTGGATATCCATGCGGCACAATCAGCGAATGGAATTTTTTTTATGTCTTTAACCGTGGTATTTTGTTGAAATTTCAGTTGAAATTCAGGTTATTGAGGCAAACTACGACCTTTGATGGGGAGCACCCCTTTGCGAGGCACAGGGGATGATCCCGGTTAAAGGGGTGAAAATTAACTCTGGCGGGCCAATCCTCTCCACAGATATCTCGACCCGAACCCTTCGCCCTGTCCTCATTTGCATTTTTAAGAGGGATTAATGGAGGGTCATGATGGACTGGGGAACGAGATTTGAGGGAAGAGAGGAAAGACTGGACTATGCGTTGCGGTCAAGTGGCCCGACTCCCTGTCATCTAGCGAGTACGGCGCCGTGGTGGTTATTCCGTGATAGGCGGGCGGCCTGTTAGCCCTTTTGCGAGAGGTAGAGTTTGCTCCGTCTCCCGTCGCAAAAAAGCTGCAACAGGTTGAAGCGTGGAAGCATGCATGTGTGAGGCTTAGCGCGATGGTTAGCCATCAGGTCACTTTGCGCGTTAAGCTTCAAGGTTATAGGTGTGACTAGAACCAGACTAGATGGGAAGCTGGCTGCTGATCACGTGTCATTTCCACTCTAATCATCAACTGGATGAGACATTGCGGGAGAGAAAGTAGGATGGGAATTCAAGATGTACAAGTTATTACTTATCCGTCTCACTTTATGAGTTGTTTCTCTATTCCGATGCTAATATGGTTCCCTTTCCACATATTTTTGTAGTGCAAATGAAATATTTTGCTACTTTTTACCACATGATGAATCTATATTTGTTCAAGTATTGCATCGTGTTGAGATTCATCCCTGCTAGGTTTATGCGTGATTTTCTATGGGCAAGAATTTACCACCCGTGACGGTGGTGGTGAGCCTAAATATACCTATTGACTTCAGATCACTACTATGTTATCTACACCGTAATGTGAAAATCACATTAATAATTTATTCCTATTGTGGTAATGGGAGAACTGTTCATTTGTGGCTCTTGTTGACTATGGATATGAATTGCGTTAGGCAAATTTTTAGAAGGCATGTTAGAACGTAGTATTTTCAACTCATCAGGATAAGCCCGATGAAACTATGGAATGAGTCTCTATCCAAAATTTTTTCATGGTCCTTCCCTAGAGATTTAAAATCAGAGTTAATAGGTTATTGATTTGACCATTTGGCTGGAAGGGGCATTACTTGGTTATCCGTGTGCAGGAAAATATCTGCTCTCCACGTGTAGAATAAGCTAGAATTAATATGTTTCAACCTAGGGTCTGATATTATTCGCGTATTTAGCACTATAAAAGTTTTTTAAATGCTGCTCGCATGAGCAATTCAGACTTTCATACACAGCTAACTATTCTTTATAAATATTTATAGTATAACTTGCCAAGTATGTCATTCGTGATGGTACATGATAATTCATTCTTTTACAGCGGCCCATCCTTAATATACAACCATTTTGCAAGTAATTTCATCATCAGGCATAACTCTTAAATGTATCAAGTATAATTTGTTCGATAAGGAAACTTTGATGCATAATTTTATTGCCATATGGAGTTATCCCCAGCAAACAACTTATTTTTTCTTGTGCCTACTTGTAGATGTAGTCGTGGAAAACGAAATGCATTCAACATGTATTTCCGATAAAATATCTAGCAGAGGCATTGTATTACAAAATTCTCTGCAACCGATGAAAGGTTAATTTTGAAATCGAGAAATTTTATGCATCGTTTCATAGAATTTTCATAATTGGGTGGTAGCGCTACAAAAATGTGTACTCACCGTAACGTAGTTCAGTGGTAAAACAGGGATGACCGTTAAGCCTGCAAGCAGAGGTAGAAACGATTCAGTCAATAAAAAATTGATGCACGCATATGTTGAGCACTAAAAAAACAGTATCGTCTAAATATACTAAATGGATTCAATTTTGTACCAAATGGAGTATATTTTCACTTTCATGGTTAAATACCTCTTTTTTATGAAACACTGAGAGTGATTATAGGTAACGGGAATCGTGGTTTAATCTTTTTTCCGCTTTATAAATATTTCTCATTGTTATACCCAATTTCTCACTTAAATAAATTACGATTAAAAAGTTTTATGTATAAAATCGGAATTACAGGATATTGTTACCAACTAGAAGACTTGGATAACTGCATTTATTTGCTGAAAATATCTCTATATCTTAAATATTTAATCCTTTCACATGATTTCCATCAACCAATAATCGTATTGTATGTATATATCGCCCCATCTATATTTATGCTAAATACATTCATGATATGCTTGAAGAACAAATGAGTAATTAGGGAGTGACTAGTTTGTTACTTTATCCGTTGATATTGTTTGATTATTTTCCGTAGATTGTTTTACCATTGGTGAGAAATACTGATAGTAAAGCAGATATGCATATAAAAATCTCTTTTCTTATTTTAACCTTGAAATTTCATTCCCTAGGTATTATATTTGTACCGTCTGAGAATATCTGACCTCGACGGTGGCTATGACCACTGCGCTTTTATACCACCAAACCAATTATTTACTTTAGTACGAGTTCAAAACAAAGCTTTAAATTATTGTCGATCCCTCTTCTTTCTTCCAGAGTATTGACAGAAAATGAAATAATTTTCAATTTGTGACACCCAAAAAAGTGTACCGTGACAATCATTATGCAGGTGAAATATAAGCGACTCAATTCACTCTAATTTATGGAATTCATTTAATGGAAAGAAAGAGCCAAAGCGAATATGTGCGGGCCGTTAATGGAAATTAAACACGACGGGGAGGTGTTCCGTGAATATAAATGCTTAAATTTTGTATTAGGTGGCCAGCACTCAGTCCCCTTGTTAATAATAAAACAGGTATTTAATGAAAGCCATGAACCACAGTTGTGCAGGTGATCAGTAACGTTGGGCATTCCTGGATATACTTGGATTTAAAGTTACTCGTATATCAGATTGAGGGCTTTAGCAGAGCATATCACCGAAATCATACAACGTCGCCATTACAAAATTAATGCAATCGATAACCCCGATGGAAAAACTATGATAGGAACAGTATTTTTCGAAAATAAAAGGGCTGCTCTGGGTTTTACCTTAACTTTTCAATGAAAATATTATTTCTAGGATACGTAAAGGTATCCCTCTGAATAATTCCTTTTTAACACTTAAATATATCTTTTATGTATCCTTAGGGCTGCTCAGCTGTAAGGCAGTGATGAAACAATGTTTCGATGCACACCGCTCTTGTATTACTGATTTCCACATCCCGGAGAAGATTACTTTCTTCTGCCTCGAGGTATTCTGATTGCACGTGAATATCGTCAGTTGCTTTGGGCTTCTTAATCCTTCTGAATTGGTGAGTACCCTTGTTGTACTTTTAATAACTTATATTCTTTTAATCAGTGGAGTACCTAGGAATATGCTTTGGGGGGGATGGGATGGCCTGGGTTGGCGACACCCCCACCACTCCAGGCAACGGGGGTCCTGGAAAAGTTTAGAAAAATGACATGCCTGGCAATAGATTTTAAACCATTTTGGCGCTAAAAATTTAACTTTAAGCAGATGCAGTTATTAAATTTCAAAACTAGACAATAGTGTTAAATATTTTTTATTTCTCTGAAGCTTTGGACGGGGTATCCATCCCCTCATCCCCCATAGTTAAATCACTGATTTCACTCATTCTTTTATGTTATGAAAAATAGTTGAGGAAGAATTGCCGCAACGAATGTTGCTATTTTTGCGATCGTGGTGAAGCTATGATTCAATCTTTCTGATGGACTGGGAATCTCATTTCTTTATCGTTTTTAAACTCCTGTTTTGTTGGATAAGTCATACATTCGGTGGGTGCTGATTGTATCTTAACCAATGGCGGAAGTGTAATGTTGTACCTTCTTTAAAGTGCATCGTTGTTGACACTTGAAAATTCAGTTTTTTAATAACAAGTAAATCAAGTTGTAAGTTAACCGTAAACACGTAATTGGATCATCACTAATTTCTGGATTGGAATATACGTTATCAAAGACTTACAAGAGGTATTTTACTTCCACCCTTGAAGTACGTACGAATTGTACCGTTCATTATTTTGAACCCGATTAAAAGTCAGATATAATGATAGGGAAAAGATAGCGTTGTTAATCTTAACCTCTTTAGACCCATGAATCTCTGAACTGTTTTATTTATGCTTCAAGCTCCTTTCATAATCAGGATGGAAAAAATAAAATCACAGTGAAATTTGAAAGAAATATTTATAAACAAATATTTTACAGTATGGCACACATATGTGCAACTTGGGATTTTACAACGATATTTTTATGCACTACGTTTAGCAGTGAAGATTATTGGGTTTTGTGGTTCATCACCTTTCGTTTGATACACCACAAAATTTATTATTATTTAGTTTCCGTCATTATTTTTTGTCCTTGTACGATGTGCATTCGCAGCCGAATGTATTATAAGTGCATATGTATGACCAAGGAGACTCCATAGAGAAGGCCCAATTCCATCTCATAGAAGGCTGATTTCTGTTGCCACTTCAATCGCATTTTAAGCGGTTTTCAATAATGTCCGCGGCATGGAGATGAATGCAATGCGATCCACCTTTTTCCAATATTTTGCGTTATGGTGTTTGTTATTGCTAGGAATAGCATTGAAAAGTTATTAATTTGATAGATCACATCATCATGTTTCTATAAATTTCGGTTAAAACCCTTAATGATAAACTATTTCCCCACTAAACTGGGATCACTTTTCCCGTCAGTGGCGCGAGTGGCGAAGTGGAGAACACACACACTTGAGCAGGGGCGGATCCAGGATTTTTTTCTGGGAGGGGCACAAGCAAGGCCGTATCCAGGATTTTTTTTTCTGGGTGGGGCACAACGATACCTCGTAATACAAAACGAACGCAATCATAAAGGGACCGTATTAAAAATCTTACATATTTTTGAGGGTCTGGGGGGGGCACGTGCCCCCGTGCCCCCCCCCCTGGATCCGCCTATGCACTTGAGAATTGGTGGGAAAATGATAGAAATATAAAGATTACCAGAAATGTTGTCTCGACGCACACTTATCTTGCTTGCCGTTTTGACATCCATATTGTTTTACGAATGCAAAACATAACACATTTGGTGGTGAAGGCTGTTCGGGTTATCCACCGGGTAATCTCCTTCATGGCTGCCGACGCGTCGGCAGCCATTTGCCACGTCGCGACGTTTCGGGTTACGAGTCGTACTCCATCCTCAAGGCTGAATGGATGTACCCCGAAACGTCGGCAGCCATGAAGGAGATTACCCGGTGGATCACCCGAACAGCCTTCACAACCAGCATACGCCGGGAAAGCATCAGATCTTTTTCAAAACACATGTGGCATGTAGTGGCCGAATCGTGTACTACAAGGTATTAAGAAGTGCAGCGGCGGGTTTAAATAACAATTCACACTTGAAGGATAAAAACAAAAATAAAAACTTGGAGGAGCACGTGTTATGGACCTTAGGTCTGGAGAGGTTATGCTCTTAGCAGGAGCGTACCATTACTTTGCCTTTTATTATCTTCCTTACAAGTACGGATGATGTTGACACTTAGTTGGGTTTTCATAAACCTGACTCCTATAATTATTTCCAGAATTTTTTGTAGGCATGTATTAGACGGTTCCGATGATGAAAATGAGAATTTCTCCTTTAATTTTTGGTATTTCATCTTAAATTTTCAATTACGGTCACGGTATATCTGAAGATCTAATAGAAGAAGTGAATTTGATATGGTTTTATGTTTGATATGAATTCATGTTCGTCACTGAAAAAAGCATATTTTTCCCGAAATTGCGAATTCTCTGACTCCAAAGGGAAAAACGGCGGTGGAAACTGAGAAATGATAAATGAGTCGGACATGGTAAATGAAGTAGGAAGAACGGGCTTCAGAATGGCGACATTAAGGCAGACTGAAGACTGGAAAGGGCGTGTACGTGACTACCATCGGAAAAACTAGTGTTTCTGTGAGGAGAACGTTGGAGGGTAATAGGGAGCAAGAAGAGGGATGTCCATTACAAACATTCCAACATGACCCTTTTTGGTCGAAAATTAAAATTAATGCTCATACGGGTGCTAGGCAAAGAATGGATGGGAAAGGCTACTACCATAATAATGGCGAGATGTCTTATCCTTTCAAAAGGCCCATTATTTATCAGAACCGAGTTTCATGATCTTTCCTAATTTTTTGAAATATTACTTTCGAAAATGTTCTGTACCCTGAAATATAAACAGTGAAAAAGATTTAAAAAGCAGCAAAATATATACCCATATTCGTGATGCCACTTGCTGATACAGTAGGTTATTAAAAGGGTATTAAAATCTCATTATTTCCTTAAAAAATTCGCTAGCTCAATTAAATCGTTCTCTTAAACATTGATGACATTTGTTCAAAAATTTGAAGACAAATGCATCAGCATTGATTTCACACTGCTGATTTCTTGGGCAGTGAGATAGCCAGTAATTTCGTTCGGGGTAAGGGGGTCCAAAACTACGGGGGAAAAACAGGGAACTTTTCATAATCGAAAAAACTTCATTTTTCAAAGCAACCTTCGGTAAATTGATGATTGCTCAGTATTTTGTTTTCTTTTATGAAACAAAGAAATTGTGCTTTTATATTTATGAGGAAGGGTAACCCACCTCGCTACGCCACTGTTATTGGTCACTCTCAGTTATTACTATTTCAGTTGTTAAGCAGATCAACCACTACCTATCTTAGAGCTGCAGATTTCAGTTGACAAGTTTGATGGTGATGAAATATTTCACACGAAATCATTCTTTATAATATTTCTTCGCTACACGCACACATTTCAGTATATTTCTAAACTTTCATGCTTTATTTTTATTGTTATTTTGTATTATCATTCTTTGTCTGCCTCTAGTACAGAACGGACGTGTTTATTTCCAAGTGGAATACTCAAGGCCGGCACGATATGCCTGTCGTAGTGGATTGTGAAAGCTTTTCCCAAACAATATATTTCGCTTTCAGTAAATTTATTTTCTTGCATTTCTATGTTTCCGTGTTTGAGTTGAATTCAGTATATTGTATGAATAGTGTTGCTCATCGCAATGTAATCATAATGTAGTGCTTCACCTGCCGTAAATCTACCCGAAACACCGTTTTCATTTCTTGCAACGAGTGCCCTAGTGGGGAGAACCGTCATTCCGACTTACAAGTGGAAGATGGAAAAGTAAATGGCTGTAAAGGGAAACATTTTTGGGATATCTAAAACCTCTTTGTAGAATTAAAGCAAGATCTGAAAGAGGCTAAAGAAAACTCTAGGTGATTCTATCAACAAAATTTATGAGAGGTTTGACGAAAGCTTAAAAAGTGATGGAAGCACAAGGAAAAAAACCAAATCAGTGAAATCCCCAAGAAGAAAATGAAGAAATCCCCAAGTCCCCAAAAAGGTATTGTATGGTATCTGGAGGAGGCGACCGACAGCTGAGGTCGTTCGTCAAAAACTGCTACCGGCGCACAGACAGCGTTACACGGATGTTAAGCGAATTAGGCTGGCAGCCGCTGGAAACTCGGAGGCTGCGCTCGAGCCTTAGATTGCTAGAACAATTGAAAATGGATATCTTTAAGAGCGACACGCGATATACGCGACAGCGACATACATAGTATTAGAGCCACACTATATTCCCAGGTACGATAGAAGTGAGAAATTGAGAGAGACATTTTGCCGAACGGATAGATATGGGAATTCGTTTTTCCCCCGACCCATAAAGGACTCAAATAAACGCTAGTCCCAACTTCGTTAGAGCACTTCATTTTTATGTGTAAACGGCTGGTGTGCTAACATCCCCTATCACACGCCTTTTAGGCGGCTTGCGAGGTATTATGTAGATATAGATTTCCGCCATGAGGGAAGGGTAGGTAAGAAAGGGTGAAGAGAAACCCGGCGTCGGCATTAGCCTGCTCTTAACGATAGGCGCCAAGGGGACCACGCCTAAACCTCCCATCCGACGGACGGAGTGTTGCGCTTGAAATGTCCTCCACACAACATTCAAGCAGGAATCGGGCAATTTCTTAAAATCCTCTGCTATCGCCGGGATTCGAATCCGAGCCCACGGGGTGGGAAGCCAACACTCTAGCCACCACACCAACCCGATCCCCAATCCCTAAAAAAGGAAAATCGAATGGAGACAATTAGTAGGCATATTACCGAGCGTCGAAACCGTTCTGAGGATCTAGAGTAGCTAATGTTTGCAAATACCTCAGAAATCCCTGGTGTTCTCCCGAGTCCGCCCAGTGACGAAATTGCCGTTCGCCCTAGGCAACGGGAACGTCAACATCTCCACAAGCCGCGACGAAAAATAAAAGAGGCACCCGGCGCAATACCGACGGCACGAATATAAAGGGACTGCATAGAGGAAGCCCAATGCCATCCCATTCTGATTTCTGTTAGTGTTGCTAATTTAAGTTAATGTGGCCATCAACAGTGCATAAATAGTGTAAAAATTAAATAAATTCAAGTCCTGATCAAAATTATCTTTAATAGAATAGAGAGGGGCTGGCACAGATCCATTTTTCAACCCTGCTCTGCTAACTGAGCTCGTGGATGTAGGTTCTATTAAACAGGTTCATTTCCAAGTTTTCAGATTGATTTTATGCATTAAGATTCAACAGTGGTTGTTATAAAGGTTATTATTTGTCCTTGTACGATGTGCATTTGCAGCCGAATGTATTACAAGTATATATTTATATACCAAGGGGACTGCATAAAAGAGACCCAATTCCATCCCATAGAAGGCTTATTTCTGTTGCCACTTCGGTCGCATTTTAATCGATTTTCAAAAATGTCCACGGCGCGGTGATGAGTGCAATGCGATCCACTTTTTAAAAAAATTGCAAAATAATATTTGTAATTGCTAGGAATAGCATTGAAAAGTTATTAATTTGATAAATCACATCATCTTGTATATAAATTTCGGTTTAAAACCCTTAATAATACTATTTCCCCACTGAACTGGGATCACTTTTCCCGTCAGCGGCGCTAGTGGCGACTTCTGTAAACACATTTAAATGCGCGGTGGGTGACGACATATTTAGAGGCCGACTTGGGAATCTTTTTTTTGTAATGTTCGTGCCCAGAGTGAAGGCGAAAACCTCCAATCCATAGTTGGCGAAATTGGAGCAAAATTGGGGGAAAATTTGAGTGAAAATTGTATTATTGATTATGCCATCGATTCGAACCCAAGCCAATGGGCACGCCAGGAGGAACTTCAGTGATACTTCATAGCCATCAAGTCAAAGAACAATTTCAATCGAAGAGTCGAGAGAAGAGGAACTTCTCGACGCGGTGTTCGGCTCTTGATGCAGTGCCGCCCTCAAATGCGCCCATTTAGATCAACGAGGCCCTGGTTCATGGAAGAATGAGAGTTCTCAATGCACCTCGCTTGCTGAAGGAAGCATACTTGTGGATGAGAGGTGGAAAAATACTGGTGAAGAAGTTAGGAAAAGGACCTGGACCTGGGATAGCATTAACTAAATGTCTGATACAAAAAATAGATTATTCATTTTATATTTCTCATAAATTGCAATGGCTAGTTATGATGCAAAACATTTTCAGAGGTAGTAACTTTCCCACCTAACATCAGAGCGTAAGGAGTTTTCTTTCTAATTTTGACACGTTATTGCTGCATCTTAGCAATTTGCTAGACAAACCGCAGGTAATTGTTCCGTTTGAAACTGGATTGAAGGTTGAGAACTATTGGAGTATAGCATTATGGGTTACAAATCTTTTACAAAGTGAAATGGTCACAAAAGGGCAGGAGGTATTATTATTTGTGTTTCTTAATGCACTTCGTCAGCTGAAGGAAACAAACATCTACACATTATGGAAAAAATACACAAAAAGAACGCATACATGTTCTTTTAGTGTCTCTCCTGCATTCAGTCTGTATCCTCAAAGTAACGATTGATATTGATTCCTCCGTATCAATTTCTACAGTTGGCGTGTACAGGTTTCACTGTTTTCCAATTGAAACTCCTTTGCAGAACAATGATAACAATTCTATTATGGCAATTCAATGGCTTGAACGGCTTATTTTTAATGCCAATAACATAAGTAATGGGAGCAGGTGCATTGATCACATTTTTTGTCGCTCAGAGACAACTTTACTTACAAGGGTCATTTATTTTGGGCACCTTAAACACCAGCATTGAATTAACAAAAAAAACACCATTACCAGTCTTATCTTAGTATAGTCTTCAATTATTTAAAAGAACTTCTTTCCCAATGCGACTTGAAAGAAGTCTTCACGTAGAGTAATATAAATTAATTTAATTACTGCATTTAGCGTTTCTATGAATAAGGTAGAGTAAAACTATTAAAATTTTAGGTTAAAATTATTAGAATAAAAAAGTCGTAAAAATCAGAGTATTACGATTTTTAAATCTGCAAAACCTTTTTTTTTTAGCAACACTCAATTTGCCTTTATAAAGGGAAAATGAACTGAGGATGCTTAACTGATATCCTGCTCTATTGTATAAAAGGGTCTCAAGGATAACAATACGTTTCAGAATAATTGATCGAAATAACCCAAGCTTTTGAGGCTGTGTACAACAAAATACTTGGACAGAAGACTGTGGAAATCTATTATTTCTCATTTCTCCACGTTCTTATAATCCCTGGAGTTGACACGAGAAGTAATAGTCTTGTTTTTTTGTACTCTTAAAAAATGTAGCAAATGTAATGGGTATTTGTAACGGGTTCTTGTACTTCAGCTAAAACTGACGGGGAGATGAACTATGTGCTCCCTTTTATCAACCGAGAAAAAATGAGAAAAATTCCGGAAAACATGTATGAGACAAAAATGGCTCTTTTACGGAGGATTACTTAACTAATGGACTCATAAATGGAATGCAGAAAACCTGCTAGGTAGAGAATATATAAAATACATTTCACAGTGAAATAAATATCCAGGAAAAAATTGTAGGTGTACGTACGGTAGGGATGGCGACGGACATGGAGCAGCTCTTTAGGTTCCATTGGAGTCTCAGAATGGTGGTAGAGCGCTGCGTATAAGATACCCTAGCTCTAACTCGTTCTATCTCATTATCCTCGTTTTTCCTAATCCCAGCCTTTCTTTCACCGCTGCGCGCACCCAGTGTACCGAGAGAGATAGAAAATTGTATGCAAAATGGTTCCATTTACTCGATTTCGTTTATTTTCGTTCATTTGTCTCCGCACCTCGTTGTTCAAGTTTTTTTTCTTTCTCGACCTCTGTATCAGATGCCTGAAACTTTTTACCGCAAGTCTTAATAACTTAAAGGGCGTTACGCTGTCATATTCACGATTCTAATTTTCCTAGCTCCTCACCCTGAGTGTTTCCTCCGGTCGCACTTGTCCGATATTCTTCTCTTGATTCAGGCCAACGAAATTTTGCCTTATTTTCCGGTGGACCCATGTACTGCCTGCTGGTAGGTGTTACATGCATGCTTTAAATTATACCTCTTTACCCAGTCGTCTTTTATAACTTTTATTATTAGAGGTTGAAATATTTTACCTCGGTAACTGCTTTCTTTTAAACTTTAGGGTTTTTACTCTAAATATTTTACGAAAATTTGAGAGGTGTATTATCGTTAAAACAAGACCAAATGTTTTTACTGCTCCTGAGTGAGGTTGTATATTATGTGGGCTCATAAATATTTCAAATAGCTTCTAAATAAGAGGTATAATTATTTAAATTGGACATATTTAATTGGAAGGGGTGAGTTTTTCAATTGCTCTTCGTCAAACACAACGGCATAAAATAACAACCCATGTTGTAGGAATTGCACCTATATTTCATCTCTATGGTTGAATTTTTCTTCAATCCATGGACATCGTCTTCGATACACGTTCATATTTTCTAATGTTTTTGTTAATATATCCTAAGCTTGCAACCGCGTCGGGAATAAGGATTAGATTTTCCGAAAAATGATGATTTTTAATTCGGTGCCCCTTCTACTGGAGCTCACGCAGCCCTCTTTTGGATATTCTGAACGCGGTGGAAGCATCCCACGCTGTCATTTCTTGGAGAAGCCTATTCGATATGTAAGGGTTCTATAAAAGGGAGTAGGTACAGGGCATCAAGGTAAGGATTGGTTTTCGCGATGGTGGTCCGAAACTGCGCGACGGCTGCTACTCCAGAGATATGAGGCATTTTTAGGTACATCTACATAATACCCCGCAAGCCGCCTAAAAGGCCTGTGGTAGGGGGTGTTAGGCCTTTACGCACACAGACACCAGGCGTTTACAAATCAAGAGGAAGGGGTCTAAGGAAATTACGACTGGCATTTATTGAAATCCTTTATGGTTCGGGGGGGGAAACGAATTCCCATATCTATACGTTCGGCAAAACATCTCTCTTAATTTTAATTAATAATACTTAATAATAATCACCTTAATATTTATCCCGCGTCGCATTTATTTTATACGGCGCTAATTTGAATTCATTAAAATATAATTTGTTTAAAATCATAGTGTGAATTACCGTTGTTTTAGTAGAAGTCAATACAAAAACCTCCAGAGTGTAAGGACTTGGAAAAATATAATTTTTGCAGTTTAATCGATAATTTCATTCCATCTTGTTTGGAATCGATTGATATAAGTAAAGCATCAAAGAAATGGATCGGAGGACCCTTTGCGATATTTTTGGGCTGGTATCACTTTCTTGTCAATTTTGAATTTCATCAACCAAAATATTTTGTGCGACAGTGTAAATTTTTATCTTGATGGTATTTTTCCGAGGCAGTAGGTGTAAGTGTCCTGTGAAATAATATGTCAACTTGCGACCAAAATTTGATATATTGTCTCAATTGTCATCTCTGCTTAAAAAAATGATTAAATTCCTCTGAGCAGCTTGTCATCACCAGCTGCTTCTTCCTATAGCGTTGCCTCTAATATTTCAACCTATTTCATCGGTCACTGCGTCATTTATCCAAAATTCCGGATGCCAATATGTCATATTGACAGGATTAATGCCTCCTCCGTTAAAGGAAGATGACTTTCAATCCCATAGCGTTTTGGGTGCCAATTGGGGAAAGCATTAATTTTGCGTCGCAGCCATTTCGGAGTCCTCCATGCTAACTGCTGAATTAATGCATCCTCTTTGGAAGCGATAAATTTTCCTTCCCTCGCCCCCTTCCCTATCTTTTGGAGCGGTCATCACCCTACCCTTCCTGCAAATAGCTTGCTGGTAGAGATTGGTTTCGTCACTGTTTAGCGCATAACGCTTAACCGTAGTGTACTGTATTGTACTAGCTGTAAGTACTGACTTTTGGAAAGGGGTGATGTGTTATCACAATAAATGTCTAATCTCAAGTTAAGTCTTGGCCATTAGGAAAGAATAAATTTCTCCCTTTGAACCAGTTCAATAAAATAACTGTAGCATTAATCCCATTATGTGCAAAAGCATTTATTCTTCATCTTTACCAATTTTGAAATAATTAATGTTTTCCTAGAACATTCATCTTAATCTTAGACAATTTCTCTCTATCGTTTTTCTTCTTATTGTTTCTATTGCGACTCTTAGGTGCCATAAGCTATAGGAGGGGAGTATACTCTCGTTTCCACACTGTGATTGACGCCTTTAGTGAATGTAAACCGAACACTATGGTGAATTAATTCATTTTCAGTTCCTCACCTTTGTATCAAGCTTCTATTGTTGCAGTTAATCGCCTCGGTAACAGGGGAAAATTACCGCTCTTTACCATATGAGGAATTTTGCATAACAGTCTTGGTATCACTTAAGTTTTCCTCCAGGCAAATAATGATCGAGAAGTGATGTTTTCTACAGCAAATAAAACATTTTTTTCTAAACATTAGCTATGACAATTTTAATGTTATCGACGTGCAAAAAGCTTTGATCGTAAAAAAATACGCCTTCTAAAATGGAAATATCTACGATTATTCGGAGTTCATTGTAAAAATGAGCTACCATTCTCTTTGTGGATAACGTAATATGAACGAAACATGTCTCGAGCTTAATTGGCGTAGCTAGTTTCAGATCCCTTTCATCGCTGCATATTGTGTCATTGAGCATTTCATGGTACATAACTGCAAGGAGCATTTTACAAAATGTTTACGTTGCCATAACTCAGTAACTAAGGAGTTACGACCCCATGTTCATGACAAAAAATGCTTTAAATTGTCTCCCCCATCACCTCCTGACGTATTGATTGTGATTGTAAAATGGATTCCTCCTGAAAAACCCAGTATTTCAGAAATGAACGATGATATAAGTAGAAATTCCTTCTAAAACGCTTCGAGAGTATATATAAGGATGGTAAAACTAGAACTAGCAGCACTATATTTTAGTGTTGAGATAAAAGAAAAGAAACAATTTTTTCAGGAGTCCTAAAAAATTCTTTCAATTTCCTTAAAAATGAAGAGTATTAAATAAAATGTCGACAAGACTGGATGCCATAGTTAAGTAACTAAGAATTTGCGAGTACATATTTATGGACAAAATACCTATGCTTAAATCTCCCTTACCACCTCCTGAAGTATTGCAGATTCCTACTGATACACACGGTATAAAATATGTTTTTAGATTGATTGGTTTCTAGTTTTTTATAATAATGTGACCAAAGTAATTAAGAATTTATGGAAATTTAATCTTCTATCGCTTCGCCAGTCCGTCCTATAATGAAATTTGGATTAGCACTTCATTTCGTTGTGATTCTGTATTAAGTTGCCTTTGTATCGTTATCAAAATGATGGTAACCATCCTCTTTTGAATGTGTCAACACGTTTGATTTTGGTGAGATACATCGTATCTAGTGAGAGGGTAGATTTCCGATGGAGATATCAATGGAGGAACCGTTGGTGCAGATATAGCGAGTCCCCGAATTGATTCTCGTTTCTGCTGTGTCAAGGAAAACTCTCTCGTACGAGTTTCGGAAACAGCGTGTGTAAGTGGAGCAGTCTATTGGGTCCGTGGTGCTCGGAGAAATTTCCGTTAACGAACCAAGCAAACTGAATTGAAAAGACAACAGAATGGATAAGGATGGGACACAGGAAAAGGGAGACTTTGGGATACAGAATTTTTGAATTCTGATACGACACACGAACATGCATTTGAACGCGAAACATTCCTGTTCACGTATTCATTAGAACAAAGGGGAAATACTTCTCTGGTGATATGGACGATCACTATTGAAGGTATGAAAGCAATTTTGAATGTAGCTTTGAAAGACTTTTTGTTGTTTCCTTTTTAAAGTACAGGCAAATAGTACTCACCAGACACACAAGTGATTATTTGCTTAATAAATTTCAATTCCTTTGGCAAATTGCTACTATGTTGTTACAAGGTGAATAAATTCATAGCCATATCATTAATTTATCTATTTATTATATAATTTATCTATTTATTTTGTCCATATATTATCTATCTATCTATTTTTTGGAGAGAAAATTCATTGCAGGAAAGAGAAGATAAACAGAGCATTTTTATAAAGTGAGATGCTTGTCTATAGCAGTCTACGTTACGCCCGATTCAATTAAATCTCATTCATCGTCAGATCATCATCGTTGCAAATATGGTCTGGAAATTATCTAAACTCGTAAATGATCGTTAAAATATCATAATTTTCAGCGGGAAAGAATAATAATATTTTGGTGATGCTATGAATTTAAGTCCGGGATCATGGGAAATGGAATATACTATAATCCATTTTTATTTAAATTGCTCATCGTACTTCATAATTTATTTCCGTCACCAAATGGTTCTTAATGGTAGTGTATCGTGCTTCGAAGCAATAGTACGTACGTACTCGTATATTAACCTTTATAGTATATCTTGGTAATTTGTGTGAATGAAAGTGAAGTGAAAATGTGTGAAGACAGGAGTGCGGGAGATTGAAAAACGCTGCTCCAAGATACCTAGTCATTTATTTTGGATTTATGCTCTTTGAAGGCTTTTAAACGGTAGACATTTTTGGGAAGAACAAAATTAAATGCTGGTTTCATCAGCCAAACGGAAATGAAAAACCATCATTATGCGATCATAGCGCTATATCTGCTACGCCTCGCATATTAGCTTTTGTATTGAATGCTAGCTTTCGTTTCTTTTTCGTACAGCTATTCGTGCGGACTGCAAATATATTCAACGGTAACGCGAGTCTGATACTTAAAATATATTTCTGATAGAATCCAGTGTCAATTTTCCTAGTTTAGGTCGGCCATAAAATGTCTGAAATTTTCATTTTCGTTTGAATATCGTAGTTTTTTGTTAATCAGTTTATTTGGCGGATATTTTTAAAATAGAGCATGACAGTTGGAAAATAATTTGTTTCATGATAGACCCAACACCACGGGATATAGTGCCTTCTATCGACAACCGTGAGCAATGAGAGTCGATCACACAGACTTCCGGACGATCGGAGCTGGACGGAGGAAGTGAAGGAAGATATTGGGTCATGCAGGATGTTTACTCGGGATATAGAGCACCAGGTGTCCAGGATATCCGCTTCGTTCAAGCACCGTTATCGTGACCCACTTTTTACCGCTCTTTTAGCGGCATATTTTGCTATTGTACCCATTATGTACTATTAGATGCTATTTTATCGTGATAGCTTCCTTTAAATTTAAGGCAATTTTGAAGAAAGCCTTCCTGACTTTTAATCGTATTCTAATGCTTTGAGATGATATTTTGTTTTCTCTGACGGTTGGTCTCTTAGGTTTTTCTCGTAGCTTTATTCTCTTGGCTCTTGTTTCAACCTTGGATCATAACGTAACACCATAATCTTATCTTTAATTTGATATCATAACCTCATCATCTGGTTGCGCGAAAGAAATTTTTGTGGAAAATTGCCAGTCTTATAAATATAATAGGCTTCCGTAAAATTAAGCCTGAAAACAGTCTTTAAAGGAAATATTAGGCTGTGAAAGCGATATCAAAATAGGAGAGATACCAAGGTGAGGGTGAAACTTGAAGGGTCGGAGACTGTTTTGTGAAATGCATTAAATTCTGCTAAATTGAAGGAACTATGCAATTTTAAGAAATTATGAAGGTCCCATTGCCAGTTTATAAATTCTACGTTAAGCAAGCTACTTTGCGAGGCGAAGGGATAAAGGTGTAATTGGTTAGTGTATGTTTTTTGATTATTTTTCTGACAATATTTATATTAAGACGGCTTTCGGAATCATCGCCGATGCTCGCGTTGCCGTGGTCTTTGGCTAGCATACAAAGTGTGCCACTCGCCAGTTCATAGTACATGTTCTTATGACATAAAGGCCCGATTTAGGAATTTAGCCATTCGATGTGTCAAATAAGTTCACCGCGCAAAGATTTCATTACGTTTGATTGTAGAAAAATGTTTAATAATCCTGCAAGGATTCATTTTTAGTAAAGCTGGTATCTTGAGATGCAGTATGTACTATATAACACCGCAGTATGTGTTATATAATAAGCAAATGTTAGGTAGGCGTTAATACGGCAGCAAATGTAGCTTAAACTTGAATTGCAACTGGTCATGAAACAGCCAAAATATCGTCCTTAGTACGGATTATTCAATTAGAATTATACAGTGGCATGATTGAATGTACACAATTACAGTTTATGACGAAGCTTTATTGCATATATTTTCTTTATTTAAAAGCTATTTTATCTTTATAGCTATGGCTATTTTTTTAATTTTCAACGATTATATCAACGAAGTTTGAGTCGAAGTGTTTTAGTTAATTCATTCGGAATTTACACCAGACTGCTCCATCAAAAAGCATAAATACAGACGGTGTGCGGCTCCCACCTTAATGGATCTGATTGGAGGGTAAATTAAAGGAGCAGCCTTCCTTTCCACGAGACTCCCAATTTACCCTCGGCGGCGTTCTGTGCTGAGCTTATATTTTCCAGTAGTCTAATTTGGTGTATTCCAAAACTTCGAGAGGGAGGAGGAGGGAGGGGATCACGGAGCCTTTGCAGATGATGAAATTCGGATTTTTGACCCCTTTTTGCCTCAATGTTGTCGAAACAAAGGTTTCTTGCTCTTTCCATTCTCGCCTGTTGCCTTTGTGTCCCCCTAAATTCCCTCCGAAGGAAGAAGACCTCATCATCCTATCTTCTCTCTCTCTCTCTCTCTCTCTCTCTCTCTCACACCATTAGCCCTTTCTCCAAAGCTATTCCACTCTCTCGCACCTGTACAGACCGCAAGGGTTTTCCTCACGCCTCAGACCCGTCGCCATAGCCCAGGCATTCCCTTCTCGCTCAGTTTTCAATCTCTTTTCTCCCCTCTCCCACGTCGTCTCTCGAGGTTTTCACTCCATAGAGTCGGAGAGAGAGAGAGAGAGAGACGAGGAATGAGGGGAACTTGCGGTTTCATTTAATATTTCCCTTTGTTTGTTTGACGGCGATAAGATCGTCGAGCCTCTGAGAATATTGGAGGCACTCTTTTACGCGAGGGAAAGAGTGGGGAAGGGGAGATATTTTGGGTTTTCTGCGGAGTGGATAATTTTGCGAGGGAGAGTGAGAGGAAGAGGGTAGAGCGGGAGTCCTCAACGTTTTCTAATGCAGGGGCCAAAAAATCGATTACACATCGTCCGAAGGGCCACAGTGTTCCACGTCATTGTACCACCATCTTTAAAATAAAAAAATACATACAATTTCAAAGTTCTGACACATCCTGACAAATGGTGACAAATACCGTGACGTGCGGATACGGTTCAGTACAGGGGGGCTTGAATCTCTCTTAGGAGACCACACTACTGATTTGAATGGTATAATTTTGTTTCTGAAGGAAATAGGTCTGTTTAATAAAATTTTAAGGTTCCTGTGTATTTTATGTAAATAAATTGTGCAGTAACGATCTTTTCAATGCACGATTTGAATCAAATGACCGAGGAGTGGTTCAGAATGACCTAGCCGTTGACGCACTCGAAATCCTAATACTATTGCTAATACTAATTTCTAAGTTTAATATTCTTTTTTGGTTAAAAGTTCAACCAGCTAATGCGATTTTTGACATTGTTTATTCTTGATCTGTGCCTCGAAATTAAGTTCGCGATACAATATTTTCTTAATTTAGGGGTCACTGGGGGCCGCAAGAAATTAGCCGGCGGGCCGCGAGTTGAAGACTCTTGGGGTAGAACGACGGGTGATTCTCTGAGTCAGAGGGAAAAACAGTTGGAAGGAAAGAGTTACCATGGCTGCGAAGGCGACAGAGTTCAGTGGAAAGAAGAGAGAGTGCATGCTAAGCTGTTTTTTGACTCTAGTAAAAAAATGACGAAAGTCTACCGTAGGTTTGAATGGCGTCGAAAGGGAACAGTCGAAAAGAAAATATCCGATATCGGCTTAAAAAGAGGCAGCATAAGGGGGGCTAACAAAAAGAGGCGCACGGAATGAATTCTCAGCATACCTTTCCACGCACTTCTTACTTTAATGAGTAGTAAAATCTAGCGTCTCGAAGTGAGAAACCGTGCGAGGCTTTACGTCATAAAATCGCAGGTGGAAAACATGGGAAACATTTCCTGAAAGCAAAAGATACGCGTAAAAGTTTTAGGAGTCTCATTATTATGAAAATATGGCACGTTTCATGAAGTTATTCGCATTTGATGGAATGGAAATTATGCCTTGCTGTTACTGTTCATTTACTGGCGAATTAACACTTACGAATCTTTATGAATTCTCTTTGGTGTATTAAGGTGATACAATGTGCTTGTAGTAAAAACCAAGTTATTGATCAGGAAGAAAAGGTAATCATTTCATCCTGAAGCGGTGATATTTTTAGTGGTGCATAAAATTTTTAATAGATTAATAATGGTTTAGGAAATTTTGACGATTTAATACCAAAAGTATTTCATAACAGGCATTTATAACGTCAAAAATGCTCAGTATTGATTTTGGTGGCGCATCATAGGAATTAGGAATGTATATTTCTCATGAAATATTCGATGTTTGCTAATATATACCTAACCTAATTAATATCTGATTGTAATGAATCTTCAGCGCAAGCAATGGTCCAGGACTGGATAAAAGGGGTACTCCATGGGAAACTACATTGTTGAAAGAAAGAGAATACATGGTTATCATCTAATAATGGCACAACTTCGGTGATTCATAGGAAAAACTAGGGATAGTGTGGTAGGGATTTTTCATTGGCGTGTTTAGGGTGACTTAGGAGGGCACTACATTCAGGAGGACACGCAGCACTCTTCCCGTCGGATGGGACGTTAAGCCGTGATCCCCTTGGCGCTTTCGTTGGGAGTAAGCTGATATCGTCACCGGGTTTCTCTCTTATCAAGCGATTAATAGCGCACATATTGAAATTTAATTATGATGTAAAATAACTTTTTAAGACGAAAAAGTCGTAAAATAAAAAACATGAACTGTAATTGATTCTGTTTTTATTTAAAAAATGTTCAAAACCACACCTTTCCTCTTTGAAAACCCTGTATTGGAATTTACGTAGTCCTGCAAGGTGACCAAGCATTACTGAACTATCATTTGGTCTCTATCAAATTCAGTATGAAAGCTTCATGGTGACACGATTTTATTTCAATTCCCTGTTCCTCCGACCATTGAATAGTGTGATGGGACGGTAGGGCAAATCACTGCCAGATTTAAAAGAATGCAATGACGGGGGTAGAATGACGAGGGTTGAATTTAGTCGTTCGTAGGAGGGGAAGGTGGTTAGGAGATACGGACAACGGCAAACTGGATTGAAAAGGAGTCCCGAAACGGCTCGCTCGAGTGTTGCAAGGAACTGGGGGGGGGGGGGAGTGAAGGTGGATTTGCGTCATCAGTGGAGAAGGGAAAGTAAATGGTGGGATAAGGAGAGAGAACTTGAGGCCTTTGGAAGTTGGAAACGGACGCCAGTCTGAGGGAGGAGGCGGAGGGTAACGCCGCGTACGCTTGTGCGGGAATTTCTTTTTTACGGGTGAGGGAGAAAAGATTGTGGGGTATAGGGAGGAATTCTTGGAGGAAGGTCCTCAACGAGACATCTGAGACGCGCGGAAGAGGCAAAACGGCCGGAGACAAATATGCGGCCGCGGACGAGGACTTAAGTTGGTCGAAGCAGAGGAGGGACATTGCGGGGCATGATGGGAAGGAAAGTATTCCGCGCAGAAGTGTCTGGCGGAAACTCGCAGGAAAAAAACGGTCGATTGCACCGCGATGTAACGTATGGCAGGAAATGGACGCGGCTGTTGGCGTGTTATTCCGTGGAGCGTATGTTATCACTTGGGAACACAAATGATCTATTGTACCTTGCTGATAGTGGGCGAGTTTTGTATGGTAGTTCAGGACAGTGCGATAGTTCCCCGGATAGAGTGATTCATATGGATTCATGATTTTATATGGACCTGTGTTTCCAAACACTCATAGAAAATTCTAGAGCTGGATAGATGCTTGTTAAGGATCAGCATGCTTTAAGGGCCATAATTTGAAAAAGGTTATTTTAAAAACTCACTCAATGTATTCTATGAAGGAGAATAGTTCTTGTATCCTATTTTATACATGGACTTATGACCAACTGCGTTTACACATCTTTGGATCTCTCTTTTTCATTCATATTTACTCGGTCCGTATTATATTTTTTTTAAAGACTACAGTTACAAGGACTTAAGTTGAGGCAGGTTGGACATTGCGGAACATGAGGGGAAGGAAAGTATTCCACGGAGAAGTGTCTGGCGGAAACTCGTAGGAGAAAAAACGGTCGAGTATGGCAGAAAAAGGACGCGGTTGTTGCCATGTTATTCCGTGGAGCGTATGTTATCACTTGGGAACACAAATGATCTATTGTACCTTGCTGATAGTGGGGGAGTGTAGTATGGTAGTACGGGTGCATTTGATGCACGGATGCATTTGAATTCGTGATCCCATACGGACCGGTGTTTGCGATCACTATTCTCCGCTCTAGAGTCTTCAATGATTCTAGAGCTGGATACATGCATCTTCAGGTTCAGCATGCTTTTATGCCCATGATTTGAAAAAGGCTATTTCAAAACTCACCCAATGAAATATATGAAGGAGGCTAGTTTTGAATCCGAATTTATATATGGACCGATGTCCGACTGAGCCTGCGCATCTTTGCACTCTTTTTTCATTAAACTTTACTCTGTCATTTTTTATACACTACAGTTAGAGACTCATCTAGGCCATTCGTACGGTAAAGTGTCAATTAAGATTTCATCAAGTGAACAGCCGGAGAATTAATCATTTAATTGCAGTTCAGTTAGTCGATTTGGTTAAAAAAAGGTATCGCTTTGGCGCCAAATCTTATCTTTATAATTGTCCAACGCAACAAAATGAAATAATTTTATTGCTTTTGGAGTCACGGTATAGTTTATAATCTGTAGGGTTATGTCCTCTCTATGGATGCTTAGCTCATGTGGTAATCTCGCTACGCATAAATCGAATTGAATATGAATTCCTTCTCTTATTTAAAATAAACGTGATTTGTAAGCTAAGGTTAAGAGTAAAAATAAACAGTTTAGCTTTAGATAGTGGAAGGTATTGTATAGCCCTGGAATTCGAGGTTTTTTTTTACTTGAATTTTCGTCTCTTGCGGTTGTATTTAGTTCCACTTCTCTCCATTACATCGGAACGGAAAGGGATGGGAGTTTTCCGAAGTTTATACTTGGCCTTATGATTAGCAGTGCGATATGAAGCCGTTTATTTGGATTGTTCGTATAAATGTTTGAAACCTCAAAAGATGAGCCATTTATATCCTCACTCAGAAGATATCACCATCAGAGTTTGAAGAAGTTTGCGGATCCGGAGTAGAAGATACGTCCCCAGCCAAATGATTCGACTCCGTGGGAGATGTCGCCGCAAAGAAATATATCAAGTTTTCAGATGACTTCAAAGGAAACAATTTGCTGCTCTGGATTTCAATTCCTATTGCATTATTTCCCAAACGATTCCGCCTCAACCGCTTAGATTTATTCATGGTGAAACAAAACACGGTACTATTCCAAAAACTTTTATTTTTACAGTCCACTAGTTTCGACGTTTACACCGTCATTATCAAGACTAACTGAGCAATAGCATACAACGTCCAGCCTTATTTGTCCAACAATAGTGTGAGGGAAGGAGGAGGGGGGGACTAAATGAGGAGGAGCATTGAGCATTGTTGGTTTCACCATGAAGGGTTATTTTCCATTAAATTGTGCCTAACCCCGATTTTACACTTTCCCACGATTTACACTTTTTTTCCTTGTCCCCCTCAAAAGTGTAAAAGAGGGGTTTTACTGTATCTGCTAGGGGGGCCATTATCGACGTTTCATTGTAAACGTCGAAACTAGTGGACTGTAAAAATAAAAGTTTGTGGAATAGCACTGTGTTTTGTTTCACCATGAATATTTCATCGTTCCACCAAGTAACGCCCAAATCAGTTGATTTATTCGCTCAGATTTAATTACGCCAAATGATTCTTGTTTTATGTTAAACTGAGCTTCGACGAGCCGCCAACATCGGAAACTGGTCCATGCGCCGAAACTGCTCATATTCCAAGCCAATCTAGTTCAATTATCTTAGCAGTCCTCTACTCTTTTGCGCTATTAATTGCAACTCATCGGATTGAAAAAATATTTTCACAAATTTATCTCACTTGTAAGAAAAACTGTTAGATGTACTAAGTGTTACAGTGACACGACTGTTCAGTGTCCCTGTACCTCTCTATCCGTTAGCTACAACTGGTCATATTCCGAGCCTCATTCAGACAGGGATGCATACACTTTATTTCATATTTTTTCCATACTTATTATATAATATTTTTTCCGTACTTATTATTTAATATTTTTCCATACTTATTATATAATATTTTTATGTGATGTATGATTGCATTATAATCTTTTTGTGACGGCACTTTATAACGATTGGATCTCAATTTTCTGTCCTGTGTCACCGGTTGGACCATCGGCGTGGAAGCCGACTTACGGCGTCGTGATTAAATTCTACACTCAGCGTATGGGTTTTGTTTCATTGAAAAAATTATGCTCATCATTTAAACTTCATATAACAATTCCCATTTCTGCGATGCAGAATTTAAGTTAAATTTGTCCGACATGCATAACTGTCACCTGCAAAAATACTCTCGATGCGAACGCATCTATTTTCTATATTGAATGTCATTTCCATATGTATATTTCTCTCTTCCATCCTCGTACTCTCACAGGTATTTACAGGTTTTGTTCTATCACCTTGAGAATGACCTAAAAGTGTCGCAACTATAGACTTTTGTTTTAAGTTATGAAAGCAAAGAATTAATGTGGGATGCTCTTCACCGTAAATTAACATAATTCTTATTTCTTTAATATACTTTCTTTGTGGTAATAGAATCAATCACTCGCCTTAATAACTCATCAAAACAACTACGCAATAGTAACCGCAGCTATAGGGGAGACCCGGGCAAAGTGGCCAACACGGGCAAAGTGGCCAGGCCAGGTTTTTGGGTCCGTAAGGTGTTGATCCTTAGCGTCAGTCATGATAACTACATGAGTAGGACGCCATTAGTTGTGTGAGGAAGTTTGGGTGCGATGTGTTTGCGTATGTCAGTTTTATGAAGAAAACATTGGTTTTTACTACTGCTGATCTAAGGTACGTGCTTAATACTATTCGCTTTGTACTTTTACTGTGATTTTCTTAAGTTAATCAACCACATTGTTAAGAAAAGTATGTATTTACGCTCAGTTTAACATCTAAATCAACTGTGTAGGTTTCAGTAGATGCGGGGGTAGAGGGATTTTAATTAATGGCGTCGCTTCGGGCAAAGTGGCCAAGGGCAAAGTGGCCATCATGGCCACTTTGCCCGGCAGAAGTCTTTTTGTGGATTATAATTGTAATACTAATTATTATTAAGTATAAAACAGGTTTTAGTATAATTTGACTCATATTTTTTGCTCGTATAATAGGTAATAGCTTATTATTATAGCCTATCGGTAGGCCTACATAGATACTTTTGTTTTAGGTTTTGAAATGGTCCACAAATATAAGAGGAAAAGCGAGCAGCAATCATGGGATGCGGGTGCGATGCAGAGAGCTATAGAAGCGGTCACAAATGATGGAATGCCCTATTCAACTGCGGCCAAAACGTTCTCAGTTCCAAGAAACACTCTGAAGAGGAGGGTCCTTGGTAAGAATGCTGATGCCAAGGGCAACATGGTGCTGGGGAAGTACCGTGCTGTTTTCACAGAAGAACAAGAAGCAGAACTGGTACGGCACATATTGGATTTGGAGGTTCGTTTCTTTGGTGTCACGATTTCAGATCTTCGCTCTTTAGCATACAGCCTAGCTGAAAAAAATGGCATTCCGAACAATTTTAACAGAGAACCAAAATGGCTGGCTTAGATTGGGTTGCTGGATTCAGACATCGGCACCCCAATATTAGTTTAAGGAAACCAGAGCAGACCTCTGCTGCTAGGGCTCAGGCATTCAATAAACATAACGGGACAAAGTTTTTTAATATTCTTAAGGGCATTCAAGAGAAATATTTCCACCCTGCCCACAGGGTTTTTAATGTAGATGAAACTGGGCTCGTAACAGTTCAATCAAAGAGTTCTAAGATTCTCGCTCTCAAGGGTAGGAGACAAGTTGGAGCTCTGACATCAGCAGAAAGAGGCCAGCTGTCGACCTTTGTTGTGTGTATGTCAGCTGGCGGAAACTTCATTCCTCCATTCGTTATTTTTCCAAGACTTCGAATGAAAGCAGAGCTCCAAGATGGAGCTCCACCAGGAACAATTATTGCATGCCACCCGTCTGGTTGGATGCAGAGCGTTATTTTTCTTCAGTGGTTTGACCATTTCCTTGCTCATGCCAAACCATCAGCTGCCAACCCAGTGTTGTTAATATTAGATGGTCATTCTACCCATGCAAAAAACCTGGCATTTATTGAAAAAGCGAGAAAGAAGCACACTACCGTGGTTTGTTTACCGCCTCACTGTAGCCATAAAATGCAGCCTCTTGATGTCTCGTTTATGGGCCCTTTTAACGCATTCTATGTTCAAGCTATTGAAAAATATCTAAAAAACAATCCGGGAAGGGTTGTTACCCAGTTTCAAGTTAGCCGACTTCTTGGAGAAGCTTTCTTAAAAGCAGCAACTCCAGCCACAGCAATAAATGGATTTCGCAAGTGCGGCATTGTGCCGCTAGACCAAGATGTCTTCACAGAAGCTGATTACGTTGCTGCGGAATGCACTGATGTGCCACTTCAACAGCCTAGACCAAATCAAGAAGGGCTTGAAGCACGTCAGACTGAAGACCCCGTACTTGAGACAGCTGAAGAAGACGTGGAAGAAGAAGGCCTACTTCTGGAAGACCCACAAGATCAAACTGAGGCTGGGCAAGAATATCTACAACCTGGACCATCTTCGAGACCCCAGCCAGATCCACCCTCCATTCCACAACCTGGGACCTCTTCCAGCTCACAAACAGGACCTTTCTTCGCTGTAAGCCCAAAAGATATAATCCCTTTACCAAAAACAACAGTTGTTAAAAAGGAAACGAGAAGGAAAAAAGGAACTGCTGCTGTGCTGACCTCAAGCCCATATAAATTGGAATTAGAACAAGCAAGAAAGGAAAAAGAAGAAAAAGAAAAGGCAAAAGAGATGAGGCGAGTAGCAAGGGAAGAGAAGAGGAAAGAGAAAGAAGAAAAAGGAAAGACGAAAAAAAGGAAAATGAAGACTACAAGCACAGTAAGCAAAGCAGGACAGAAATATCAAAAAGGAAAGTGTGGAGTTAAGGTGACACGTCAACTACAATTTGATGAACAATCTGACAGCAGTGAAAGTGAAACTGATTGTCTCTACTGCAATGAATTGTATTCATGTTCAAAGGGTCGTGAAGGATGGATAAAATGCTCTGGTTGCAGCCGCTGGGCCCACGAAGCTTGCGCTGGATGTGAGGAGGAGGACGATTATTTCGTGTGTGAATATTGTCTGTAGGAACAACAGAAACAAGTTACTTTGTTAAATTTATTTTTTGCCATTTTTTCATGTAATAATTTTGTGCCATTTCCATGTTATTTGCCGAATTGCAAAGTAATACATTTCTAATATTGATATAAATCTGTTTACTATTTATTAAAACAATGCCGGGCAAAGTGGCCACATGTGGCCACTTTGCCCTACCCGTGTGGGCAAAGTGGCCATTTGGTAAAGTTTAAAAAAAAAATAAATAAAAAATAAAAGGAGCTACTTATAGTACTACACCTTTATACCAACAGATAAGTAAAATAATAGGCTAGTTATACACGTAATATTGTCTTTTCAAATTAACATTTGAAAAATATAAAAATAAAATTCCCTTAGAGTGGCCACTTTGCCCGGGTCTCCCCTACATATGTTTGCTTGAAAATGTTTGGTTTGCCAATATTGACATTGAAGTGTGGAGATTACTGTTTGTATTTTACGCTTTATCATGAAAATATCGTATTTCTACCACGTCAAGCCTCAAACGATTTCAAACGTTCATTTCCATATTTCAAGAGTAAACGACATACTCGTCTGTGAATCCTACAATTGACCTGCGGATATGAAGCACTCCCTTGGATATTATGAATTATACCCTTTATGATGGCTTCAGGTTATTTTTCCCTGAAATAGGGAAATTTTCAAGGAGGGAATTATACGGACGGAAAGATGGAGTTTAAATTATAAAATAAACGAGTGAGAAAGAGAGATAGAGAGGAATGGCTTTGACTGATCCGCTTTTGACAAGGAAGGTAACATTTTCCTTCTAGCGAAGTCTCTTTTTTTGCCCTCTTAAAACGAACGGAGAGAAGTCGCCTTTTTCGCTGAAGTCTATTGTGGGGGGCATTGTAAGCTTTTAAGTCAAAATTCTTTTTGGCATAAGTAACCAAGAATTTTCCAAGAGCCCATCATGACTTGAGAGATTCTCTTCGTTTTTGGACCGCGTTCTATAATCATTCTCTGCATATATTTGTGTCATGCGGATTTTTGATACTCTTAATGCCATTTCTTTTCCTCAGCTGAAATTTTTTTGAGACTGGAAATAATACGAAAATATTGACCGAGTGATGTTGATTTTTTTCTTAAGAATGATTCGAGTATATTTATATACGTAGAAGATTTATACAAGGACGGTGTGGTGTCATTGGGGGCCCTCTTACGGAGTATGTAGGGATCCTTCCCCGGGAAATTTTTGGAAATTGCATGCCCTGAAATGGAATTTGACGCTTTTCTGGCTCTTAAAAACTAGGTAAAAGTTAATTTAAAAATAGCAATTTCGCAAGAAAAAATGCTAATAAAAGTAAACATTTCACAGATTCTAAATTAATAATGCATTATGGTTTTATTTGGTGATTTATTTCATTCAAACTTCACTGAAATGTAAACAAACTCTGAAAGAACCTTTCCGAAAATTCATTTCAAAAAAGCATCAGGCGTTTTTTTTTAACTTCTGACAACTTTATTTGGTTTATTTTTGTACAATATTTTTACGATTAGCATGTTTAAAAAAGCAAATAATGAAAATGTATAATTTTCCAATTGAAAAAAAGGTTTGGCTCAAGTTATCTGTGTCTTTTTTTTACTACACCTTTAATATGCACTTCACGAAGGACGTGAGCGTTGAGCAAACGCCGAGGGCCCCTTAAGCACGGGGCCCTCGGCGATTGTCGACCGGCCGACCTGACGAGACTGCCCCTAGATTTATAGCTTAGTTATTGTAGTGATGAGTAAGTTTTCCTTTCAGCTAGCTGTATCCGTCGATATGCTGGTAGATTGTCAACAACATATTGCAATGTTTGAAACATACTCGTTACATGATTTATCAATTTTGATTTCATTTAATTAACTCTTTTATTTACACATAATAGTTCTCATGAGAAATCATATTAATAGGTGGTAATTTTGGTGTTTAAAAAAATTCAATTTTATTTTTATTCTACCTCCGAATTAAATCATCCGATGTCATTCCACTTCCTTGCATCCCCAATTCTGAGGAACGCAATTACGAGTCATCGTTATCCTACTTGCTTTTAATATTCCTCTTCGAATCCAATTATCTCAACCATCCTATCCACTCACAATTTTATAATTAAGGAATTAAAAAAGGAAATTCAAATTTTCTTATTTCCCGTTAATTTTTGTTGTTTCTTGAAAATAGCTTTCCAAATTTTGACCAGAAATATCTTATTTCGCATGTGCTTTTTCAATCCTTTTGCATCTATTTGATTTTATTTTGCCGAAGCCAATTAATTTATCTCATCTTGGCTGTAATCTATTATATGCGGTATTAATTGGAGCCTATTGGATGTACCTATATTTTCACGAATTTGTCTTATTTTAAAGAACAAGTGTTGAATGTACTAAGTGTTACAGTCACACGAATGTCGCTCTAACTCTTATCCGTTTGCCAATCGCTTGTGAGATAATACTGAACCAGACTATGAAATATGACATGTTAGTTCATTGTGGCAGCGATTGAGGAGAGGTATATATTATTATACGCAGGGAAGTATGGGCTGGTTAGGGCAATGAGTGAAGGATTTTTGGACCCTTAAAATGCCTTTTAAGAAGGACAATATTTCGGGTAAAAGCCTGAGGTTGGATGCTAACCTATGCCCTTAGAACGGAAAAGTAGTGTCTGCCATATTTACCAATATGCAATATCTTACATACTTTTACTTAAAGAAACAGCAATACCTTATGATTTTCTATAATTCCTCAATAAGGGTGAATGTTCTTCAAATACGGCTCCATTCTTTTACAGAGTAGGAGACAGTGATTGTCTCCTTTCTTATGGCAGCAATTAATTGTTGCTTTATTCCACATATTCCCATTATCATCTTCATATTTTATGCAAAAAAATTAAAATGATTTGGCCTCTTCCGGCCCCAAAACTTGGTCACCCGTAGTGGCATCTCTATCTGAATGACTCGAACCTTCATCAGATATAACATGATAAATGAACACCGCCTCTTATTTTTGATTGGGAATCTTTCAATTTTCTTCTTTCCACATCACTCTCTGCTGCGGTATGGAATTTAAATACCCTAGGTTGTAGAAGATCCTCTGCTTGGCCTAATTCTTGAAGTATTTGCCCGAGTTTGAGGAAGGGGTAAACCAATTACAATAATTTCATGCTCTTTTTTCTTCTCTAATTAAAAATAAGACTAGTGAAGAGCAAAGGACTTAGAAACGTTTTCGCCCCTCTAGTTAATTGGATTCACTTATCAGATATTGCCCTCCTCTACAACTGCAAGCTAGAAATTTTCAGAGTCAGAGAAGGAGTAACAAAGTAAAAAAAATTGCTTTCTCAAATATTTAAAGCATCTCAAGAAATGGTTGAAATCCCTCTACTTTATGAAAAAAATGAATCGCAAAGTGAATGAATGCTGAGGAAGTCAATGACTTTGATATTAATGCCAGCATACTAAGCCTATGTACCTCACAAATACTTACCAATGGCCTTAGAAATAAATCTTTGTAAATGTGTTTCCATTGCGTCGGGATTCTGCGACTAAATAAATTCCATTTTTTCGACTTGTGAAAAAAATGTGAAGAATAAACCTCTCGATTACCTCTGTAACTCTTAAATGCAAGGATATATTTTGGGAAAAGATGTTTTAAATTTATAGGTGGCTGCAGCCGCATTTTATTAGCC